>NC_089741.1:9918370-9985870 GCF_040412425.1 Macrobrachium rosenbergii | reverse complement strand
TTGAATGAGGATTCGTTCATCACCTGAGTTGGTTCTAATCATATTACTCATGGCTAAGTTAATGTTTTCAACAACTCTTGACAGGTTTGCTTATTTTGAGACACATGGATTTTCTCCATCTATTAGAGGAACCAAGATACTGAAAATCCAAGTAGAGAAGAATTTGTCTTTAGTTAAATATCAAACCTCAAGTTCCTTTCAGTAACGTTGGATGCCTCCCTTTCGCAGTTGTCAAATATTGAATCAAATTATGGCTAGTTTTGTTGTTAGTTTTCTGCAAATGAAAACTATTGTGCCGGCTTTGTCTGTCCGTTCGCACTTTTTCTGTCCACCCTCAGATCCTAAAAACTACTGAGACTAGAAGGATGCAAATTGGTACGTTGATCATCCACCCTCTAATCATCAAACATACCGAATTGCATCCCTCTAGCCTCAGTAGTTTTGATTTTATTTAAGGTTAAAGTTAGCCATGATTGTGCGTCAGGCAACGATATAGGACAGGCCACCTCCTCGCCGTGGTTCAAGTTTCATGGGCGGCGGCTCATACAGCATTATACCGAGACCACCGAAAATAGATCTGTTTTCGGTGGCCTTGATTATACGCTGTACAGAAAACTCGATGGTGCCGGAGAAACTTCGGCGCATTTTTTACTTGTTTTATTCATGTTTTTAAACTTCACACGAAGGGGCGCAATTCGAAGACTGGGTTACAACTGTGACCGTTATCTAAACTCCCCTTTGCTTCATTTTCTCTCTGTCTCTCCTTCAAGCTCAGCTGACGTCCACAGAACTGTCAGAGACCGGCGAAATCTTATTCATCATACCCTTGGTGTGAAGAATTTTGAGCTATTCTGCTTAAAATAGAATTGTCTTTAAGAATGTTGACAGAGATGGGGGCCGGGGGTCGAAAAATAAGTAAGACATGGAAAAGGAATTTTCTTATCACCGGAACCTTTAACGAACCGAAAATAAACCACTGAGTTCTGTACCGGGAGATAATCTTTCAATCTTTACGGGAATCTGTGTGAGGTGTCACTCATCTTTCTTTATTGACATCTGACATTCTTTTCATATTTATACCACCATCCCTACGCAGGAATCCGAAAAGGTTACGGGAATACCTCAGACGAAATTTTCATGCTTCATCATCGGAGAAAAGAAAGGAAAATTGTTTCACTCGCATCACTGAAAATAGGGACACACGTCAGTTCAGTGCAATTTGGTATCCATTGGCTTTCACGACTCCCATTCAGATATCATTCTCTCAGTGTAAACTTTTTTTTCATTCACGTTTTTTATAGTATGCGGTCATGTTGCTGAACTTTACTTTTTCAAAATGATCACAAACCTATGATGGTGTTGTTCTCTCTCTCTCTCTCTCTCTCTCTCTCTCTCTCTCTCTCTCTCTCTCTCTCTCTCTCTCTCTCGTAATTCAAAAGACAATTGAGGAGGCAAATACCGGCAACGGGGTGAACAAGATCTCACCAAAAGTCCAGCTCAGAACTGGAAAGCTTTCCAAACCAGACGACATCACTTTTAATAGGATAAACGAGGTATGATATATATATATATATATATATATATATATATATATATATATATATATATATATATATATATATATATATATATATATATATATATATATATATATATATATAGGCGCACACAAACACACTCACACATATATATATTGTCACGATGCGTACCAAGTACCTGTTTATTACACAACTAATCTCAAAATTCAAAAATTTACCTCACTTCAGCCAGGTACCCGAACTCTCATAACAATAGGAATTACGACTGAGTACTCTAAAGGTAACAGTGATCCCTTAAAAATACTTATTAATAACTTGAAAAATCAAACTAAGTTTATCAGCATATGTGTGAGGTATCAACAATTAAACAAGAAATATTCTAGAGTAAAAGGCCATCACTCCATCACACAACTTTAACTGTTTCCCTGGTCTTAATTCACTTTAGCAAAACTAAAAGAACAAAACATGTTTATCACTTTGTCTTATGCACACATAATTAATCCTATTCACTGGTGGTCAATAAATGAAACACTGTTTTTTTAATATTAAATACAAACATTTATTTTTAAATTTAAAATTTATAGGTGGAATTCACAACCTGAAAAATTTACTATTACTTGAAAACAACACAAAGCTTAATTAACTCTTGAATTAACTTATGAATCAAAACTAATTCACAGAAACTTTATCAGGAATTTAAATTAATCAAGCAAAATCTAAACTATCAAGGATCACTCAAGATTTGAAAAGAAAATCTTAATAAATGAAAAATTAAATCAAGTATGTGATGTTAAATTACCAAGAAATATTTACAATGCTACGTATATAAATGTTATATACAGTATATCACAAACATAAAAAAATGTGAAAATATGAAGAAATTGCAAACAGAAAAAACAAACAAAAATACACATAAGATTTATCAATAATAATTTCACTAAGACAAAATTTCTCTGTGTTTTTATACCATGGTATTAATAAGTAAAATTCACGTTACTTTACACAAACTTGTGAAAACCTCTATAAAATCCCTTTGCAGCTGCACTAATTTCACAAAACACACTTTTTTACCGGGCGCTGTTACAAATTAAATAATTTTACTAAATTCAGATCTCAAAAGTTAATACAAATATCAGTGACCACAAATATACTACGTTAAAAGTAATCTCTTTTTAAGAACGAGAGAGAGTGAGGGAACCAAACTAATCGGTCTCGTAAATCAGAATGAATAGATTTCAGAATTCCAGTAGCACATGAAACAATTACATGACGTCATTAAAGCATTTTGGTTACGAGATACAAAAGAAAAGTTCTAGAAGGAAGGTAACGTCACTCCAGCAAAACGTTTTGAATGCAATCGGGACGTTACTCTTTCTCCAGGGTTGCCGTAGATGGTACCTGTACCATTTTGGTAAAATTTGCCTTTTTCCAGTACATGGTACGCCTTTCGGATTCTTGGTATATTTTAAGAAAAGTTGGTACATCTTGGTACAGTACACAATGTCTCTTCTAAATACATTCCTGTATTTTGTAAAATAAATATTTATAACTTATTTTCTCTAAATATTTTGTTTACAAAGTTAATCTATTTAAATTTGTAGCAATTTTCAAGGGTTTTGTAGGAAATATGCCATTGAGAATACTTGAACACCTCCGAAAATTCATCACTTCTGTAGCTCCAGATTCAAAAATTGCAAAGGAAATTCACTGCAGCAGAACCAAAGGTACTGAGCTCGTTACGAAAACGATAGGCCTAGAGAGTTCTAATAAAGCTGTTGAGCATTTAAGATCAAATAAATATTCCGTGATCCTTGACGAGAATACAGAAGTTCCTGTTACTAAACAACTAACTGTGGTGGTCAGAACAGTATATGAGGAAAGTCAAAAGGTTAAGCACTTATTTTTACACCTAACTGATGTTAATGATGCAACGGCTAATGGGATATATAGTTTACTGATTTGTTTACAAAACATAACATACCTTTTGCTAATATGAGTGGGTTACGCTGCAGATAATGGAGCAGTTATGGTGGGAAATATTGGTGGGCTGAAGAGAAAGTTAGAGGACAAATTTCCAAATCTATTTGCAATGAGTTGTATTTGTCACTCCCTACACTTATGCTCTTCTAATGCTTGTTTAAGAATTCCAAGAACTGTTGAAGATCTTTGCCGAGATATATGCAATTATATATTTCATAGCCCCAAACCCATTTCACAATTCAAGGAGCTGCAAAAGTTTGCAGCACTTGAGACACATAGGTTATTGAACCCATCACAAACAAGGTGGCTTTCTTTACAAGCTGTTGTGGCGAGAATTCTGGAACAATGGTAGGCTCTTGTTTTATTTTTCCAAGCTGCCTCTTTGGAAGATCATATACAGTCAGCTTCAACAATTCTTAATGTCCTTGCTAAGCGCATATACAAGTTGTATATAAGTTTTCTAAGCTATATCCTTCCCATTGTTTCCAAAATGAACTTAGAGTTTTAAAGTAAAAGCGTTAGGATTCATGTCTTGTATGAAAATCTAAGTAGACACTACAAAACAATTTCGGGAATTTCATCAAAATGGAAGTCATATTGTTGTCATCTTCTGATGTATTTACCATTGATTGTGCTAATATTTCATCCCATTTTGATGAAAGTCGTGGCATTTCGGAAGCAAATTTGAGAAAGGAAAAGAGGATCACTGTGGAAGAACTTAAATACTTGAAGAGAAAATGTTTGGACTCTTATAATGAATTGTGTTCTCCCAAGAGGAGGAAGCGAGGCAAGAATTTAAGGAGAGAGCATTGAGGGAAGTTAGATTGCTAGAGGGACTGCAAGAATGTTGGAATCACAACAGTATGGTGATAAAGAGAGTGGGTGGGAGGTGTTGGGAAAGACATCTGGAAAGAAGCCTCCTGACGACAAGGAAACCTGGTGGTGGAATGATGAAATGAAAGAGGTGATGAAAGCCAAAAAAGATGCAAAAAAGATCTGGGAAAAGTATGGACAGCAAGAGGATAAAGGGAGGTACCAAAGACATAAGAAACAAGTAAAGAAAGCAGTTACACAGGAAAAGGCACGAGCATTAGATGACATGTACAGAGAGCTGGAAACACCTGAGCGGGAGAGAAAAATTCACAGAATTGCAAAGTCAGGGGACAAGAACACCAACGACTACTCCCATATAAAGCAGGTTAAGGATGGGAATGGAGTGGTTTTATGCAACGAGGATAAGATAAAGAAGAGGTGGAAGGAATATCATGAACACCTGTTAAATGAAGAAAGTCCTAGAAAATTCTTTGAAGATGGATTCCAGAACCTTGTTATGGCCATACTATTAGCGGGAAGGAAGTAAAGAAGGCACTAAAGAAGATGAAAAATGGTGAAGCAGTGGGACCAGATGGAATTCCTGCAGAGGTGTGGAAGAGCCTGGGAGAAGAAGGAATAGACATGCTGTGGGACCTAGCAAAGAAAATATGCAGTCAGGAAAAGATACCAAAAGAATGGAGAGAAAGCTTTATTGTGCCTATCTATAAAGAGAAGGATGACATCCAGGATTGTGCAAACTACAGAGGAATAAAGTTAATGTCTCACACCATGAAAATCTGGGAAAGAATAATAGATCAAAGAATTAGAGAAAAAATATTTGTAGGTGAAGAACAGTTTGCTTTCATGCCAGGAAGAGGAACGACAGATGCAGTGTTTGCCCTCTGTCAGATGATGGAAAAACATTGGGAAAAGCAAAAAGGAATGCACATAATATTCATAGATCTGGAAAAGGCATACAATAGAGTACCACGCCAAGAGGTTTGGAGGTGCATGCGAGTAAAGGGAACACCGGAGAAGTATGTGAGGTTGGTCCAAGATATGTATGAAGGAGCAAAAACGCAGGTTAGAAGTAGTGTTGGGTTAACTGAATGGATACCAGTACGAGTTGGCTTACATCAGCGATCTGCTTCAAGTCCATATCTTTTTGACCTGATAACAGATGTGCTATCTCAAGGAATAAGAAATCAATCCCCCTGGTGCATGTTGTTTGCTGATGACAACGTGTTACGAGCTAACAGAGCGGTAGTGGAGTCAAAACTAGAGCAATGGAGGAAGGTAGTGGAAGACAGAGGTTTAAAGATCAGGAGGAAGAAGACTGAATACCTAAGTTTTAATGAGGATCAAGACTCCGAGATTAGTATGGAAGGAACAAGATTGAACTGAGTAGAAAAATTTAAATTTCTTGGTTCAACAGTGGCTGATGATGGAAATTTGGATGTAGAAATAACACACAGTGCAGGCTGGATGGAAAAATTGGAGAAAGATGTCAGGTGTCTTATGCGACCGCAGAATCAATATAAAGGTTCAAGGAAGAGTATATAAGACAGTAGTGAGAGCAGCTTTGATGTATGGAGCAAAAACATGGCCGGTAAAGAGCATGCAGGAGAAGAAGTTGGATGCAGTAGAGATGAAAATGCTCAGGTGGATGTGTGGAGTAACAAAAATGGACAGGATCAAACATGAAAGAATAAGAGGAACCACTAAAGTAGAACTATCAAAGAAGGCGCAGGAAAGAAGACTGCAGTCGTATGGCCATGTGAGAAGAAGGGATGAGGCATACAGTATGTAGGGAGGAGAGTGATGCAGATGGAGGTGCCTGGTGGGAGAGCAAGAGGAACACCGAAGAAGCGAAGGTGGATGGATGTAGTTAGAGAAGACCTGAGAGATAAACAATTGTCAGAGGACGATGTGTTTGACCGAGCCAGGTGGAGGAAATCTGTCAGAAATATCGACCCCACATACAAGTGGGAAAAGGTGCAGAGAAAGAAAAATTGAACTGTGTTCTCAAATGCAAAATTGCTTTAGTTCATTAACTGAGATTTTGGCATTATTCACAGGATGCAATCTATCAGTTGCTTGTGGCACGGTCATAACAAATCTTATTCCATTAATGAGGAAATTTCCCAACTTAGTGAATGATGCCAATTATGATGCCATCATTAACGAGTGGAGGGCATTGGCCCTTTTTTTTTATAATGATCACACTCTTTCAAAAGACCCAATGGAGTTTTGGTTTAAGGTTAAGAGAGAGAAAAGTGCTGATGGAAATTATGCATTCCCTTTAAGTAGTTTCAAAATTTATGATCAACTTTTTGACCTTTCCTCATTCAGCAGCAGCTGAGCGTGATTTTGCTCAAGTCAGTCTCATTAAAACAAGAATAAGAAACAGGATAAATACCGTTATTATAAATGGAGGTCTATTAACTAAAGAAAATGGAGGAAATACTCCATATTTTGAATGAGAACCAACAGCCAAAATGGTAAATTATAATGTTGCTGATAAACTGCATACTGCTTCCAGTGTTCATTCCTCACATGATGATGATGCATAATGCAAGCCCTGTTATCAAATAAGTACCAGTAACGTCAATTTCCTTTCTTTTTTTTAAACAGTAGTATTCTTTATAAGTTAATCTAATTTTTCATCCTCAAATACTGTTAGTGACTCCATTGGATTTATTCGTTAAGTATCAATACATATAAAAGCTGTGTAAAACACGTAGGACCATAATGCCAATAAATGCATAACCTAAGATAGGCTTAGTATTATTTTAATTTATTTATATAATTAAATTCCAGGGAAGACATTATGCATGAAAAAAAATGACTAGTGATGAAGAAGGTATAAGTGTCAAGTATTGTTCGTCAATATTTTTGCTTTTTTATTATCACCATTTCTTTATATTTATAGTGAATTTTTAACTTTAAACACATCACAGCACTTCATAACAATATGGTACATTTTGAGGAAAAATGGTACTTTCTTTGGTACATTTTGTAAAAAAAATGGTACATTTTTGGTACAAACTCATTTCTGTGAGCGGCAACACTCTCTCAAAGGGGCGTACGTGATCAGAGCCATGTATGTAACATTGTGAAATCACTTGTATCCTTTTCGTACAAGACGAATCTTTTACAAAAATCTTTTCAAGATCGAAACATACTGCAATCGGCTAATTATGATTGACATGTTTTATAAACAAGACGAAAAACTGAGTTGATTTCCTGAACGAATCGGCAATTGTTATTCAAAGCTGTCCTCACGTTAACCCAAAACAAAGCGCTCTCTCTTATCTCAACTGATGACAGTTTAAATGAAACAATCTTCGCTGAACACACATGTGTTCATATACTACGCTTTTATCAAGAAAGATATTATTCATTCTAAACTACGTTATTAAGTCATCTAAAGCATTAATTATTTTGAGGTCTGTTATGATATTTCAATAATTATTATTATTACACATAACACATGATAAATAAAAGAGTAAATGTATTAAAATTATAGGAGGATATATATGTATTACAAGGCAGCATCATGAAAATATATATAAGCACACCCACACACACACGCACATATGTGTGTGTTTGTGTGTGTGTGCTGAGAGAATGGAAGACGAAAGGCTATTTATAAATATAAGAGGGTGACCTAGAAACTTCTGAACAGACGAAGCGCAAGAGAGAGTGAAAGAGAAGGGTTTTGAATACCCAAGGAGCGAGAGAATACTAGCGCACTGGGGGTGAATGCTTCAGTGAGTGCAGGGCTGTTTGACACGCTGCTAATGAAACTGCAGAGTATTCAAGTATATCGGCCGTGGAGGAAGTACGGTTTAGTTACTTTTTCATGTACTATGAATTGTGTGTTACCTTGATTACAAGATAATAACGATCTAGATATATTTTTATTAATTTTCATACTGGACTAAATGTGTTAGTATGTGACTTCTGCTATGATCAATTCCGGAATAAAATCTAACTTACAGACGGCTGTCCTTCGCTTAGCTTGTGTATACTGTGCAACATAATGCTAGCTTGTGTGAATGTTGAAAATCAAATGCGGCAATCCCATAGTGTAGATTTTATCAGCATTTCCTGTACATCCATCAAAGACAGCTCTACCTTTCTGAGGTCTAAAATTACATTAGCAGTAACAGTTATACGAAGTATGTGTGAGTGTGTGTGTATGTTTAAGAGAGAGAGAGAGAGAGAGAGAGAGAGAGAGAGAGAGAGAGAGAGAGAGAGAGAGAGAGAGAGAGAGAGAATCACTGTGAGCTTTGAAGACATAATAAACGTATATGTATGTATGTATGTATGTATATGTGTATGTATGTATGTATGTATATATATATATATATATATATATATATATATATATATATATATATATATATATATATATATATATATATATATATATATACTACACACACACACACACACACACACACACACACACACACACACACATATATATATATATATATATATATATATATATATATATATATATATATATATATATATATATATATATATATATATATATATATTTTTTTTTTTTTTTTTTTTTTACAAATATTACTGCTGTTCGCCCTCGTAACTTTGATTGTAAGTAATATCAGCCTGACTGAGACCGGGAAAGACGTTGTCTAGAGTAGGAGCATCTGCAGTTCAAACTTTAACGTCCGTTGAAAAGGAGGTAGCATTTAGCCATTTTTTCCCTTATAGGAAAATTCCCATATCAGCCTTAAAAATAGGTGGTCCTAAGGTCCTTTTTCCTTTCTACCTGTCTCTTGGCGAATGTTCTGAAACAGAACGCGGACGCTGGGATGACTGTTTGACCCAGGCCGGTCAGGGAACTTCAGGGAGAGAGACCCAAGCTTTCGAAGAGACAACACGTCCTGATGGACCTCTTCCCCCTTTCTTTGTCTATTATTCTATTAGTGAAGTGAAGAAGCAATTGCGAAGACTCCTCGTCGGTGGTTGGTGCGCACAACGTTCGTCCTAAGGTAAAGTCGCTTTTTTGTTCAAAACTTCGCCCATTCTTTTATCTTTTTTCTGTATTTCGCATTTCCTTTGTTTCCTCCTTCATCCACCACTTACGGTATTTGTGTTTACGAAGTCTAGATTAAGCCAAATTATTATATTGTTAGCTTCAACCCCATTATTCCAGTAACATACCTAGGATTTAGGGTAAGCAAAACAGTTTTAAGTCTCGATGCTTTGTATGCCTAGCGTTCGAATGTTGGGAAGACCCGTTGCGTTTGAAATCTAAACTTATCTTCACGATTAGAAATTCTTGTACGCGTCCGCAGTTGGAGGATGTTCATCATAAAGTCTTTATTCCTTGAATATTCTTTGTTAAGGTTAATTACCCTTAACTGGCGACCTTTGGCTAATTAACGACTGTCTTTGAGGTTAACTTTTGGCTTCAAGTGGCAGGTTACGTGTATTCTTGGTCTGCAGGGCCGTAAAAATTACGTAAATTGAATAATAAATGATCAGCCGAGACCCTACATGTAACAGTGGCGACCTTGCGTAGAATCTAAAGTAAATTTTAGAGTAAGAATCTGGAGAAAAGGAAATTAAAATTACATTAATTCCAAAAGATAAAAGTCAGATATTGAATTTCATCTCACTCTTCCAAACAAAGAACCAGGCATAATAATAAGCAGTAAAGAGAATAGTTATAATAAGAAGTATAGGGAAAATTAGCGTAGGTAGGAAATGGTGCGTCGAGCAGAGCGAGTCGCAGTTTGTAATGTTTAAGACAAGGGCATTTTACCGTGTTCGGACCGTGAGTCAAGTCGTTCAAGTAACGAATCCTGAGGCCGAGAAAAGCGGAGCCCATTTCATGTACACAAAGGAATGTAGTAATCGCGTTGGCAATTCCGATCGTTATTGTTCATATAGCGGGAATCAGTTAAAACCGTGTCAGTGAAATAGCAAACGAACGGAAATAGTAATTTTACAATAAAATGTTCCGTGCAGCAACGTAAATTTACGCAGGTAGGCCAGCAGTTCTTTTCATTCTTTTGTTTAATGTCCGGGTGAGAAGTACAATAACAAAGGACACAAAGTTGTTTGGTAATTTTGTTTTCCATCCGTAACGTAAAACACTACGCATGATTGGTATATTTAAAGTAAAATCTGGATACCTGCATTTGTTTCGTTCGTTGTTTTGAATTTGGTGCTAAAAAAGAAAATACCCGCCGCACGGTTGTTTTGAAATTGTTCGAACTGTTTGTGAGAGGAACCGCCATTTGACGTTTTCGTGCCGCCCAAGGTTTTGAAATTTAGGCCTAACGGGACTTGGCCGCCATTTTAAGACCTTGTTGTTGTGACCAGACTCTGCTCCCGCCACTCTTGGGTCATTTTTTTTTTTCGTAGTAGACCCACCTCGCAATATCTTAGCTAGACAGACTTTGATAGACAAAACCAAAAGATAATTTAGGCAGGGAAAGATAGGCCTTAGTTAGGATTAATACCATAACAAGTTCCTATACAAATACATGCTGTAAAAATCATATAAAAAGAATTTAAAATTGTACACTCAAAGTCTTGTGATGTCGCATCGGCTCCCAGGAAAATTACGATAATAAAGCAAAATCCCTAAGGAAGCCAAGACGACGCATATATCTGAGTTTATTAAGATCCATGCCATTGTGCATTTATAAAATCTTTGCTTTACATGTTCTCAACCAGCAAGAAATTAGCTGATTGAAAATCTCTCTCTCTCTCTCTCTCTCTCTCTCTCTCTCTCTCTCTCTCTCTCTCTCTCTCTCTCTCGTCATTCAAGTAAGCATTCATAACCTAACCTAAGTGTATGTGACCCTCTTCAAAGAAAGAACGGCCGACACTAGGCTAATTAATTCAAATACAGTACACCAAATAAAAGAAACACCTCTGTCCCACAATAGATGAGGACAAGTTAAGAGTAACAATACAGTGATAAACTGTCGGTCACGAGTGAGGCCTGCTATCCAGACCGAAGCAAACAGTAGTTTTTCACCCTCTGAAAGAAGAAGGGGTTAGCACTGGGTACTGGGACCAGCCACTAACGAGGATCTTTAAAGGAAAAAAACCCAAATTCACTTTATTCCACAGTGCCAATAATTTGCTGCACTGTCATCACTTGAATAGTTTACTTCTCTCTCTCTCTCTCTCTCTCTCTCTCTCTCTCTCTCTCTCTCTCTCTCTCTCTCTTTTCCCTTCCCTTTCTCTCTCATTCGATTGTTACACTCTGCAGGGGGTGTAGAGTGCCTTTCCTCCCATATAGCCCCATTGGACTCCAGTAGAGGGTCCCTAGGAACACATTGGCACCATAAGTGCCACTAACCAAGCATATAGGAATTAATTAAAAAGAAAACAAAAGGGAACACAGAAGAGAAAGTTCTTCTGGAACCTAACCTGCACCAGTGCCTAGGGATACTGAGTGCCACCAGTGTGACCTGTACACGGCACACCCAACTACAGTGCCACCTTTTGAAAGGGTGCCACGTCATTGAAGAGACACTTCCTCGCTGCCCAAGTACGCCCGTCGACCCGGTTAGACGCCCTTCCCCACCAGAACCATGGCAGCAGAAAATTATAAAACCTTCCTGGGGGTGGGGACGGCGGCAGGTCTCACCGGCTCGGAACTTACCACCTGGGTTAAGGAGCAAGTGGACCACTTGGCCAAGCGGGAGAAGGAAGAAAGACTCGAGCAGAGGAAGTATGAAGCCGAGCAGAGGAGGTATGAAGAAGAACGGAGGGCGTATGAAGCCGAGCAAAGGCAATTAGAAGAGGAAAGAGAAGAAAGAAGAAGACATCATGAGTTAGCCTGCAAGGAAAGTGAGCTAGCCTGCAAGGAGAAAGAGCTCGAGCTGGAAAGAGCCCAAATGGAGAATGCCAAAGCGATGGCTAGACAGCAAGCCTCCAGTCCTACACCTGCTGCATCAAACGCTCCAATTTCGAGCATCAATTCCCTAGTCCCCAAGTGGACTGAGGACGAGCCAGAAGCATGGCAGGAGGAGATCGAGGCTCTTTTCAATAACTACAGCACCACGGAGACGGAGAGAGCCTTAATACTAGCCAAGCATATGGAGGGAAAAGCCAAGGCAGCGCTTCGCTCACTGGAGAAGAGCCAGAGAGGCAACATGTCAGAAGTTCATAGTCATTACCAAGGCCTACGAGATAACCCCAGAAAAATGGAGACAACGGTTCCGAGGTCTTGCCAAGGAAGTCGGCTGGTCTAGGACGGAATGGGCATGTCACAAAACCCAATCCCGTACGCGCTGGTTTGACTCCTTGGCCTGCACGACGTTTGAGGATCTTTTCAATCGGACCATGCTAGAAGACCTTTTCCAATGTGTGCCTGGACCCCTTGCTGTATATCTTAACGATAAACAGCCCTCCACACTTATGGAAGCTTGTCGCATGGCTGATTCGTGGGAAACATTCAATCAGTCGCATAGCACCTCACAGAAGCGAATCGTTCCCCAGGCCTACCTCTCGAACTCTGCTCGCCCGAAGAATGGACTGCCGAGCAAGACCTTGTGCACCTATTGCAAGAAGGGGGGCCACGCTGAAGCTGAGTGCCGATACAAACTCGGCACTAATAAGCAGCCTAACCCTACCAGCCAGAACTCTGCTCCCGATTCATCCGGTCAGCCCTCTCCTCCAACAGTTACTGCAGGCCACCGAGCCCATCCAAGAGGCCCGTGCAAATCCTGTGGGGCTGCTAGCCACTACAATGCTGGATCTCCGGCCTGTCCACATCATGTCCCCACCACCAAATTTGTCAACCTAATCAGCACTTCATTCTCTGCGGCCGGCCGCACCGGATCCTTTACCCAGAGAGACTGGAAACCCAGTTCATCTCGGTGGCCCCTCTTCAGAGCACTAGCCTGCCAGTGACCCTTCCGGTCACAGTAGACACTGCGGCAGACATTAGCCTGATCACTAGGGCCCAAGTGCCAGCCGGTGCCACGGTTGACGAAGAAACCCGGTGGGAAATGAAGTGGATAGAGGGCCACACCATTACCGTTCCTACTGTCCAACTCCAGGTTATGACACCTTGGGGCACGATACCCCTCCCGCCTCGGTGTGGTAGGTGGAATTCGGCCCGGAGTGGCTTTCTTGTTGGGTCGGGATCTTCTCTGCGGAAGCCCGTTACCAACGCCACTCCGCAGCCGCGTTACCTCCTCCACGGAGGCCCCAGTTGTAACTCCCAATAATGACAAACCTCCACCTTCCGCCCAGCAAAGTGGTCTGCGGAAGGGGCGCAACTCAACCTATTTCAGGCCTAGCCCTCTCCAATCGCGAAGGGCTGGCCCACCAAGAGGTCCTCTCCCTCCGTGAAGAGAGATTCAGGAGGAGCAGTACCGCTGTAGGACGTGCAAGCGGGCAGACCACTCCACAAATTGGGAGGGCTGCCCAAACAAGCATCGCCCAGCGGACGCCCCTGAACAAAACTCACCGAGAGGCTACGATCTCCCGCTGGGGCAGGAATCTCTGCCGCAGCCAAACACAAGTCATCTGCGAGGTATTGCACCTCCGGACCCCTCGTCAGGCAAGCCTGACCCACAACTGCTGCCAGTGCCACTTGCGAGCACTGAGCAGTGCCAGACTCCGTCCATCCCGGACGTTAAGCTACCAATTGAAAAGGCCCCTATGCCGGGTCTAAATCATGGGGCGAATCCTCCTCCGGGAGATTTAGGATTCCCCATGCAGTTGATCATCGCGACTGGAGAGCCTCCAGCACCCGAAACTTCTTCTTTGCCAAATTTGATTCCAGGGGATGAACCCCTGGAGGATCGAAATGGTACCCCTCCTTTGGAAGACCAGGAACTGGCTTCCTCGGATGCCGAAGTCGAGATCGCTCTCGCTCCGGTTGTCGCAGCAGCCAGAGTAGGGAGCCCTCCTGCAGCTTTTGAAGTTGTCCCTGACTTCGCGCCTGCTAGCCCTTCTGGCCTGCCCCCGGAGTCGGTTCCCTCATCACCTCCTAGGCCTGTTATTGATAGGCCTTGGAGGAACCCGAAGAAGAAGAAGAAGGGGCGGAAGAGAGCCCAGTAGTTGCTGAGCTATAAGCTCATCCAGGCACTAGTGCCCTCTCGGCACAGTGCCCTAACCTCTAAGAGTGATTCGGGCCCCTTGTCCAGAGGAGGTAGCCAGTGTGATCTCTTTTACTTGTACATAGCCTAGGCCGCCTTAAGTACGGTACATCAATTTAGTAACCTTGTTCCTTCCACTTACCACCGAGCCGCAGTAATCACGTAAGTAGCATAACGAATTCCAATAATCTTAACTATTGTGAAACGAGCCACGATGCTCATGACACACATGGCCTAAGACCTCAGTGAGGCACCCATTTATCATATGAGACAACCCTCATGACTGAACTAGTAATTATTAATTGTATTAAACATAAACCACGTTGTAATTTAGTTAGATCATTAACTCTTATGTTGGTGCTACGGTCGGGTTAGGATAGGTTAGGCTAGGGAATATCATAGAATGTACCACTAGGCTAGGTCTAAAACACATCATGATTGAAGGAGGTAGCCTATAATAACCGTAAGCACCTTCTCGTACTATTAGAATTAGGTAAAGTAGTGATTATAGCTCGTATCCTATCTAGCGTTAGGTAGTTCTGTAGCTAGGTAGGCTAACCAGGACTAATCTGCTCAGGGGAAGGAGAGTAACCTACGAGAGGCGAACAGCTTGCTTAGTATAGACCTTCACGTCCGAAAAGGGAGTGAAGGCCCTCTTAAGGGGGGGAGCTTTTACAAATATTACTGCTGTTCACCCTCGTAACTTTGATTGTAAGTAATATCAGCCCGACTGAGACCGGGAAAGACGTTGTCTAGAGTAGGAGCGTTGAAAAGGAGGTAGCATTTAGCCATTTTTTCCCTTATAGGAAAATTCCCATATCAGCCTTAAAAATAGGTGGTCCTAAGGTCCTTTTTCCTTTCTACCTGTCTCTTGGCGAATGTTTTGAAACAGAATGCGGATGCTGGGATGACTGTTTGACCCAGGCCGGTCAGGGAACTTCAGGCAGAGAGACCCAAGCTTTCGAAGAAACAACACATCCTGATGGACCTCTTCCCCCTTTCTTTGTCCATTATTGTATTAGTGAAGTGAAGAAGCAATTGCGAAGACTCCTCGTCGGTGGTTGGTGCGCACAACGTTCGTCCTAAGGTAAAGTCGCTTTTTTGTTCAAAACTTCGCCCATTCTTTTATCTTTTTTCTGTATTTCGCATTTCCTTTGTTTCCTCCTTCATCCACCACTTACTGTATATGTGTTTACGAAGAATAGATTAAGCCAAATTATTATATTGTTAGCTTCAACCCCGTTATTCCAGTAACATACCTAGGATTTAGGGTAAGCAAAACAGTTTTAAGTCTCGATGCTTTGTATGCCTAGCGTTCGAATGTTGGGAAGACCCGTTGCGTTTGAAATCTAAATTTATCTTCACGAGTAGAAATTCTTGTATGCGTCCGCAGTTGGAGGACGTTCATTATAAAGTCTTTATTCCTTGAATATTCTTTGTTAAGGTTAATTACCCTTAACTGGCGACCTTTGGCTAATTAACGACTGTCTTTGAGGTTAACTTTTGGCTTCAAGTGGCAGGTTACGTGTATTCTTGGTCTGCAGGGCCGTAAAAATTACGTAAATTGAATAATAAATGATCAGCCGAGACCTACACGTAACAATATATCTATATATATATATATATATATATATATATATATATATATATATATATATATATATATATATATATATAGAGAGAGAGAGAGAGAGAGAGAGAGAGAGAGAGAGAGAGAGAGATAATTATGACAAAGCTTGATAAGTAATTTTTATATATTAAATGCTCCTGGGAGAAGCGAATTCAGTTATAAATTCTGGCCTGTGTAGGCTATTTATTACTACGCCATCTTTAGTCTTCTGAAAATGGTAACAGTAATAGTAACAGTAGAAAAATGGTAATAAAAAACCAAAACCATCGCGGATTACAACCGTTTCGCATTTCTTATACCTCTCTTGATAGCCAGATATAGACCGTGGACCCGCCATAGACCGCCCTCCTCCCATAGGGATTTTTGCAGCCCCTTTTGTATTTTATTCTTTAGAAATCATAGAATCAGAATCTGCTTGTCTGCACTTCGGCTGTTGGTGATTTTGGCCGTAACAGCGGCCATTTTGAATTCATATTGGGGCGCAAAAGGAAAAAATATTACTAATAATTTTTTCTGCTTATATCTTTGTGATGTATATTTTCATAGGTTTTTTAGGCCAAGGAATTCATTTTTTATAGTTATAAAGCCCCATCATCAATATTTATCAAAGAACTTGGTAATCCTAAAATTGACGATTGCAGAGAATATGTTATATGAGCACAGTATATGCAGCAGAGAATATTGATGAACATATATTCTTAATGATTTTGCACTGTGTAGTCATGACAAGAATCTTTGTTATTTTTAATGCACTAATTTCTTGTATCTTTATTAAGCTATAATTACTTTTAGGTATAAGAACTCATAATGGACACTAACACTCCTTCAGATGAAAAGCCATTGAAGCTGAAATTAACTAAAAAGGATAAATCAAGGTCATCAACAGGATCGCAACTAACATGTATAATTCACTATGTAAGCAATAATTCAGAAAAGAATGTGAGACCTTTAACAGACCACAGTTTTGATATGATCCATGAAAAAAAATTGATTAGACAAAAAAGTGACAAACCGAATGAAAGACTTGAAGCAATATGTGATAACATTCCATTTACATGGAACTCACAATTGGTGTTATAAAAACTTTACTAATGTTTCCAGAATCTTAAAGAGAAAGTGTACAGCTGATGAAAATCAGGCTACTACCTCTAGATCAAAAAGTGGAAGGATAATGAAGAAAGTACAAGCCCCAACACCACTTTTTCCTTCGACTGTTTGTTTAATGTGCAACAGGTACAGGAAAAAGGTGAAGGGGCTTATCGAAATTCCCATCAAATGCCAAACGCAAACCGCTGAAGATACAATCAGAGAAGCAGCAGAAAGACTGAAGGACTTCAAGATGCTGGGCCAGATTACCGATTATGAACTTCAGGCAAGAGAAGCACGTTATCATCCTACTTGTAGAAAACATTACATTAGATTACAAGAACGTAATTATAAAGCAATGGAAAACCTTACAGTAAAACAAGAACAAGAAGCTCATAATGCCGCCTTTGATTTTATATGCCAGCACGTTAACGAAAACATCATAAAAGGAGCAAATGTTGAAAAGCTGTCAATGATAAAAGAAAAGTACCGACTCTTCTTGCTAGAGTAATTACCAGAATTCTACAATCCTCAGTACAAAACTTATAACCTAAAAGATAAACTGTTAAAAAAATTTGGTAACAAGTTACAGTTTTGGCAGCCAAATTGTAAGAGTGAACTAGTATATTCATCCAATGTTCATCAAGGTCAGGCTATAGAAGTTGCATTTGAAGTGTCTGCTTCTGAGTCCAAGAGAATTGAGGAGGCTGCTCTGATTTTAAGAAGAGCCATTTTGGATGGCCAAAGAGGATCTCCAGAAATGCCTTGGCCACCAACAAAAGAATTTTTGATTGGAGAAAATATTAAAGTACCCAAACTTTTACAAGAATTTTTAAGTTTGATTGTAGGTGGTTCCAAAGCCGCTGAGACCACTGAGATACCAGTACATTCTATCTCTCAAGATTTATGTAAAGCTGCAACCAAAGGAAAGTGGATGATGCCAAAGCATCTACTCTTAGGCATGACATTGCGGCATCTTACAGGCAGTGCAGAAATTATAACAGTATTGCATCGTTTTGGTCACTGTGCATCATACTCTTGCTTGCTTGAACTGGAGACTGCAATGTGTGATAGTATCACAGAGACAGAAAGAATTCTTCCAAGAGCCATTCAGGTGGAAGATAACAGACTGACTCATTTGTGTTGGGACAATTTTGACTTAACAGATGAAACATCAACTGGAGCTGGAACAACTCACACCGCACATGGGATTGTAATCCAAGAATTATCATTTAGTGAAAATGACAACATGTCTGAAGTCGTAGAGAAAAACAGTAATCCTCGGACTAAAAAACGATCGATCATCTATATACCTAAGGAAATAGAACCATGTTTTTCGAAGCCAAAAGCTGAACCAGTATTTGCACCGTCTTTGCTTACCTCGCCCAATAAAGATGTGAATGATGTTGCTAAGTTATCTGACTCTTTGTGGTTGCTCAGTAGAGCCATGGCAAAGGAATCATTTCAAACGGTTCCTAATTGGGCAGGTTGGAAATCTTTAACTGGGATTGTGAAAGAATATGGAGAAGCTCAATCAAGAGTACATTATATGCCTCCAATTAATGCGCCTATCACAGAAAATGCCACTGTACAGCACATACTTAAATTGTCCCAATTAGCTTCCAGGGAGGTCAGTCAGTAATATACAATTGTAACATTTCACTTAGCAGTTGCTAAAAAAGCTTATACAATTGTGTGGCAGGATCCGAACGCATTTGGAGATGTTATTGTTAGGTTAGGAGTTTTCCATACAAATCGCATGTGTATTAGTGGTTTTGAAGAGATTTTAATTGAGTCACGAATATGTGTCAGTGGTTCTATCAACAAAGTAATTTCAGGAAAACACTATAACGGGGCTATGCGTGTTCACAAGACTATGCTGGAGGCTTTAGAGCGCCTTCTTTTACAGTTTTGAATCAAATGTAACAACCCTTTGGAAAGGAAGAGCTCGGAATATAATGGAACGTCTTGCACATTCCCCAAGCAGAGAATTGCTGGACGAAGCATTGGCCAATGAAGATTGCACTGCAATGATTCAACAATACAATATTTTTAAAGAAGAAATCAGAAGAGGAGAACATGGGAAAAAAGCTAAGTTTTGGATTGATTACATGAACAAGGTTCTTGTTTTGCGCTTCCAGAGGGCAACTAAAGAGAGCAACTTTGAGTTACACATATCTTGCTTAGAACAGTTATGTCTGATGTTCTTTTGTTATGACCATCCAAACTATGCTAGGTACACAACGATCTACATGCTTTCAATGCTCAATCTGGATAAATCTCACGCAGGAGCCAAGGAACTGCTGCACCATGGCTTGAGTGTGAGTAGGTCAGATGTTAGGTATAGCAGAAATGCAGTGGACATCACAAGAGAACAAACTATAAATCGCCATGCAAAATCAAGTGAAGGCATAATAGGACTCAGCAGGAATTGTGCTGCATACAAACGATGGTGTTTGACACGCCATGCAAGAGCTGGGTATGTTCAAGCTACGATGCAGATGGTTGAAATGGATAGCAATGTTTCATCCTCCCACAATGATCTAAAAGTCTGAAATTATGGACGGTGAAGAATGAGTAAGGAAAGTCACAGACGCAATTGAAAATTTCATAAATCCTTTTAATGTAGAAGACAAATCCTTATTGTATTGTCTTTCATCTGGTTCACCTGCTCCAAAAGATGTTGAAGAAGATCTCCTAGAGGCTGAGACATATGGTAAAAAATCCTTTGATGAATTCATTCAGGAGAGGCTGATTAGTAAGACTAAAAGCTTTAATGATCCAATTAAAAAGCAAAATCTCAAAACATTTGCTTCCATTGCTAAGTCAGTAACAATTACAACAGCAACAAAGTAAGTAAAGCAAATAAAAGCAGAAAGGAATGTACTAGGACAAATTGCAGTATTGGCTACAAGACACAACTTGAACATGGAAAACGTTTTGAGTCATCCACTTGGACCGGTACCTTGGTCCTTAGCAACTGCTGACGGTGCACTAGTAAAAACCAACAAAGCGAAACTCCTTCATGCTCTAGAAACAGAACAAGTCCTTGCAAGAAGACCAGAAACTGAATAAATGAATTGCATCACTGACAGAAACGCAGTATTACAAGCACATTTTTTATTATTAAAATAGTTTAACCAGACCACTGAGCTGACCATCAGCTCTCATAGGGCTGGCCCGAAGGATTAGGATGGAATGACAAGTCTAGGCTAGAAGCCTAGCACTGGGACCTAATAAGTCACTTGTCAATGATGATGAATGAAAATGAAATTAAAAGCTGTAAAAAGGTATACGCTTTCATACTGGAACACACTCATACAATAAATACATTTAAACTCATGCTTCCATACATACTCACTAAAAAGGTATATAAAAATTCGAAATATATTAGTAAAATCATAAAATTTACTTGTTTTAAAATTCATTATTCTGATTTTTTTTCTTATATTTTTCCAATTAATTTGCAGCTTCTCATAAACATTAAAATGGGTGCTATTGAGAACGTTGAAGATTCAAGTAGCATTGCCTACAACATTTAGTGAACTAGCTGAGAAAGTGTTTGACTAACTACCTAAAGTCAGCTGGGTTGATTTTGTTACTGACACATACCGCTTTCAATTAAAAATCCAGAGAGGAGGCGAGAGGAGCATCAACCACATTATTGCTTAAGGGTAGTTTAACAAAAATTCCCTGAAACTGGAAAAGTTTCATGACAGACACAAAGAACAGAGAGCAATTAATACATGTCTTATTGGGAGAATGGAAGCAAGATAGATATGCAATCAAGTTAAAAAACAGAGTTATTTACTTTGTGAGTGGTCAAAACTGCACCGTTATCACAAGTACTGATGGATCTCGAACAGACACATATGAGGCTGAGGCCCTGAAATCATCCCAAGAGGAGGCTGACAGTAGAATTATTTTGCATCTTCATCATATGGCTTCTCAAATATCCGAAGATTTCACCATTGTTATCAGATCACCAGATACAGATGTGTTCATCTTGTTGCTGAAATTTGCACAAGCCATAAAACAAACTATATTGTTCGATACAGCAGTAGGAGACAAAAGACGCCTCATAGAAGTACAAAACGTTATAGATGAAACTAGTCAGGAGATATGTGAAGTCTTGCCTTCCTTTCATGCTTTTTCTGGATGTGACAATGTGAGCGCATTTGTTCGGAAGGGCAAGTTACTGCCATGGAAATTATTACCGAAAAACCCTGAGTTTATCTCCACTTTCAAATCTCTTGGATCTAGTCCTTCTGTGGATGAAGATACTTATGTCCAGCTAGAAAAATTTACATGTTTACTCTACAATCAGTCATCAATTCAGTCATCTATTGACAGACTACGTTATAATAATTTTCTTCAAAGATACAGCCCCAGATCAGCTGTTCGTTCAGATTGTGATGGGATAGATATGAGTTTGCTACCTCCATGCCGCATGTCACTCAGAGAACACATAAAGAGGGCAAACAATCAAGCATTCATATGGAATAGAACGGATCAAGCTAAACCAGATATACCTTCTCCAGAGGCATGGGTGGTGTGTCATTGAAGGACGCTTAGACTTTGTATGTTTGTAGTGGATCGCTGATCCACAAGAACTGACTGATGTTCTAGGGTATCATGCAGAGGAGGGAGAGATAGAGGAGACATATCAAGTTGATGAATCAGATGAAATTAACAATATCACTGATTTGATGTATGGATATGATGATTAAATATGCAGTATTAATTGTAGGTCCTTGCATTGCATTTAATTATTCATTCTCGGTGACTATTATGGTTAAAATTGTTTCACTAATAAACCAATAATCAGTGTATATTTACTTATCTTTATCGAGTACCGGAGTGCTATTACTGTACTATAAAGCATAATTCTTTCTAATCCAATGTGCCAGAGAATATATTAGATTTTATTCAACTAATCCTACACTATCGATTGTACTTCTGTATAAATTTGCTTTATTACAAGGAAAGATACTTTTCAACATTGCCTTAGCCAAAAATGTATTTATTTTTTAGCTTATGTAAGCAACTTGTTTTTATTTAGATGTTTTTCTGCTATATAAGATGCCACATATTAACGTCGTGCATGAAAGATAATTTCGTATGTAATTAACAACTCAATCATTTTCAGGTTAGCGTGTGTATTCAAGTGCTATAAAACCAAGCTTTCCTAAATCAAATGTCTTGACAAACATATTTATTTGCTTTTGCATTTAATTCATTATACATTTTAGATGTCAAATGCACTTTTATTTCTTAAGCATTAATATTACCAAAAGGAATACTTTAATTTATTGTACCTGTACTACAAAATTTCTTAAAAACCCATTAATATTCCGAATCCTTTCTTTTCTAATAAAAACAAAGATTTATTAACTTAATTTCTTTTCTTGTTTTCTTTTGATTCTTTGGGCCAAAATCCTATGATTTAATCTAATTTGTCTTTTGATGAGAAATTACATAAAATTACATTACTTATTCCTTGCCCACTTAGTTAAGCTAACACTTTTTGAAATTACTTGAAATTAGATTTTTTAAAATGATTTTCAAATTGTGGATGTAGCAGCCAAAATCTCGACATCTCAGGGTGCATAAAATCATACCCTGAATCAATTGACTCTAAAGAAATAAAAAAAAGAAGTAGAGACAGCAAAGATATATTGGTGGGGGGAGGGGGGAGGCAACTGGTCCATGCTTCACATAGCAGATGACTGTACCCAAGAATAAACCGCCTCCTAAGCGGTGAAGATAATTTTTCTTATGGTATATATTTGCTTTAATTTTGGACTAAATATAACCTATTATATATGAAACAGCATATAAAAAAACTGCTCTTTATGGATATTCCAATTCTAACACTCTATCTCTTCACTGAAAGAAAGGAGAGCAAACTATAATAATATAAATAACGTATTGAGTCCTATGTTTTTCGATGAAATAGGACATTTCATTCGATTCAACTTACTTTAAAACCCAGTTCCTTAACATTTTCATATATTGTTTTTTTTTTTTTGTACGTAACAAAAAACTAACATTATTTTTTTTTATCCAATTTTTGTCCTGAATATTTTTCAGCTTTTGGCAGTAGCAGTCAAAATCACCAAAATCCAAAGTGCAGACAACCAGAATCTGAATCTACGGACTCTAAAGTATAGAAAAAATGTGGTCTGCAAAAATCCCTTTGGGGGGGTGGGGGGGCGGGTTTCGGCTGATGGCCCAAGGTCTAATAGGCTAAGGCATCACTGTACGTCGTGAGTTTTAGTAATGCATGGTTCGAGCCCATCAAACAAGGAACTTCTAGTCAACTATAATTCCCCTTCGGTTTACTTACACACACACACACACACACATATATATATGTGTGTGTGCATGTGTGTGTGATTTCTGATACAATGTATCAGTCCTTCGTCAGTGGCTTGGAAATACAGCCGAAACCGGTGGCAATGTGTGATAAATGAATCACGTGGTAGAGTGATTATAATCATCACCTGACACGACGCGCTCCTTCTGATATTTGTGTTTTTTTTTCCCATCTTGGAACATACCGTCAGAGATTTTGCAGACGCCCTCACTCAAGCTCATAACAACAAGAAACACCTGCGGTTTCTGCGCGAATGTCGGAATGAAGAAGTGATACCAAGATCAATGATAACTAAATCCTAGTTAAAAATTAGAAGATCAACCGTTCGGTGATATCCAACGTGCTCTATTGGAAAAACATATCAACATTAAGATACTGGAAACTAAAAAGAATTTTCAAGATCTCTTGAAGAAAAGAGACACTTTGAAGCCTCTATACCACCAGAGTGGAAAGATTCCCTGCGTGAATTTTGCCATGTGAAAAAGAGGAGTAAAGTGTCTCGGAATCTTAAACGGAAAAACGCCAATAAAATGAAACTGCTGATCGAAAGAAGCCCTTGAACTACCAACACCAATCGTGAATGTGTCGTCATTTATCAAGCAAACACCTAGATAGAATTCTGATCAGTGATTAGGCTACGGATTAAATTTTGCTTTATCAACTGGCAATATGAACAGTGTAGAAATGACCAAAGGACTACGCAATCTGGAAAAATATAGTGATTTTAATAGAGGAGAATTGAACATAGTTACGCGAATGATCTATGGAATATGAAAAAGTCAGATACCACAAATGTTCCCAAAAGATTTATGGTTACCATCATTGAACTGAAAAAAAAGTATACACATGACGAAAGCAGAGAAGTAAGGTGCCTTTGTAATTTTAAATAGAAATGAGTATACAGAAAAAAAGAGTATACAGAAAAAATGGCTAGTCTTCTGGGTGATGATAACACATAAAAAAATGAAATAAAAACACGTTAGACTATGTGAAAAGTGATTTTAATAGGAAAGTGAATAAGTTAATAAAAGGAAACGAAAGCCTTATAAAAAAGTTGTGTGACCTCTCCATCGCTACCGTATATGTGAAAAGCCTATACGTCACAAGTATGCTATGAATCACAATACACAGTGAATGCTGAGTTAACAAGTGGAGAGGAAAACTTTCCCAAAATCTTGGAAAGAATGTTTAGCTATCATCTGACGTATTTCCTCGTTGGGTAAAATTATGACATCAGGATTTTTGAGGCGTAGGATCATGTGATGTGATTCTGTATGTGCGTTTGCCGAAAGTGTCCAAGTTCTGGTGGGAACATGCGTTTGTGCGTGTCTTTTGGGCGGAGTCCCAAGGTGTGAAGAGATTAGGTATGGGAAAAGGGAATTATTAGAAGACCAACAAAGTAGAGAGACTTGTGATTAGTGCTTTATTATTCAAGACTTTGCTGTTTGGAGGTAAGAATCATATTCAATTTCCCAAACTGTAGATTGTTTTTCTCCATTTCTATAATATGTATTTTATCCAAGCACTTATGGTTGAATAACATGGGAGGAATTCTCATATCTGTATTTTTATGCTTTGAGAATTAATGAAGAATTTGTTTGGCTTCTTCAGATGTTTTGATGAGTAATAGGTCAGAAATGTACTCTTTGGAAATGTACTAGACTTTGACCTATTTTGACCTTTGCATGGTCTTTGGGGAACTTTAATATAACCCTTTAATTCATTTCTTATTTCTTGCAATCTGTTTATGTCAGATTTTGTCAAACATTTTAACCCATTTCTTGCAATCTAGTTATGTTAGATTTTGTCAAATAAATTATTTTGGGTAAAGCTTGTTTCGCTGTAGACCTGAGAGAGAGAGAGAGAGAGAGAGAGAGAGAGAGAGAGAGAGAGAGAGAGAGAGAGAGCGAGTGGGTACTGGGGTGGTATCAGTTTTTTTTCACGGCCGCTCCCAAGGCTACCATTAGAGGGGACGTCTCGACTTTGTAGTAACAGGTAAGCACTGCGGTTACTTCTTTACTGGGTTACAGTATTTTAGTGGCAGCTCAGTAGGGACCTCTGAAAGCCTCTGAAAGAGACGGGTGACGTGGAATTCAAGTTATGTAGGGCGTGTTCCAATAATCTGGGAAGAGGTAGGATGGTAGCTTTGATTGTTGACTAGGATATTTTCAATCTCCTTGGAGGAAGACACGGCAATGCGGGGCAGTTGCTAGTGGCTCTGTGTGATAAGTGGGTGTGTTTGTGGATGGAATAATGGTCTGTTGTGTAGTGTTTCTTTTCAGATTGGGAATTGATTCTCAGTACTCTAGCAGCACAGGTTTGGGAAGACTGTGAGGATTATTATTACTTGAGGACTCTCTTTGTGTTGGTTGTAATGAGGAATTAGAAGGGAACAAGCCAGTTCAAGGGGGGATCAAGTGTTTTTCTTTCAATTGCATGTGCATGTTAGTCAGAGCAGGTGTGTACACTTGGTAAAACAGTGTATAGGTACGCTCCAAAGTGACTTGGATTATGAGGAAATTAAGATAGTTAACAGTTAGGGTGTGTCCTTTTGGTGGGTATATGTGTTCTCCTTGATGAAGGAAGTGTTCACGCACTGTTATTGGAAAAGGAGCGGTGATGATCTGTGACATCATCGAATGCGTGTTATAGCACTTGTCCCGCTGCTTTCCCGTTTTCTTTGTGTGGGTGGACTTAAGTATATATCCTTCATCATTTGCATTGGGAGTTTAGAATTTTTATTGTTTTTCATGGATCGCATCTGTGGTCAGGGTTACTTCATTGTTCGCATTTGGCATTTAGAATTTTTTTTTTAATGGTTTGCATTTGCATTAGTGTTGGGAGATCGCTGAATATTTTACTTTTTTTTCCCTCTCTTTTTGTCCTTGCTTCTTTGGGGGGGGGCGGTTACGTGAAGTTGAGATCTGGACGTATTCTTGCAACTAGGAGAGTTATCCGTTCTGAAATATGGCAGAGGCTAGCGAAGATAAGGATAAAGTAACAATGTTGCACAAATTTGCAGCCATAAATGCCAGGGTTCGCCCATTTCCAAGGCTGGTTGATGGAGTTCTTGCAGTTCCTCTCGAAATTTTTATAGAGGGAGTGACGAATTTCTTGGTCGCCAAGAAAATAACGGAGGGAGTAGAAGCTTTCAATGTAGCAAAAGGTTCCCTTAGTTTAGATAAAGGGGATATCGGACAACATTGCCAGAGTCATCACTTTTTGAAGTGTAGGACCTGGGTTGATCTTAAGGATTTTCTGAGTGTCATACGGAAGAGTTGGAGCTGGCGATGTAGTTCAAGATCTCAAAGCTCATTTCAAGGTCTGTAAAGGCCATGATTTGCTGGTTACGTTTAGTGCCAGATGCTTTGATGGTATGAGGGATTTTTTGAAGAAGTTGAGAAATTCTGATTGGGTAAATGGAGGCTCTATTACGATAGAGAATCTTGAGAAGTTATTGCAGTATGCATGGATCCTGAATGATGTCCCTGATGCTATCATAATTAGTTTTGACAAGAAAATAGAGAGGGGGTCGGATGAGAATTTACTGTTCTCTCAGGTTCGTAAGTACTTGTCGAAATGTCCTACAGTAGATAGCTCCTTTATAGACGGGATGCTGAAATCTTCCGGGGCTATACCAGAGCATCATACACAGAGTAATCCTGACTCCACAATTATGAGATTATGTGCCAGGACAGATAATGATAAGACTTCTGCAGGTTCAGGATCCTAAGGGCGTTGTTATAATTGTAATAGGCAGGGCCATACTAAGAAGTTTTATAGGGTGAAATATTGTGGTGCTTGCAAGTCGGCATATCATGGTTGGCAGTTTTGCCTGCTTCTTAAACGAACTGAGTCTAGAAGCACACCTCAGGGTGCTGGTCTGGCAGGTAGGAAAACTCCTCGAGGAAGTTTTTTAGGAGCCTCTAGGGGCAGGCAAAATTTTTGGTGGACTGAGCAGCAGAAAGTGAAGAGATAAAGGGGGTTGTTTCTTGTGATATAGGACTTTTAGGGGAACCCTCAGAGCCGAAGCCAGTGGTAAAAGGGTCTGTATATGGGTTAGTGTAAGTATTTTCATTGATACAGGCACCTCTATTAATTTGATGAATTATGAGTTGTTCCAATCGATATTTTCCAATCGTTCTTTGAGACCTGCTAAAGAGACAGTATGTGATGCTCAAGCAAATAGTTTATGGGTTTTGGGATACACAGGTGTGGATTTATCTCTTGGGAGTAAAACTTTTACAGAACCATTTTTGGTTATATGAGGGGCTGTTTTGGGGAATACTTTGTTACTGGGTCGTCCAGCGTGTTGGAGACGCAAAATCTCAGTTCATACAGGGGTATGTGGTATAACTGTGAGAGTACCTGGTGTTTATGTGCCTTACGAGGGAATGGATGTGAGTGTAGTGGATGATGTTGATGGATTGGGTGTACATGAGAATTTGCAGGTGGATTCTGAACGTTTCGGTGGGTAGGAAGTGCTATAAGGGGGTTTTGTCGTATGATGTGGTTCTTGGTCCTGGTATGGTTGCTATGGTGAAAGTTTGAGTGAAAGGAGTGCATAAATCCAGAAAGGTATGTGTGGATGAGTGTACGTAAAGCTGAAGGGGGTAGTGTTTACAGGTTCTGTAAACAATGTATCGAGTTCAGCGGATACTTGGGTGGAATGGCTAAACTGTAGTGATTCAGTTCGGAATTATCAGAAGGGTACTTATACAATCGACTTTGTTGACTGGGTAGATGAGAATAATTCCGTTGCTATTGTCGGGGATTTTTATAGTTTTTCAGAGGCAGATTTACAGGTTAGGAGGCAGGTTTTTATGGATCATTTAGCCAATGCTATGTTCTGGCTGAGTTTGCGGACATAGTCGCACTTAAAGGGGATAAGTTATGGTTAACAAATTTGTTAGAACACAAGGTTCATTTGGAGGACAAGACAGCCTATTTTTGTTCCTTCATATAGGATTCCTTTTAAGATTAGAGAACAGGTAGAGCAAGAAATTAATAATTGAGAGGAGGAAGGCATTGTTAGGCCCAGTTCCTCGCCTTTTAATTTCCCATTGTTAGCAGTGCCTAAGAAGGATGGCTCAGTCCGAGTTTGTGTGGACTTTAGAAAGTTGAGCGAGAAAACCATTCCTGATCGCTACCCAGTGGCGTGTTTGCCAGATTTGTTTGTTGAGATTGGGGCCAAGAATATTTATTCTTCAATTGATCTGATGTAAGGGTACTTGCAAGTACCACTTAGAGAGGAGAGTCGTGAGTACACAGCTTTCTCTTTGCCAAAGGGGCATTATGAGTTCACGTGGATGCCGTTTGGTTTATCAGGTAGTCCTATGACATTTACTAGGCTAATGAATAGAGTTCTGCATGGTTTGTTAAGGAAATCCATATATATTTATATGGATGATATATTAGTTGCCACTGATTCGGTAGAGGAACATTTAGAGGTTCTCAGGGAAGTTTTTAGGAGTCTTAGGTTAGCGGGTTTGAAGATAAAATTAGCTAAGTGTAATTTTTTTTGAGGAGACATATAGTATATTTGGGTCATGTCATTTCTAAGTAGGGTGTTAAAGTGAATAATGATAAGGTTAGGGCAATTGTAGATTTTGCTACTTCCAAGAATAAGAAACAGATTCGGTCTTTCTTAGGCATGGCTAGATTTTTCCGTGGGTTTGTGAAGGGTTTTTCTATTCTAGTGTCTCCCTTGACTGATGTCCTGAGGGATGATGTGTAGTTTGTATGGGGAGATGGGCAGCAATTAGCTTTTCCGAAGATTAAGGATGCTTTAGTGAATCCCCCAGTGTTGAAGTTTCCTGATATGGAACATCCTTCCATGTTGGTAATGGATCCTAGTTATGATGGTATAGGGGCATGCCTTATGCAGAAGTTTAATGGAAGACTCCATCTGATTGCATTTTACAGTAGGAAGTTTAAGACATGGGGTAGTAATGAATGGTTATGGTCTGTAGTGGACAAAGAGGCCTTTGCCATAGTGTCTAGTTTGGTTCATTTTAAGATGTTATTAGTGGGCAATCAAGTGGAGGTTCTTACAGATCATAAGCCATTGTTGGATCTTTTCAGTAAGTGAGATCTTTCCTATGGGAAGGGCTAGGTGGTATCTGACAATCGGCAATTTTGATGCCAAGCTTAGGTATATAGAGGGTAGACATAATGTTGTAGTGGACGCCCTTAGTAGAAGGTATTCTGATGCAGATGGTACTCATGTATGTTATGCATCTGGTGATTGCATAGACTGGGATATTAGTTTAGTAGAAGCTAAACAGGATGAGGATGAGGTTTTGGCAGACGCAAAAGTGTTTCTTAGGTTGTAAAATCTTTGTGTTCAGCAAATAGTTTGATTCCTCAGCTATCTGCGTGAGAACCTCAGCAATATTGCCGGTCAGGTGATCTCCGAAGTGTTATGTATATTCGTGAGTACGTGCGTTAATTTGATCTAGATTATGCTAAAATCTGCCCTAAAAGTGAGTTTGATCGTTCATTAACGTGATAGAACTGCAGTTGTCTAGACGTAGCTTTGGAGAGGATCCAGGCTTTGAATCGGCAGATAAGGTAGAGTTTGAAATCTCTGTTTTTATGGGAGGAAATTGAACTTGTGATTTTTACCATGATTTTCTGATCATTATGAACTTTTGAACTGGTGTGGGAGATTTAATATGAATATTCATACCTCTTTTATATTATTATTTTGTTATGTTACGTTTGCCATATCTTGGCTATGCATTTTACACTTTCCATTATTGTGTTTTGCATTTCATATATTTTTGGGAGTTTTCTATCATGTTTAATTCTTCCGACAGATGTCTGTGGACAGTGTGGACTGGTTCGAATAACATGTGGTAGACTGTTTTTTTGACATGACTTTAGTTATTGATTTGGGGAGTATGTGTGAGTTTGGATATTTTCAGGCTATTAGCCATAGTGAGACTTCTTTAATCAGAAGTGTTTTGCAGTTTAGAGTTTAGTTATCTGACTCGATAATTCATTTATTATGCATTTTAATCTTTGCTTTGTTTTATTCATTTCTTGTTGGGTTATTTGAATAATAAACCTATTTTTGTAGAAACTATTGCGTTTCTTTAAATAGTCCATTCAATTGCTTGGTGAGAATGAGTGAGATTGGGTGGGTGAACTTCGGAAAATGGTGAGAGAGAGAGAGAGAGAGAGAGAGAGAGAGAGAGAGAGAGGAGGAGAAAAAAAGGATGCAAGTGTTATCGTGAGCGAACCTTCATACGTTTTTTTTCCTGAAGAAAGATTGTAGAGCACGTTACGTACACTTTCAAAAAAGTGTTAATTCTGTTTCCTTGTAACAGAGTTAAATGGTGGCAGCGGTGTCTCGTGATTTTAAATGGTGGCAGCATGATTTTAATGTCTTTAATGATGGCGAAAGAGGGAGATTACTAATAGACTAATTGGTAACGTTGATGCCCAAGGCATAGCCGACCTCACCTAAGGCGACGAGTCAGTGTTGAATGACTGAGTGGGTCGTGATTACGTGTATACACGGGTGATTACGCGCTAATACGGGGAATCTTTTTTTTTTTCGTCTCTATTCGAGTACTGGGAGTGGGGAGTTGTGAAATAGATCTGGATGATCTCTAGAGCAATTTTGGGGTTAACAAAATACCCAAATAAGTGTGAATAGTGGCGATTGTGAGTTAATTACGCAAATGATGATTCAACAAGAATCGCGCTGGTTTTTTTTTTTTGCTTCGTCTTCGAGTGGGTGACGTCACAGGTTAGCAAGTAGAGTGATAGGTGCTCCGTTTTCTGTTTCAAATTGGTAAGTACCCCATTCTCGTAAGTTGCGCAGAACGCTGTTTTCTGTTCTTCTTTTAGAGGGGGTAACTTTTACCTTTCTCTAGTGTTCTTTTTGGTTTCTTTTTTTATGTTGTTACGCTCAGGGCGTGTGATTACTCACAAAATGCCGGACGATGCAGCAAGCACATCCCAATCAGTTGTGGTGCATAAAGTGACGAGCGTTAGCGCGGGAATTAGTAATTTTAAAGGGTTAGTTGATGGGAAGCCAACCCAAAAATAAGAAACTTTCATTGAATCAGTGAACAATTATCTGAATTCCAAGAAAATTACGAATGGTGCTGAAGCTTTAACAGAGGCTAAATCATTTCTGGATTTAGATAAAGGAGATATTGGGAAACGAGCACGCAGTTTCGGGTTCAGAAGGTGTAAAACTTGGAATGAACTGCAGAAATTTCTACGAGCTACTTATGGCGGAGTTCAACGTGAATGCGCAGTTCGGAATTTGCGAGAGTTTCTCAAAATAAAGAAGGGCAATGATTCACTAGTCACATACAGTGCGAATTTATTTGATGCAGTAGTTGAATTAAAGAAATCTATAACAGGTTCTCCATGGGTAACTGGAAATAATATCTCCTTAGATAATTTTGAAAGATTGTTACACTTTGCTTGCCTTTTAACGTCGGTCCCAGATGTAATTGTAGATAGTTTTGATAAGAGAATTGATCAGGATACAGATGAATCCTTTTTGTTTGCACAGATTAATAAAAATCTATCAAAATGCCCGACACTGGACAGTACTTTTGTACAGGGAGGTGCAAAGATGTCAGCTGCGGTTTCGAAACCACAGAATAATGATAGTCGCTCGCATTCGGGAAATGATGCAACAGCGAAGACATGTGCACGAGTAGAATCGAAGAAAATTCCAGAGAGATCAGTCACAACGATACGTTGTTTTAATTGTGATAAACTAGGACATAGTAAAGCAAATTGCAGAGTGAGATATTGTTCAGTTTGCAAATCTTCAGATCATGGATGGAGATTTTGCCCAGCCACGAAGAATAGAGAATATTCAGGGAAGTCACGGGGAGGTTTTTCTAGATATGACAGGAGAATTCCACATGATGCAAGTTCTAGATACACAAAGGAACAGCAGAATTTTCACAAGATAAGTTCGAAAACGGACACAGGATAATGAGTAATCAGGTCTTAGAGTCAACAGAACCTAGGCCGATTGTACGTGGATTCTCTAATGGCAATGAAATTTTTGTTTTCATTGATTCTGGTAGCTCAGTTAACTTAGTAAATGCTGACTTTTTTCATTCGAAATTTCCAGAGTGCAAATTAGTCCCTTCTAGTGAGACAGTGTGTGATGTACAAGCGAGGAAACTGAATATTTTAGGTTCGTCATTTCTTACGCTTTGTATCGGCGGAAAGACAATAGTAGAATCATTTTTGGTCATAGAAGGATTAGCCTTAGGTGAAATGGTTTTGCTAGGACACCCTTCTTGCATGCGACATAACATCAACATTCTTACGGGAGTTCAGGGGATTACAATAGGTGAGTCAGGTTGTTTTGTTCCATATATACACAGGAAAAAAACTTGTGAGAAACCTAAGACACAGTCGGAGACATGTGTAACACATTCATTAGAGAGTGAAGATATTCCGCAAAGATCTTTCAAAGGATTTTTGTTGGAAGATATTGAATTGCAACCGCGAGTTCCTACATTGGTTAAAGTGTCGCTGAAAGAGAAAAAGTTTCCTTCTCAAGTGTGCGTTGTTGAGGGAACCGAGAAATTCAAAGACGTTGTGAGTACGGTGTCAGTGAATGAAATTACAGTCGCAGGCGTGACTTCAGTAGAATGAGTCAGCTATCAAGACTCAGTGAAAAAAAAATATCACAAGGGTACTTATGTAATTGATTTTGAAGAGTTTAATGAAGAACATAAACTAGTGAGTTTTTGTGGAGACGGGAATATGTTTCCTAACGAGGAGCAACAGTTCCGAAGTCAGGTTCTACATGAACATTTGGCTAAAGTTGATTATCCTGAGTATTCAGATAAAGTAGAGAAAGTGTTGAAAGAATATCTAGATATCATTGCTTTGAAGGGAGATAAATTAGGAGTTACAGATGTTTTAGAACATTCAATCCGCCTAGAAAAGGGGACAAATCCTATATATGTTCCAGCATATCGAATTCCTTTTAAGATCAGAGAAGAAGTAGAAAAAGAAGTTCAGAAGTGGGAGTCGGAAGGCATTATTAGACCGTCCAATTCTCCGTTTAATTTTCCTTTGCTTGCAGTTCCTAAGAAAGACGGTAGTATCAGAGTTTGTGTAGATTTTCGTAAATTGAATGAAAAAACATGCCCAGATAGATATCCGGTAGCTTGTTTGCCTGATTTGTTTATTGAGATCGGTGGCAAGAATATATATTCATCTATAGATCTTATGCAAGGGTTTTACAGGTTCCCCTTTGTGAGAGTAGCCGTAAATATACAGCATTTTCGGTACCAAAGGGACATTACGAGTTTAATAGGATGCCTTTTGGATTACAAGGGTCCCCAATAACATTTACTAGACTGGTTAACACAGTACTTCATGGCTTGTTAGGAAAGTCGGTGTTTGTGTACATGGATGACATTCTCATATGCACAGATACAATTGAAGAACATCTAAAGGGTGTTAAAAGAAGTCCTCAAGCGATTACGGTTCGCTGGATTAAAGGTCAAATTGGCAAAATGTGAGTTTCTGAAGAGAAAAATTGTCTATTTAGGACATGTTATCTCTAAAGAGGGAGTTAGAGTGAATGATGAGAAAGTTAAAGCCATTGTGAATTTTCCAGTTCCCAAAACCAGGAAACAAATTCGTTCGTTCCTAGGTATGTCGGGTTTCTTTCGCCGTTTTGTGCGGAATTTTTCTACAATAGCGTCTCCATTGACAGAGTTGTTACGAGAAGACGTTAAGTTTGTTTGGGGTGATAGTCAACAATTAGCTTTTGAGAAGCTTAAGAACGCTTTGGTGAACCCACCAGTTTTGAAGTTTCCAGATTTTAGTCAACCGTTCACCTTAGTGACTGACGCGAGTCAGGAAGGTGTTTGATGCAGAAATTTGAGGGGAAATTACACCCAATTGCTTTTTATAGCAGAAAGTTCAAAACGCGTGGTAGTAACGAAAGGCTGATGTCAGTTGTGGACAAGGAGGCTTTCGCAGTCGTCTCTAGCCTTGTTCATTTTAAGATGTTGTTGTTGGGAAATAAAGTTGAGATTTTTACAGATCATCAACCGTTGTTAGAGCTTTTAATAAGCCAAATTTGTCGCCCAAGAGAGCACGTTGGTTCCTAACATTGAGAGATTTTGATGCAAACCTCAAATACATTGAAGGTAAGCATAATGTAGTTGCAGATGCATTGAGCAGATACTTTCCGGTCGAGGATGAGGAAATACACACCGAATCCTGTGTGGGAGAAGAGAGTAAATATTTGGTGTCTAATGTCTCTGATATTAGTTAGTAGTTCCTACGTTCCTACAGTGCATACTTCGGGGAGAAATAGTGAGTCGGCAGTCTCGGGAGAGATTGTTATTCGTGATAGTGAGAGTAACGCAGTGTGTTATATTACGGGTGAAAATGTCACTTGGGACATAGGCTTGCTGGAACAAAAGCAAGATGAAGATAAATTGTTGTCAGATGCTAAGGCATTTCTTAGGGGAGTTTCACCGAAGAAAGGGTATAAGTTGCCTTTTTCTGGTCTAGAGTTGGAGAATAATTTATTGGTGAGGAAAGTTAAGTATAACTTATGAAGTACTCGAAGCATGGGTGAGATTACACAAATCATCGTGCCAGAGAGTCTAGTACCACAAGTTCTAGACATTGTACATTGTAAATTTGGTTCTCCTCATTTAGGTGTGGACAAGACGTATGAAAACGTCAGGTCAAAGTTCTTTTGGAAAAATATGTTTTCCGCAGTAGAAGCCTTTGTGAAGAAGTGCGCTATTTGCAATGCGAATAAGCCAGCGACGACAGTGTCGTGTCGTTTGGGTTCATATCCCATACCACATAGGCCGTTTCAGAGAGTGCATATGGATATTCTGGGTAACTTCTCAGAGTCCGCTTATGGTTATAGACATTTATTAGTAGTTGTTGATGAGTTGACTCGCTTTGTCGAGATTTTCCCACTGAAATACAAATCAGCTGAGGAAGTTGCTATAGCGTTCTTTAAGGGGATAATTTGTCGATATGGTGTTCCTGAATGTCTGATCACAGACAATGGTAGGGAGTTTATTAATAAGACTTTAGATGGTCTTGCCAGTTTGTTGGGGATAAAGAAAGTATCTATAATCCCGTATAGACCTGAAGCAAATGGGTTGTGTGAGAGGGCGAATCGGAAAGTAATCGAAGCTTTGCGCATGACGGTGGGTGGTTTCGATACACATTGGGACAGATCGTTGGATGAAGTGCGATATAGTATCAATACTATGATGAATGACACAATTAAGATATCTCCAGCAGAAGCTTTGTATGGGTACAAGTTGAAAGGACCTTTTGATTTGTTACCAGAGCGAGTTCAAGGTGATGTTACAGTCACTTCGTTGATAATTACAGCGAGAGAAAGATTTGCACGTATCAGTAAAGAACTTGAACTTAGTTCGTGCGCAATGGTAGAGAAAAGTAACGCGAAATCGAGGGGAGTAGCTTTTTCGATGGGTGATAGAGTGTTTGTTAAAGTGAATGTTCGGAATGATCTGAATTATAAATTAAGTCCGAAGTTCCACGGACCTTTTGAGATTGTAGAGATCAAAAGAGGGAATAGATTTGTAGTTAAAGATGTAAACACTGGAGTGACGAAATTGACTCATATTTCGAAGTTGAAGAAAGTTGGGATGTAATGGAACATTTGTATATAGTCATGTAATGGAATGTTTGTATATAGTTAGAGGGATAAATGGGTTGATGTTTGTATATATATGATGTTTATTTGTTTTTTTTTTTTGTCTCTTGTTCATTTTGGATGTTGAAGTTCTTAATCATTTGTTTTCGAATGATTTTAGGAATTGAGACATGGGCTAATTTCATACGAGATTTGACCCATGTGGTAGTGTGTTAGTGTGTTATTGTGTTATGGTGTATTTTGCCATCTGACGCAATATGTGTGTTGTTTAGGATTTTTTTTTGGGAGGTACTTAGTATATCGGACCGAACAAGTCTGATCTTTTTTTCGGGTTGGGAGATCGTATTTGAGTATTTGGATTTTTTTTTCAGTTTCTTTTTTTTTTAAATGAAGGGAGCCGTATTGTGAGTAGTTGTAATTGTTAAGATCGTGGGAGCGATTGCCATTACGTCAATTGCTATTTTGTTGAGAGTTAGTTAGGTGTTGCGAAATATTTGCTAACCGGAGTAGAACGTTCATGTCTTTTACGAGATATGATACCTTTTAGTGTTTGGATAAGATTCTCGAGTATTTTTTTTCTGTTGGATAGTTTTTTTTATGAGTGAGTTCCGTAGAGTTATTGTGCTTAATAGTGAGTTGACTGTGGATATTCCGGATACACACTTGGAATTAGTTCACATTAAGAGTGTTTGACTTTTGCATTAGTAGTTTTGTTTGGTTCAGTAACATGAAACCTTTTTGTTATTAGACCTTTTTCGAGTGCTTTTGGGAGACTCAGTAGTGACATGGGATAGATTAGAGACCATGTTCATTTTGGGAGATCAATATCAAGGTTCGGGAGTTGATTATAAGACAAGTTGTACTTTAGTTAGAGAGAAGTGTGTGTGTGACAGTAGTATTTTCCAGTTGCGAGTTGTGTCTGTGGGTGGTTGTGAATTATCATTAGTTCATGGACAGACTCCGACAGAATGTGACTTTAGACAGTTCCTGCGAGATTACCACATCGAGTCCACCAGCACTCTTCCTGCTGTGTTTTGCAAAGAGTGCAGTTACAATGATGTGCCAGAACAACAAGTCGACGTCATTCGTTCTTCAAGGATCCAAGCTGTTTGATGCTGCATGCCGTGTGATGTCTACGGACTTTCTCGTACTTAGCCGTGCTGTATTCAACAGTTCCGAGAAGATAATTATGCGTCATACGCATAACGAGCATTTGGTAGTGACGGTACCTACAACCAAGGTGCCAATAACTGTTCCACCGTTGGAAGACATCGACGATTCCGTGATGTTCCAGTATCAGGAATATATTATGCCGACAATTTTAATTGTCTTAATAGCTGTTTTACTGATAATTCTTGTTGTGGGAGTAGTAAAGCTTATTCGTGTTTGTAAGATTACATGTAAAGGCTCTAAGAACACAACCCCAGTGACTTTGGAAGTGCGTCATGAGAGCAGTCCTTAAAGCTGCAGTGCAGTAGACATTGCTAATTGAGCATAGCTCTATTTTGTTATGTTTTATACATATGCTTTTGTTTTAGTTTGCCGTTAAGGAGAGCGAGACGCTCTTATGTGGTGGCCGAGCTCTATTTAAAGGACACATATATGCATTTCATAGCTTCAATGCTTTAAGATGTGATGAAAGAATTTTTGGAGTGAGATGGTACTGACAGAGCCGTCAGTTGTAAAATCTTTGTATTCAGCAAATAGTTTGATTCCTCAGCTATCTGAGTGAGAACCTCAGCAATATTGCCGGTCAGGTGATCTTCCAAGCGTTATGTACATTCGTGAGTACGTGCGTTACTTTGATCTAGATTATGCCAAAATCTGCCCTAAAAGTGAGTTTGATCGTTCATTAACGTGATAGAACTGCAGTTGTCCAGTCATAGTTTTGAAGTCGTTCCAGGCTTTGAAAATCGGCAGATAAGGTAGAGTTTCAAATCTCTGTTTTTATGGGAGGAAATTGAACTTGTGATTTTTACCATGATTTTCTAATCATTATGAACTTTTGAACTGGTGTGGGAGATTTAATATGAATATTCATACCTCTTTTATATTATTATTTTGTTATGTTACGTTTGCCATATCTTGGCTATGCATTTTACACTTTCCATTATTGTGTTTTGCATTTCATATATTTTTGGGAGTTTTCTATCATGTTTAATTCTTTCGACAGATGTCTGTGGACTTGGGAGTTTGAGAAAAAGGACATGCAAGTCATTTGCAATGTCAATCTCTTTATGTGGTAGACTGTTTTTTTGACATGACTTTTAGTTATTGATTTGGGGAGTATGTGTGAGTTTGGATATTTTCAGGCTATTAGCCATAATGAGACTTCTTTAATCAGAAGTGTTTTGCAGTTCAGAGTTTAGTTATCTGACTTGATAATTCATTTATTATGCATTTTAATCTTTGCTTTGTTTTATTCATTTCTTGTTGGGTTATTTGAATAATAAACCTATTTTTGTAGAAACTATTGCGTTTCTTTAAATAGTCCATTTAATTGCTTTGAGAGAATGAGTGAGGTCGGGTGGGTGAACTTCGGAAAACGATGAGAGAGAGAGAGAGAGAGAGTCGATACACGGTGAGAGAGAGAGAGGGGAAAAGGATGCAAGTGTTTCCATGAGTGAACCTTTTCACGCCTTTTTCCTGAAGAAAGATCGCTAGATCACGTTACGTACACTTTCAAAAGTGTTGATTCTGTTCCGTAACATATACCGTCATCCCCATGGACTCAACGAGAGCTATGATTATCTTTCCGACGTGTTTGGTTCCATGTGTTTGAGAAACAAACCTCTCCAAATTCTAGGCGACTTCGGTGATAACCTACTGTCGCCAAATAATAGAATGGGAAACATTATTCAAACCCTCCGCTTGAGTCAGTTGGCAACAAAACCAACTAGTATTTCAACCACCTCCTCAACTCTCTTGGGTCTTATTATGACCAACAGACCTCATTTCGTTACACATTCCGATGTCTTGCCTTGTTCAGTTGGTGATCATGAAATTGAACAACAACTATTGATATCGGAAAAGAGAAGCGCCCTTCAAATGTTCCGACATTTCGTTGTCTCAAGAACTGTTCCCAGAATGACCCCTGTGAACTCCTCTTGAGTGACTGCTCTTCCTTCAACGCAATTTTATTTACTGATGACGTTCACTACCAGGTTCGTACTTGAACACCACTTTTATGAATGGTTCGGACATCTGTCAGTCTCCTTTTATTAAGGAAGCAGTGCGAAGCCCTCCTGCCCCTTGGATCGACACCGAAATTAAAGGTGCAAAGAGATTCAGAGGCAATATACTAAGGAATTAAAATTAAAAATAGACAAGACCCGAATGTTGACAATAATTACAAAAGGGATAAGAAAAAAACGTCAAGACAGTGCTGGCTAATAAGAAGAAGAAGAAAGATTATTACCAGGAAGCTTCATTCTCTAAATGTGAGGGTAACATGAGGGGAAGGAACATGGAATCTCACCAGTGAAATATCTGCAAACAAAGTCTCCTGAGTCACTTGAAAATGTAGACATTGATCCTCAGAAGAGCAGATGATTTTAATCAACACTTTGCTAATACAGGAAAGAAAACGTAGGCTAGATCGCAGGAAACTATCTGCAGTACCAATCAACTCCATTATAACCAGCCCTCCACATCCTTATTTACAAGAAAGAGATTCAGACCTCAGCCAGTTGATATCGACACTGATTCTTGTGACAAAACATCTATCTGAAGCCAGAAACACTTGTGGGTCTGACGGAATTCCGTTTCGGTTTTTAATTGACTCTCTGCCCTTGGAAACAATCTTCTACATTCTTGTTGTAGTCAACACCTCAGTTGTTACAGGTAACTACCCAGACCCTTGGAAACATCGTGACGTAGTTCCCGTTCACGAAAGTGGAGGAGACCCTGAAAATGTTGGAAATGACAGACCCATTCCTCTGTTGCCTGTCTTCTCTAAAATGCTCGAGGAAATCATTGCCATTCAACTAATGGCTTTCCTTGAATCAAACCACTTACTAGCTAACGAATAACATGGCTTTAGACCCAATCTTTCAACGGAAATTGCGCTACTTAAGGTTACCAATAAAATGTATGAAAACACAGAAAACAATAAAATCACTCCTGTTATTACTGGATCTATCCAAAGCGTTTGATAGTGTTCATCACCAAATTCTAACAAGTAAATTAGCTAAAGTCAATGTCGACTTCTTTTGGTTTGAAGATTATGTGAGCAATCGCATCCAATCTGTTCATGTTGGATCAATCCTATCCTCTCCTGAGGAGATATCTTTCGGGGTACCACAGGGCTCGATTCTGGGCCCATTGCTTTTTTTTTATCTGCATCAATGATCTGCCACAATATATATGGGATGGTCTTCTTGTTATTTATGCTAACGATGACACCCAGATTTTGCTGACCGGGCACTTGAAAAATTTCGATGACATGATAAAAAGAGCCAAAAATATATCAACTACTGCAAAACATTATTTCAGAAGTAATGGCCTATTACTTAATGAAAGCAAAACACAAGTCATTTTCTTTGGATCAAGACATTATATCTCTTGCATCCTGGAGAACACAAACAAAATTCAGTAATGTGACACTTGTCCCGTCAAACACAGTTTAAAACCTTTGTGGAGTTTTCATGGATTATGGCAGGACTTTTAATGCGAGAATGACGCACTACACAAAGAGGTAACTGGCATGCTCTTATATCTTAGCAGAGGGAGTGATAGATTTGAGCCAGACTGTCAAGTCATGGTGGTACAGTCGCTGGTTTTGAGTGTCCTGAACTACTGCTTGCGGATCTGGGGTTTGACCAATAAAACCCAACTGGAAAGGGTCAAGAAAAAGCAAGATTTCTCCGCACAGGTCACCGTTGGAGGTACCCAAAAGCATTACCATGTTACGCCAATGTTTGAAAAACTGAATTGGCTACGAATGTAATCACTCCTATATTTTGGAATCGTCTACCTGCAGATATAAGGAGGCACAAAACCACATCTTTTAAATCTCACCTGATTGCACATGGACTCCAAAAATGAGTAAGTCTTCATCTTTGATTAACCTTTTGTTTTCATCTTCACTGCCACAGGTTTTTGGAGACTTTTAGTAATATCCTCTTCTCTACCAAGCGAAAGTTGTGAGATTTGATCATTGGTTGTAAACTCTGCTTACTACACGTTCTTTTTATTAGAATGAACTAATTTATCATTTTATTGGCTTGAAAGTTTAATCCTGATGAGTATAATAAACCTGATTGTCTTCAAGGATCACATTCCTCCTATGCCTACATCATTGTACATGTTGGTCCTCCCACGTTTCTGTTGCAGTGTCGAAAATTTTATTTCTTTTCTGTTTTTGCCGATATTAGAGACATTGTATTGAATATACCTCCTGCATGCTAGACAGGAGTACTGTGATTGCTTAATATGTAGAAACTATATACTTGTTATATGTTTATCATGTGTGCCTATTCTGAGGTTATCATCTTTGTCTGTGCTTATTATTTTCCATGATCTTGAGTAGAAAGAATGAGGAACAGAGAGAGAGAGTGAAGTTGACATGCTGACAGCAGAGCCAGTTTTGGTTGCAAATTCCTCCTTTTATTTGCTCAGGTGGTTTGAGTGAGTGGATGGTGTCAATCATTGATAAGAGCTCTGGCATATTTCCTTCTAGGCCTTAGAATTCCCTGCATGTATACCATACATGTATACCTGTTTGTATAATGTATGTACACTTTGTGTCATGTATTATGGGAGAGCTTAAAGATAAAAGTGCAGTACTGAACCAGAAACAGTCAGTCAGGAAAAGGGGTTCCTGGGATAAACTTCTCTCTCTCTCTCTCTCTCTCTCTCAATTACTGTTATACTGGTTGCTCTCTTGTTTGTACAAGTTTTGTTAAACTCACCCAAGAAGTGTATACATTTTGTAAAAGTGATCTAAGGTATTTATATTGTGCAAGCATTGTGTAAAGTGTATAATGGTGTACCACCTTAAAAAGGTAATGTGGTATTTACTGGTTTTTATTATGTTAAGAGTTAAAGTGATGTTCTAGGTAAAAGAGAATTACTATTTTGATAAGAAGTGGATAATATCTCTTATAGTGAATTCTGTTGTGTCTTGCTGCTAATTATATATCATTGTGTATATCATTGTGACTTGGCAGTTTTGTCTTTGAAAAAGTCTTAGAAAGACGTGAGTTTAAACTTTTTAAAGGTGAAGGTAATATTTTGAAAGATTGATATAATCTTTAAACATATTTTTGTCTTAGTGAAATGGCTATTGGTATATTTCCATTTTTGCATATTTTATTCTTATATGTCTGTGTTATCATATTACTCTAATTTTATAATTAGTGTTTTCCAAAGTTTTGTGCTGGTGATTACTTAGCATTTTGTTAGTGCATACATATTATTGAGATTTCAGAGAATACTTATATGGATTCCAGTCAGTAATATTTTGATGAACACTTGTGTTGAGTTTAGTTAATCAGGTATATGTCTAAAACTTGAGTGATAGTTAATGGTTTGAATCTTACTTAACCAAATTGCTTTCTTAATAAATTAAAGTTTTGTGAATTAAACTTGATTAAGAAATACTTAAATTTTACACTGTTGTCAGATAACAGTAAATCTTTTTGAGATTGTGAACTATGCATATAACCTTTGAACTTAGAAATAAATTTGTCTGTTTAAAGTTTTAAAAGCACAGCGTTTCATTTTGACCACCAGTAATTAGAGAAATTAATGAATGTGTACAAGGTAAGTGATATATCTGTTTGTTCACCTGAGACTTATCTAGGTGAAATAAAACCAGGGAAACCATTATAGTGTTTGTTGAAGTGATGCCCATTTTCCACTAGTCTGTTTATAGCTTGTTGGTTGTTACCTCACCCCTAACTTGATAAAGATACATTGATTTTCTCAAGTGATAAGTAAGTTTTATGGGATCACTGTATCTTTAGAGTATTCAGTCCTAATAATTTTGTTATGAGGTTTCAAGTATCTGGTCGAAGTGAGGTAACTTTTTGGTCTTATTATTTGTGTAATAACAAGATGCTTGATCACTTCATGACAAGTTATTTGTTGGCCAGACCCGGGAAATTAAAGAACGGGATTAAATGGGATTGAACCCAGGATCGAACCGTGATAAAATATTTGATGGCCAGATCTGGGAAAATTAATCAGAATATCACTCTGGTTTATGGTTTATACTGGTGGTGTCAGGAATATATTTTGGTAGGAGAGTGACCATATAATTGTTTTGAAGTGTATTGTAAACCCTTTTGTTGAGTAAACTATAGAAAATAGCTCTGTTTGAAGTTCAGGAATTTTTGGCCACTCCAACTATCAGAAAGTTATCTGAATCTCACCTGACTAAGGAACAGTGGACTCTCTCTTAGCAGTGACATGTGGGGGTAATGTTACTTTTTATATGATTGAGGCACAAGTCAAGTGTGTCGCAATCCAGGCATTAATAAGCTCTGGTAAAGTAGATGGAGAGTTAGGGAGGCATATGAATTGTTGAATGCAGCTGAGGTAGAATTTACAAATAAGCTAAGGCAATAGAACGAGAACGGTGATGTACAGGCAGAACTTAGATGTTTAGAAACAAGAATTTTGGGGTAGACTAAAGGTGCTAGAATCAGAAGAAAACTTACTTAGGCTGCAGATGCAGGCTGATAAAGGAGGTGAGAAGCAGAAGAAAGAGAAAAAGCAAAACATGAGAGGGAGTTGGAGTTAGTCAGAGCTCGATCCTTATTACCTGTAAACCCATATAACTATATCCAAGGTAATGCAGATCCTGTGTTTGATGTAGTAAGAGTACAGAAGTTAATTCCAAAATTTAGAGAAGAAGCTGCAGATGAGTTTTTTGATCACTTTGAAAAAGTGGCTTCAGGTATGGGATGGCCAGAGGATAAATGGTCAGTCTTGATACAGAGTGTAGGCTACTCATTAGTAAAGGAAGAAGTGCCTACTTAGCCTTATCAGCTGATCAGTGTAAAGAGTACAAGGTACTCAAACACAATGTGCTACAAGTTTACCAGATGACCCCGAATATTACAATGAAAGTTTCATATCTTTGAAGAAGGATGACAAGATGACTTTCTTGGATTATGCCTATAAAGTAAATCTCAGAGGAATTCCTGAACATATAAGAGCTTATTTGAGAGAGAGAGCGAGAGGTGAAGAAACTTGATAAGGCTGCTACTCTGAGCGAGGACTATAACATCATATCCAGCAAAAAGAATTATAATGGCAAGTACCAGAACCAACAATTCACAGGTTATAGGTCTCAGTCGAGTTTTAAGAACAGTGCTGTGAGAACCCCCTCTAATAACTATACCAGTACAAAGCCAGGATCTGCCCCACAGCAGTGGAATGTTAAACCCGCCCCTTCTAGTCTATTCTCAAGACAGGTGCCGAAAACTAATGTTGTTTGCCACAAGTGTGGAAGAGTAGGACATTATAGTCAAGATTGCTACACGGTGTACCAGCAGATTAAACCAGTTGGACAGGTGATAAGAGATAACCAGGTAAAACCAACTACGAAGAACAGTGTGGGAAAAAATGAAACGAGACAAGCAGAGTGCTTAGCAACCAGTGGAAAGGCAACTTCCAGTAGTGAGTGGCTGAACAGTGAGGAGGCTTTTAAACCATATATCTAGGAAGGTATGCTGACAACTCCCTCTCTGAGTGTACAGGTACCAGTGAAGATATTACGTGATACAGGAAGTAACCATAGTGTGGTAGTTCGTTACAGTTGGAGAAAAATCTCACCGGAGATTCAGTTATTTTAAAGGGTATAGGAGGAGAGGAAGTAACTCCTATATGCCGCTTGCATTTGTCATGTGAATTAGTGACAGGAAATATTGATTTTGCAGTAAAGGACTCACTAGCTGTTGAAGGTGTGCATGTTTTACTGGGAAATAAAGTTGGTGGTGTTCCCTTCGTTCCTTGTCCTGTAGTGACAGACAAACCGTTAAGGATTAGTCCTACGATAGTTTTAGAGAAGAAAACCCCCACCTGTTTCCAAGTTGTGTAACTACCAGGAGCATGAAGAGAACTGAGCATAGAAGTGAAGAAACCGCAGACTTACCTGCACCAGAAGGCTCAAATGAAGGATTCTTGAGTTTAGAAGAGCCGTTCCAAGAAAGTGAAGTTTCCCCTAATGTCAGTACTGAAGAGATTCTTGCAGAAGAGGAAAATCCTATTATTGTAAAGAGACCTGAGTAGTCAAAGTGTTCCTAAAGACAGTAGTGAAACTACAGAAGCAGAGTTAACAGATAGCCTATTGAGAGTTCAGCCCTGAAGTTGGTCAAGTGACTAGAGAGAAATTAGTGGAAATGAAGAAGAGGGATACAACGTTGGCTGATCTGTTCTTCAGAGTTGTTGAACAAGAAGAGATGCAACAAACTTCTACCTGTTATTATCTGAAGGAAGGATTGCTAATGAAGAAGCATCGACCTGCAGATATACCAGGAAATGCTGAATGGGGTGAATATCATCAAATTTTGATTCCATATCCATTGAGGAAGGAAGTGGTAGCAGTAGCGCACGAGTCTGGACATATGGGAATCAGGAATACTGTTGAGAAGGTTATGAAGTATTTTTTTTTTTGGCCTGGACTTCACAAGGATGTTAGCAAATTTTGCAGGGAGTGTCATACTTGCCAGGTAGCTGGAAAACCAAATGAAAGTATTCAAAAAGCTCCCCTACAACCCATAGAAGTTAGAGGAGAACCCTTTAGCAAGGTGATAATAGATGTGGTTGGTCCACTTCCGAAAACGAAGAAAGGGAATGAATATCTGTTGACGTTAATGTGTCCTGTAACAAGATATCCTGAGGCGATTCCTGTAAGAAGTATAAGTGCAAAGGTAATTGCTGAGAAGTTGGTGGAATTTTTCTCCAAGTTTGGAATTACAGAAATTATACAAAGTGACAGAGGAATGAATTTTACCTCAAAATTATTCCAGGATGTGATGAACTTGCTAGGAGTGAAACAACTGTTATCTACCACTTATCACCCAGAGATTCAAGGAGCCTTGGAAAGGTTTCACCAAATTTTGATAAAGGAAGTTGAATATTTGTTGCAGCATGGATTGGCAGAGCCCAGTTCAAGTCATTACTGTTCCCCTTGTGTGTCAGTGAAGAAACCAGATGGCTCGTTTAGAATGTGTAATGATTATAGGAAACTGAATTCCATCAGTGTAGCTGATAATTATCCCTTACCTCTTATTGATCAATTACTTGATAATATTGGGCAAGCCAAGTTTGTTTCCAAAATAGACTTGTTAAAAGGATATTATCAAATTCCCCTAGATGAGGATGCCAAAATGCTGTCAGCTTTCATTACTCCTTTCGGACTATACCAATATACTGTCTTGCCATTTGGACTGATGAATGCCCCTGCAACTTTCCAACGAGTGATGGATCAACTACTAGGGTCAATCGAAGGAGTGGGTGTATACCTTGATGATATTGTGATTTATTCCATCACCTGGGAAGAACATTTAAGGGTTTTAAGGAAGGTCTTCAAGAAACTACGAGAAGCAAGATCAACAGTCAACCTACAGAAAAGTGAACTTGGGAAAGCAACTGTTCAGTACCTAGGGTTCGAAGTTGGAAAAGGCCGTCTCGCTCCTCTTAACACTAATGTAGAGGGTATTCGTAAAGCTGCTCCTCCTACTACTAGAAAACAACTACAAAGATTTTTGGGCATGGCTGGATTTTATTGCCGCTTTTGTCCAAACTTCTCAGCTATGGTAGCTCTGTTAACTGACTTAACAAGTCCGAAAACCAAGTTTGTTTGGACCCCAGAATGTCAAGAGTCTTTTGAGAAAGTTAAAGCTATTTTAACTTCAAAACCAGTGCTGCAGGCTCCAGACTTCAATATAAAGTTTGTGATACAAGTTGACGCATCTGATAGCAGAACTGGGACTGTTCTTCTTCAGGAAGATGACTATCAAATTATGCACCCTGTGTGCTTCATGTCACCAAAACTAAAGAAACATCAGAAGAGTTATTCTACAATTGAAAAGGAGACATTGGTATTAATTACAGCCTTGAAAAAGTTTGAAGTGTATGTGAACCAACCCAATAGTGAGGAAATTTTAGTGTTATCTGACCACAACCCTATAACCTTTATCAATAAGATGAAGAATCACAATCAACAATTAACAAGGTGGTCTTTGTGTTTACAACCGTACAATGTAAAGGTAAAGCACATAATGGGGAAAGATAATATCGTTGCAGATCATTTATCCCATTCCGAATCGTTGGATTCGAACCCGGGATAATTAATCTTCTGGGGGAGGAATATTATAATGTGTTATAATATATATAACCATTCTACAAATATAATATGTGTCTCTGTGAAATTTTTGATGTTTTGCTTGCAGATTCGTCATTTGTTGTGAAATATGATGATATGATTTTAAAAAGTCTTTTTCTTACAGATAAATTGTATATCATGTGATTCTGAAATATGTTTTGATACTTTTTTCCCCTTTGTTTAATATATTGTGCAGTATATTAAAACGAGTACTGAGTGTTAATGCTGCCAAGAGAGGCAGATATTTTTGAACCATTATCACTTAGCCACATCCTGTATTGACATAAGCGTTTGGAGGAAGTCGTGTTCGGAAAGGCAAGGGCCTCTTTGTCTTATCTTACATGAGTTGACAGTTATCGGCCAAATGCTTGTTACACATTTGTTCTGTGTGCCTATTCTGAAGTTATTATCTTTGTCTGTGTCTATTATATTTTCCATAATCTTGAGTAGAAAGGATGAGGGAGTGAAAGAATGAAGTTGACATGCTGACAGCCGACTCAGGATTTGGTGGTCAAAATATTTCCTTCTATTTGCTCAGGTGGTTTGAGTGAGTGGGAGGTGTCGATCATACAGATAAGAGCTCTGGCATATTTCCTTCTGAGCCTTAGAATTCTCTGTGTGTATTCTTTGGGTATTCTGTAGAAGAGGAATAAGGTGTTCTCTGGAATCCCTATGTGTATTCTTTGGGTATTCTGGGAGGGCTTGAAGATAAAAGAGGAGTACTAAATCAGAAACAGTTAGTTAGGCAATGGGGTTGCTGGCATAAGGTCTCTCTCTCTCTCTCTCTCTCTCTCTCTCTCTCTCTCTCTCTCTCTCTCTCTCTCTCTCTCTCTCTCTCTCTCAATTACCATTCATGTATAAGGGTGTTATACTGGTTGCTCTCCTATTTGTACAAGTTTTGTTAAATTCACCCACGAAGTTTATACATTTTGTAAGAATGATATTGGTATTTTACAAGCATTGTGAAAAGTGTATAATGGTGTACCACTTGTAAAAGGTAATGTGATGTTTACTGGTTTTTATTATGCTAAGAGATAAAGTGATGTTTTAAGTAAAAGAGAGTTATTGTTTTACTAAGAGGTGAGTGTACTCTCTTTAAAAGTGAATACTTGTGTTGATCTCTGTTATCAATGTTTTAGTGAAGACTTGGGTTTAGTTGTTCAGATTTATGTCTACAACTTGAGTGAGTTCTAATCTGTCTTGCTGCTAATTATATTTTAATGTATATCATTGTGATTTGGCAGTGTTGTCTTTGAGAAAGTCTTAGGAAGACGTGAGTTTAGTTTTTTTTTTTTTATAAAAGTGAAGGTAATCTTTTGAAAGATTGATATAATCTTTAAACATATTTTTGTCTTAGTGAAATTGCTGTTGGTATATTTCCATTTTTGCATATTTCATTCTTATATATCTGTGCTATCATATTACTCTAATTTTATAATTAGTGTTTTCCAAAGTTTTGTGTGGTGATTACTTAACATTTTGTTAGTGCATACTTATTATTGAGATTTCAGAGAATACTTATATGGATTCCAGTAAGTAATATTTAGTTGAAAACTTGTGTTGAGTTTAATTAAACAGGTATATGTTTAAAACTTGAGTGAGAGTTAATGGTTTGAATTTTACTTAACCAAATTGCTTTCTTGATAAATTAAAGTTTTGTGAATTAATCTTGATTAAGAAATACTTAAATCTTACACTGTTGTCAGATAACAGTAAATCTTTTTGAGATTGTGAACTATGCATATAACCTTTGAACTTAGAAATAAATTTGTCTGCTTAAAGTTTTAAAAGCAGTGTTTCATTTTGACCACCAGTGATTAGAGAAATTAATGAATTAAGTGATATATCTGTTTGTTCACCTGAGACTTATCTAGGTGAAATAGAACCTGGGAAACCATTATAGTGTTTGTTGAAGTGATGCCCATTTTCCACTAGTCTTTTATAGCTTATTAGTTGTTGCCTCACCCATAACTTGATAAAGATACATTGATTTTCTCAAGTGATAAGTAAGTTTTATGGGATCACTGTACCTTTAGAGAGTATTCAGTCCTAATAGTTCTCGTCGGTGAGCTGCCGTTTTTCTTTCGCCAGTCGGGTCTGGTAGGGCAGCAAAGGTAGCGGCAATGGCAGCAGCAGCAGGCAGTTTTTGGAGTCGACGTTGGTCGAGTTTTGAGCAGCAAATTGGAGCACGCCTACGAAGTGGAGCACGTCAGAGGTGGAGTGTGACCATGAGTAGTCGTGTGACCACGAGCTGCTCATCTTTGATGACAGCGTGAGGCTGTCCTGACGTCTCCATCGGGGTATTCTGGTTGGTGGGTTCTTGTCCCTGTTGTGCAGCTGAGGGCTGTCTTGGTGCCCTGATGGAGGACGTATGTTTGGTTTTTTTTCTGCCTGCTGTTGTTTATTTTTGCCTTTTGTTTAAAGCTACTTTTTGTTTATAAAGTTAATTGTTTAACTTGATTTTGTTTAGTGCTGCCTTTTGGCCTTTATTGTACTTATGGTTTTTATCTTTTGCCAGACCTGACTCACTTGTAAATATTGTAAATAAATTAATTTTAAGCTCATTTTATTGTTTTTGTTGTTTTCCCCTCCTTTGTTTGTTGCATCTGCCGACAGTCATGACAGCCCCGTCCTGAGTATATTAAAGAACCTGCATAACGGCCCACTCGGGTCGTTACAATGGCGACCGTGACAGGACGGCTCTGTTTTGGCTGGCGGGTTGTTACGGCATTGGAGGATCATGAGTAAAAAAAAAAAAAATAATCTTCTTTTTTTTTCTTTTAGGTGGGGAGGTGTCACGTTAAGTGATGGTTTTTGCGGGAACTGCTGGTTCCCCGCTCGTTCCCTTTGTGGATTGCTGCCTCCTTACCTTCAAGTTTTTTGTTTTGATGTTCTCGTCGGTGAGCTGCCGTTTTCTTTCGCCAGTCGGGTCTGGTAGGGCAGCAAAGGTAGCGGCAGTGGCAGCAGCAGCAGGCAGTTTTTGGAGTCGACGTTGGTCGAGTTTTTGAGCAGCAAATTGGAGCACGCCTACGAAGTGGAGCACGTCGTAGAGGTGGAGTGTGACCATGAGTAGTCGTGTGACCACGAGCTGCTCATCTTTGATGACAGCGTGAGGCTGTCCTGACGTCTCCATCGGGGTATTCTGGTTGGTGGGTTCTTGTCCCTGTTGTGCAGCTGAGGGCTGTCTTGGTGCCCCGATGGAGGACGTATGTTTGGTTTTTTTTTTCTGCCTGCTGTTGTTTATTTTTGCCTTTTTGTTTAAAGCTACTTTTTGTTTATAAAGTTAATTGTTTAACTTGATTTTGTTTAGTGCTGCCTTTTGGCCTTTATTGTACTTATGGTTTTTATCTTTTTGCCAGACCTGACTCACTTGTAAATATTGTAAATAAATTAATTTTAAGCTCATTTTATTGTTTTTGTTGTTTTCCCCTCCTTTGTTTGTTGCATCTGCCGTCAGTCATGACAGCCCCGTCCTGAGTATATTAAAGAACCTGCATAACGGCCCACTCGGGTCGTTACAATATATATATATAGTACATACGGGGACAACCACATGAAAGGTGAATATTAAAGACAAGGTACCAAGCGCTTTCGTGTATTGCATATACTCCTTCGGGACACAAAGTAGATTAAATAAATAGAGACATAAACAAGAAAACTTCACAAAACAAAGATCAAAGCCGTTAACAAGGAAAACATCATTACTGTATGTAATCAGTAGTTTGAAGAAAATAAATTGCCACTACCAAACAGCAAGTAAGAATTCTTTAAAAATGCTTAAGAACGGAGACTGCAGTTAGAACAGGCTGTCGCTAAAAGGTGACATTGTACTTCCCTACAATTTTATGAACAAGGTAACTATCTAATTTACAAAGACCTGAACTAGGATTCATAAGCTGACTGTTAAGATGCTTAATAAAGGCAAATTCAATTTACACGAATCCTTGTTCTGGGTGTAGGTCAAACTGGTAAAGAACTAGATTACCGTCTAAAACAGCATCGTTATGCAGTTCGAACAGGTCAATTAACAGGTGCTTTATTTGTACATATGAATGATTTTAGTCATTGTATAGATTGTATACACTGGAAAAATTCATCTGAGATCATTTTTTGTAACCACATTGTTAAAAGAAATATAAGTGAATCTGCCTTTATTAAGTATTTTAACAATCAACTTATGAATCTTAGTTCAGGTCTTTTTAAATTAGATAGTTACCTTGTTCAAAAAAATTTAGGGAAGTTCAATGTCACCTTTTACCAACAGCCTGTTGTAACTGCAGTTTCAGTTATTATGCATTTTGAAAGTATTCTTACTTATTGTTTGGTTGTGACATTTTATTTTCTTCAAACTACTGATTACATACAACAACGATGTTTTGCTTGTTAAGGTTTTTATCTTTGTTTTGTAAAGTTTCCTTCTTTATGTCTCTATTTATTTATTTATCTTTGTGCCCCGAAGGAGCGTATGGAATACACGAAAGAACTTGGCACCTGGCCTTTAATTTTCACGTTTCATGTGGTTGTCTACGTATATATTTGTCACGTGCAGTTTGGTGACTTGTTGCTAATACATACATACATATACACATGCGTGTGTGTGTGTGTGTGTGTGTGTGTGTGTGTGTGTGTATTCACGTTCTTAAGTTAAAACACAATGTTATTGAGAATACCTAGCTTCTTTGTTGTTTCAGCTACGAAGCCTTTTTATTTCTCTCAGGCGCTATATTAACCGTTTAATCAGGATATTACAAGAGTTTGTGTTAAAAATATACAAAAGCTCTAGAATTGCTAAATAAACGGATAATCCCTAGACTAAGAGGACAGTACGCCCATTTTGAAATAAATGTAGAGTTTTCGTCCTTTAATGGACTCGCGTAACGTTCACATTTTATCCACTATTTAATTTTTTACCTTGTAACTGAAAGCTGCTTTCAGATAATGAGCTTCTCATTCTTGTTGATCTAGATACATCCATGAATTTCAAAAAGATAATTCTCACCTTGGAGTAACAGTAATGTAATTATTCTATTTTACTAAATTTTCAAGATGAGCTCAGCAGTGTTGAAATTTTTCAGTGTAAAACATCCCGAAAAATTACTTGAAAACACAGGTAACGAAATATACTATACTAATCTATTTCAAAACAAGATTCATTATACTCGTGTATCTCATTCGAGTAACCATTTCGTACAAATATGGGAAACATATTTTTTTGCTTATGATTGTTCCTTGAATTTCTTATTCTCTTTGTGTAAATCATTATTCGGAAACCGGTCAACAGAACAGTCCTGAACCAACAAGACACAATTTGGGTGACCTAAATGCCGCCAGGTTTACGCAAAGGATCGGTTATCCTTTGCCTGAATGTTTATTCTTAAGGAATCAATTTTTGAAAATAGGAGTTGTACTTTGCCAATAATGGAAGAGATTATCTCAGTCACGAACAAGAATAGTTGCGGAAAGTAGGGGAGCTGAGTCCGAGAACCTTATTTCTTTTCAAAACTTATAAAAGGGTAATAAGATTTAATTGGTAGAGAAGTCGTTATTACGTTACGTTTATTACTATTAATATCATTATCATTGTTGCTGTTGTAAATACGAAGACAATCATTGATACGATCATACAATTAAATAATCTCAGAAACATACCAGTTTACTTAATACAGGAGTTGGTAATTCACTGAAACCAGTATTAACTGACAACTATGTGGCAACAGATTCGTGTAGCAATCTCTGAAAGAAAATTACAAAAAAGTGATTACTTTGAAAATAACACTTTTTAGGTTTTCAGTTTACATGTCTATAACATTTTGTAAACTTTGATTTTTTATTATTAAAACTTTCATTGCCTCTCCTGAAATAATACCTATACAGACCTAATTACTACTTTATATGTATTTTGATAGAGTGGGCATCATGTATCCTTCATCACTGAAAACCCCACAGCGCAGATATGCTTTTAAATTATTATAAATGATAAAAAGGAAATCTTCAAGCTTTGTCTAAGAAAGATTTAAATTCTGTTATTTTTTTCAGCAGCTCATTTTAACAAAAAAAAAAGATTCATTTTGAAAATATGTATTTAACAAGTTCTGGATATGAAGGTTTACGGAAGATTTTTTCCGGAAAATTCTAAAGAATCTTCTGAAAAGAGTGTGCTTGTTTACACAAGTCAGTGTACCCAGGTAAGTTTTCTTCTCTCCGAATTCTTAGCAACACCTCTCTACTTCTCCTTCGACTGGGTGGCGACTTTCAAGTCTTTATTCTGTTTTACGTAACCAAAGTTAAGCACAATCATTAAAACTGAAATTGCTGGTGGGAAACAGAAAGTTCAAGCAATACTTAAAACAACTGAGAACAATCAAAACCCGTTTGAGCTGACTCCCATCCAAGTGAAACTTCACAACATCTTGACCCAAGAAGTAATGTCTGATGATATCAGAAGCCAGTTGCTTTCTGTCACGGAAATTGGGACCAAAGCTTATTAAACATTTAAAACAGAGAGATTTAATAACTAGGCAGTGAGATCCTCCTCAACTATCCATTGAACTAACCTGATGATATTTCTCAGCATCCACATGCCAGGAAAGGAAGTCAGAGGAAAATCCTTAGGAAAACAGAAAGAAGAAGGCCACATAAAGAGATCGACTGAGGTTGCTAGGGTCCTAGAAAGGGCAATGGAAGAGCTATTACAGAATGATGTATCTCCATCTTCCTATTTGTTTGACAAGGCAGGGCTGATGACCAAACCATTGAAAAATGCCCTAGTGCAAGAATTAGAGTTAAAACTCACTGAGGATGATGCAAGAACACCAGCAAAGGACAGTGATTTACAGAGTGCATGTTTAGTGGACATGATGGCCAACGTCCGAAAGGTAAAGACAAAAAATCTACCGACATTAGGGAAATTCTGTGAACAGTTTTTGGACTATGTATCTGCAGTTGGTCATGGAGCTGGCAGTTGGTCATGGAGCTGATAGGTACGACTTGGTATTTGATTCCTATGTTGAGGGTTCCACAAAAGACTGAGAGAGAAGGAGCAGTCACATAAAAACACTGATTGAGATGAATGTCATAAATTATGACACACCATTACCTATTGAGATGGACAGATTCTGGCCATCAAGCAGTAACACATTAAAACTTCAGATGCCTCTCCATGAACTAGTAATAAAGCATAGAATAGACCAACCTTCCACAGCTGAAGCAGTGGCAAGTTGCTTCTTGGGTGCATCAGATGTAGTTGCCTGTCACACTGTCAAGGATGGACTCTTAGCGGAACTGCAAGAACTTCATCATGATACCGATGAAGTTCATCTGGTGATACTGATGTCTTTGTTCTTCTCATACACTACTGGAATGTCCTTCATTTTAATGGTCTGTGCAAACTTTGGATCAGAGCTGGTGTTGGGGATTTAACTAGGTACATCCCAGTTCACACTATAGCATCACGAGTTGGAGAGGAGTTTTGCTACGTGCTGCCACTTGTACACAGTCTGGCTGGTTGTGACTACACAAGTAAGGCGGGAGCAAAGCATGCAGCCTTGGCTACTAATCCTTCTGAGTATCTGAAAGATCTGGATTGCAGAACAAGTTGTTCTAACACTTTCAGGGCATCCCGTGAAGAATACCTAGTACAAGTGTTAAAAAAGAACACTAAGTGCACAACAATGGATCAGCTGAGAAACTACATGTACCACCACAGTAAAGGAATATCATTGGAGCAACTTTTCCCAACTAGCCATGCAATACAGCAGCACATTTTAAGGGCATATTATGCAGCCTATCAGATGGTGAATTTGTTGTACCCTCATAGGTCGACATTACTAGATACTACTCCGTTTGCCCTTAGGGCAAAAGATGAAATTATGATGACCGTGAATGCAGCGAAACCAATTCCTGAAGAATACACGATCATGTGCGACTGCAAAAAATGTAACAACGACAGATGTCTATGTCGGGAAAAGGGACTACCCTGCATTAGTTTTTGCGGGTGTCAAAGTGTACAGGGAACTGAAGATATTGGAAAATGTAACAATCCCTCTGGATCAGTTAGGTAATTTTTTCCCAACATGACATTGCACTTTCATACACTAAGTGAATGGCAAGAGTCTGCTTTTGAATTTCTGGCAATTTTTTTTTACATTTTGTGGCTCAAATAGGCATAAAAGGGGTTAATATTGCATACCAAAATGGTCAGTAACATGTTTTCTAAAGGATTAATCTGGAATAATTCAGAAAATTAGTGTATCTGTGATTTTGACGGGTACTTTCTGCACTATTGGGAAATATTGATATACAATAGATTTGTGTGACCTTTTGACCTCTGGTGACCTCATTTGGATACCAGTTTTCCCTATGATGACTGATATGTATAGAGAATGTCAATACACGCAATTTAACATGTATTTCGTTGTTCTATGACTGATACTTACCTAGTTATAGCGATTTATATTTACCCTACCCCTAAATTTTGGTACCAATAGAGTGGCCAAAGGCGTTGCTTCAGAGGTCATTTCCTCAGTTATTGCCAGGTTACCAAAAGTCTACCCAGACTTTTTGATAATCCTCATAGTCTAATTATGGAAATGAATAGAAATTTTGTGCCTCTTTCATGCACATGGGGACCCCCTCAACCAATGGACTAATTATTGTTGTTCTTTTTGTTGTTATTATCGCTGGCTCAGTTTTATTGAACGAAGACCATGAAACTTACCTAAATATATTAAACTCTACATGAATATTTTAGGTTTTTTTTCAGATGAAGAATTCAGGTCCACCTGGGTGACAGCAAACTAGATTATATGAAAATGGTCGGGAACAAAAGGTTATGAGTCATCCTATATCCTATTTCCTTATGAAAAACAAATTCTAATTTTAAATTGTTTTTACAAATTAAAGAAATTTCTTCAAAATATCAAGATAGAAGGATCGATAAACATTATATAAGCCTAGGTCGGTCATACCGAAAAAAACAAAGTTGTATTGTACCTTTCTAGTTAAAGGGGCTTAGATTTCATTGTTTGACTGCACTTTTCTTTTTAATCACATTAGGTATAATTCTCAGCCTCTTGAAGTTAGCAGTAATGTATCTGCAAGAAATCTGAAAGTGACAGGCGCACTGAAGAGTGCTGAAAATAAATGCATGTGAAGTAAAAGCTTTTGGGATCAGAAACGCCAAACGTGAATGGATTGCATTGTGGTTGATGATCGTTGTGGATACTATGTTAGGTAGTAATAGTGGTAAGGTTCTGCAGAGAATGATAAAAGACTTTGGAATGAAGTTTGAAAGTGACTATAAGTGGAAAGAGCGCAAAGCGAACATCAAGAAGAATAAGGTGATGCGGGTAAAAGGAATCCAGAAATGTAGAGGAGTGGCTGTTGGCATTCATGGTGGAAGAGAGATGAAGTGGTTGCTTCATATGGGCATTTGAGAGTAACTGATTATGAAAGGCGAGAGAAAAGGTGAATTACAGAATGGGAACACAACCTCTGCAAAGGTTTGACGGAGAAGAGGAGTGTATGCTGTGGAAGCAAGAAATGGGAGCTATTAAGAAATAGGTTAAACGTAAATGAATTATGAATGTTACAAAAATACCAAATTAGCAAGGTGGAAACTATTAAGATTCATTAATTGTAAACAATAGCAAACTTTGAGTAAGAAATGTTGAAAAGGTGAGATCTGGTAAAAAGTAATCACAGATGAAGATCATATTATCACTTTTTTGATGTAGTTTGATAAAATTAGATGATAAATGCGTAAGACTTGGGTAAATTGCTCATTTTGTAGGAAATTTGTTGTTAAACTGATTAATCCTCTTTGCAGATGTTAACACAGAATTAGTGAATGAAGTCTAGCAGTTGCATTAATCTGCCTGAACTGTGCCCACCGAAGACTTATGCTGGAAGCCTTATCGCATTCCAAAAGAGTATTGGCATGTAAGAGGTTGCTGCTGTAATCGGAAAAAATATCCCCTCTGAAGCATGCGCAAAGTCAACTCCTTAGGAAATAGCACCCTTCCCTATAGATTTCACAACCTACCCAGCAAGCAAAGCCGCAAGCACCTCTCAAGTGGCACAAGATACAATTACCAATACAGCAACACCAAACATTTACTTCAATGATGTTGGTCCCAACTTGGCAGCAACACCATCAGCAGCATTTTCGACCTCTTTCAAAGGAATCTGGCCTGCCTGACAAGACCTCCACACCCCAAACAGAACTGATTGCCCAGTAATGTACAAACAAGGGGATACAAAAATATACACTAACTCCAAGACGCCACTGAAATAATGACTACCACAAAGCCGGTTGAAATAACAAATAAATCTGTACCACATAAACAATAGCCTTTGTACACCTGAACGAAGGCAAACAACTCACTCTCAATTAAATGTAAGTCAATTTGGAACTGAAATAAATGAGAAATTGATGCTATTACAAATATCAACACTGGGCGCATTTCTAACTTAACTAAACACGAGAATGTTGATTATTATCAACTACAAGAAGAAAATTCACACAGAGACAATGGACGCAGACAAGCAGTTAAAGGTTTACGCTACAATATTATTGCAAACATCAATCTGAATAATTTCGAACTCATCCAGACAACGACCTCAGAAGTGTAACAACAGTTATATAGTATTACTGTGCAATTGACCTGTAAAAGTAAAAAACATTCTTTCAACAAGAACAGTTGGAAGAAAAACAATATCACAAAGAGAGTGATTTGGAGAGGGGGATAGCAAAAGAATAAATCCTACTCTTGCAAACGTGAATTCTGAGAATTATGCAAATAAAACCATGAATCGTCTCAACCATTTACCGTGAAAAAAGAGAGCCATTGCAAAGAAAATGCAAAATTATATTTTTAGTACACTCTCGAGATGATACAGCTACCATCCGTCCTAAGCTAAGACTTTTCGGATGAAAAATAAAATCGATGGCATAACATTGCCATTATCTTTCAGATAACTCAAAACAATGTTAAAGACTAATGCTTGTTTTTTCTAGACGTTCAGAAATCTATTTTAAGCCGACAATAACAACTTGAAACCTTCAGAGAAACAAAATATGAAATATGACATATTTCTTTTACCAAGATCATAAAGTTACAGTGCAAGATTATGTATTCCAAATATTTAGTTAAAATCTAGTGATCATAAAAAGAGCCATATTGCAATATGTTTCCCTTTTGTGTTGAAATAGATCTGGGGACAAAAATAAAGATTGTTTTCATGCACACATTGTATAAATATCGATAAGCAAAATTCATCAGTGTATTGTATTCGAAATATTATTTATGGAAAATGGAGCTCTATATAAATAAACTATTTTTAAAATGCATGGAACTTCTGATTGCAAAATATATTTTTTTTCATTTCGATTACGTTCCCGCTCTTTTTTATTTTAAATATGGTAAAATACGTATTTGAGTCTGTCCGTTAACTTAAATAGACAAACACAATGATACAAAACTCCAAATACGAACCATCATCACACAACGAGCACACAACACGGATTCGTATGCACGTACTACAGTACATATAGGCAGAAGCAAACACACGAAAATAAAAACAGGATTAATTCTTACAAACAAGCATACACGTCTGGTAAGTACTGGCACAAACATTATGAGGCGTATTCTATGTATAAACACAAAAACAAGCGTCCTTACTCACACAACCGTAAAGCTTGGGCGTACGCACTAAACGTGACACGTACAAAAATATATACGAAATATTCTCAAAAAGAGCCACAAGACACTTGTCAACGTAGCAAAACTTTACAAACATACAGCATGAGAAAATGTTATGATTACATATCAGCTACTACTCTCTGGATCATGTTAAGAACATAGGGATAGGAAAGTGTTTTTGCCTGATCATCATTATCATCAGCATCATCACTTGAAATGCCGATGGGCGTTAAGGGACTCTATGAAATCCATGCCTTTTATGCATTTTGTGTCTACTTTGTTCATCGCTGATTTCAGTTACTTTTATGTGCTCAAAGCGAATGCAAGGCGCAAGACCTTCCATAATACTGGTCAGTCGACACTGTCATATACCTTCTCGTAATCAACAAAAGCTATCAGGGAGTGATTTTAAAATTCCATGTATTGCTGCACTTCATGTCTTAACACATAATTATATTGCGTGTGCATCTTGTTCATATCCGAGCATTTTATCAACTTCACGAGAATAAATATATGCTGAATATTTTATCACAACCGATGTAAGCGCACAGCCTGTTTAGGTACCGCAATCAGCCAGATCACTTTTCTTTGATTCCTCAGCTATTACTTCCTGCTCGCAAATATCAGGTTGTTTCTTCATTCCATATGGCCCAAAACAGTCTACTAGTATACAAGGTGCCATTCATTTTCAGGTAAAATCATCTCTGCAATGATTTCATCATAACTGGTATTTTCCATTTCCTTAGTTTTTTGTTGCTGATATCACTTTAAAAACGGTCAACGCTCCTTTGGATAGGTTCAGGTCTTCTTCAACTACTGATATATCAGTCAAGTTATCCCCTTCATATCTCTTATTCATGACCTCAAAAACATTTCACCCAGAGTTACCTGTCTACTTCTTTTGATGTTTTTATTGGCCTGTCAATCCTTCTGTTTTCCTTCTTCCCCATGGATATTTTACTAATGATTCTTAGGGCTACCCCAAAGCCCACGCCATTTCCTGAACACACTGCTTTTTCAGCACCATGCATCCTTTTTCTTCAGATATTCTCTCTTACGTTTTCTAACATTTCTTTTAACTTCATCTTTAAGGCCTAAGTACCCAACACGTTTCACTTTACGACTTCATCTCATGAATTCGAATTTTTTCCCAGATACCTTTTGCATTTGTCGATGTCTTATTGTATCCCAGGCTTCATCTGATATCCTATAGATTTCCGTCTAATTGCATCACATCCCAGTACTTCTTTTCTAGCAGATATCTACACATTCCTGATATCAGTCCTGTCTTCATCGTCTGTGCCTCCCCAGATATGGTTTCTAGAAATACAAATCTGTTTTGAAATTCATTTGCAAAAGCCTCTAAATTTTCTTCCTCAAGATGCTTTATTCTATATGCCTAGAACCTAGATGCTCTATTAACTCTACCGTTGGTTGCTTAGAGCGGTTCGTGGTGGTAAGTTTCTGTTTCCTAACTTTAACAGTTATGACTTGGACCATCGACGGACGGTTGGGCTCTTGTTTGTCAATTTATATTTTATAAGAGAACTTTCACTATGACAATTAATCTCTGATCCTCTTTTCCGGCCGAGAGCGACCAGATTTTCCGAAAAGCAGCACCAAGATGCAGTAAATGTGCCTCGCTGTCGAACTTCTCAATTCCAGAAGTCTTTTATTCCTCACACTGTTGGACTGTGGAACGGTTTCACTGAGGGCGATGTGCAATTGCAATCTCTAAACTTCAGGCTGAGATACAATACATTACTACCCTAGAACAATTCTTCTTGTACTTTTAATAATTCATTTATATTTTTATCTGTTTATTTAGTAATTTGTTAATTAATCTCTGTTTCTAATTACTGATATCTTCTTTCTGTATTTCCCTTTATCTTCTGTAATTTCTTTCAAGTGAGCACATATTCTTTGGCAGCTTGAATTTCAAGACAGTGGCCCTGTTCCATATGAATAGGGTTCATCTCCTGAATAATAATAATAATAATAATAATAATAATAATAATAATAATAATAATAATAATAATAATAATAATAATTGATTTAAACATTAGTGTGGTAAGGACAAATTGGTGATCACTACCGACTTCTACTTCCCAGTGACTCCTCAGAGTCCTGTCCCGTTTTGATTAAGGGCTCTGCAATCTGAAGATGTCCAAGTGTATTTGTGGATGTCCTTGTGGGGGGAAAGTGTACCTACAATTACAAAGTTGTTTACTATACAAAAATTAATAAATCGCACCCCATCCCCGTTTGCAATCTTTTCCAAGTCTTTCTCCCCCAATAAATCCACCACTCCCCATTCCTCCTAAAAGCCTGTATTCACATCACAAACATTCCTCATATCTCTTTCCTGTATTTCATCTATAACATTCTGCAATTCTAAATAAGATTTCACTTATTTCTTTGGGTAACCCTTCTGTTGGCTTAGCACACTTTAATGATTATGTTGCCATGTTTAGATTTAAATCTTACAAGCTGTAATCTGCTGCTCAGAGCTATCCAGTCAGTCAGGACCTTTTAGGTAGTTTGTGTTATGGTCATGCCTACCCCTGCTCTGCTGTTTCCATCTGCTCTTTCTAAATAAACATAGACATTGCCCTTTCCACAAACAGCTGTGATGTTTAGTCCATGTCCCTTCATTCAGTTTCTTCCTAAACTTATAGTGTGTTTTGGGGCTCTGGCCGTGTGATAAGGGCTAAAACCCAGGAACTAGTGAACACCCTCAACCAATGCATACTGTTACATCAATAGCCATATACATCACGTGATAGAGTAATTTATAATGTCATCTAAACTTAGATTAAAGAACTTTCTATGAACATTTCTATGAACATAAGTCTGAAGCTGATAATAGGTAGGCACATACAGGACGCTAAACTTCCAGTTGGGAGAGAAAAAGTTTTCTTCCATAGTGATTCGATCTGTCGACCACTGTAGTAGTAGGTTGAAACTTAGACCGCAAAGCTTCATAGAACATAAAATGAGAGGAACCAGGTATGACTCAGCACAGGCATGGTATCAAAACAGGCACCACTTTGATTTCAATCCCTCCCGCCCCACCAACAATGAAGGAGGTTATTGTAAGCATCTATCTTCATGAGATGCTGCCTGCTTATAGCGTGTACATTGCCTCAGGACCATTGCAGAGGAGGATTAAATGTGTCCATTCACTCATGGCGGGGCAGGAATATGGCGAAATCGTAGCTATGAAGGCAGTGGTGCCCCCTATGACACCATGCATGCAGTGGCATATATGGCTCCTCTCCACTTATGCTCACTGCTACTTGTGTGTTGTGTTTGATGGTTCGAATCTCTAGAAAACACACACACGTTATATATATATATATATATATATATATATATATATATATATATATATATATATATATATATATATGTGTGTGTGTATATATATATATATATATATATATATATATATATATATATATATATATATATATATATATATATATATATATATATATATAAAATAAAATCTACAAAGGAAACGGAAACACTGGAGCGCTGCGAAGTTTTTCGACACTTACGTCTTTACTTAGCAGACTGAAGAAATATAAAAGTAAGTTTACAAAGAAGGCTCATATAAATGACAGATGGGGATTATAAAGGCAACATATGTACCTGGAATCCAACACAATTGAAGAATTAGTAGAACTGCCAAAACAGGGTTAAATACAGTATTTAAGAGGTTTTACAAAGGATTAGGATCCACCGTTCAGAAGCAGGGACATGACAATTAAAAGATTATACAGGGTCGTGACTGACCACCCAAAAAATATTAGTACAACAAAATAATTCTCTTTTTTTTGTAAACAATAATAATTTTTGCAAGATGAACATTTTTACAAAAAAAAAATTATATTAAACATACGGATAAATAGAAAATACAAGTATATATCAAGTAAATAACTTGTAATGAAGTCAGTGATTTTATCTTGTAGGTCATTCTTGAACATTTTTCTAATACAGGGGTCCAAATAATACATGCCAGGGATAAGGTTAAAATTACAGCTGGAAGTAAACTGGATAATAGCGGACTCCAATAGATTTCTTGAAGAGAAATCTTTTGATCTGGCAATCACTGAACTTTCAGTTCAATTTATCCTGTGAGAGTTTTTACTTAAATGAATGAATATAGCATTGGATGCTTGTCCAGTTTTGACTGAATACTTATGTTGCTTAATACATACATCTAAATCTTTCTAGATTAGCCAATATAAGAAGAGGGGCAGTCCGAACATGGAATTTTATATATTATGTTGTTGTTTTCTTTAGGACTATTTTTATTAACATTCTTTTGAGTGTGTTATTATAAGAAAAAACGAGGTTGACATTAAAAGCTTTTAACAGTGATTTTATGTTTTCAAACCCACTAAAATAAGGCAAGCTAAGAATGTTCTTGGGGGTTTCTTTCTTTAAGGTACTTTCACTATAAAACTTTTTGTGGGCTTTGTTATAACAAATATCTAGTATATGTGAAGGATAACATAAATCTGTCCCTATTTTTCTTATGTATTCAATTTCTTGATCCAAATACTGGGGACTGACAATGCTCAAAGCTCGTAAAAACCGTAGAGGAAAAAATTGATACTTTTGATGTTAAGGTGATGGCCTGAATAAAAATGGACATAAGTTGTTGGTTGGTTTCCTATAAATACTGAATTTGCATTGAAATGGTTTGCTATGTATTAAAACATCTAAAAAAGGGACGCAATTGTCTTTTTCTAACTCTAACGTAAACTTAATGGATGGTACCTGGTTATTCAAATTAGAGAGTATTTCATTTACATCAATACCAGCAGGCAAAACAGCTAAAATATCGTCAACATACCTATACCACTTTAAAGGAGTATAAATGATATTAGGTAAATATCGTTTTTCAAAGAATTCCATGTACAAGTTTGAGAGGAGTGGGGATAAAGGGTTGCCCATTGCCATACCAAATATTTGTTGGTAAAATGCACCATTGAATAAAAACTTACAATCACAAATGCACAACCTAGTGAGAGAAATAATATGACTTACAGGTAGAGGTAATTCGTGATGGATTAATTCATTACTAAGATGCTCTAAAATAGAGTCTATAGGAACTTTAGTAACAAGAGAACAAACATCAAAACTAACGAATCTATCAGTGGGGCAAAAAGTGATTTTGTTTAATTTATCAACTAAATCTAGACAATTATATACGTGAAAATCTGAGATAGTTCCAAGTAACGGGGACAAGAGCTTGGTAATATATTTCGAAAGTTTATATGATATTGAGCCAACAATACTGATGATAGGCTGCATAGGATTGTTTTCTTTGTGTGTTTTCACTAATCCTTACAAGTAAGGTAACGAGGGAAATTTTACTGACAACTGACCTATTAGTTCTTTTTTATCTTTAAGGATTTTTTTTCACTGTGCTGTTGAAACTCTTTATGTCTTGATCAAGGGGATTTTTTGTTAGTTTTTTGTATGTCGTCTCATCATCCAGTAGGGCTTGCATACGTGATATGTAGTCAACTTTATCTAAAATTACAATACTATTCGATTTATCAGCTTTTCTGATGTGGATTGTATTGTCTTTTTTAAGGTCGGTCAAGCTTTTCTTATAGCGAGCAGGGAAATTACTTTCATGCCTAACATTAGCAGCTCCATAAATAATACCTTTAATTATGTCAATATGATTTTGAGGAATATCACAATGTTTTTCAAATATACATAGGGACGATGCAATCGTTAAAGCAGAGGGTCTATTAGATACAAAGAAGGATAAACCATATCCGAGCGCACTCACAATATTTTCACATATTTGTTTACTTGATAAATTTATAACAATCATTACGTGCGCTATTAGTCCAGTCACTGCTATCAATAAGATTTTTTAGTTTTCTGTCGAGTTTCCTTGTTAGGGCATCTATTATTTGGACCCCTGTATTAGAAAAATGTTCAAGAATGACCTACAAGATAAAATCACTGACTTCATTACAAGTTAGTTACTTGATATATATTTTCTATGTATCCATATGTTTAATATAATTTTTTATTTGTAAAAATGTTCATCTTGCAAAAATTATTATTGTTTACAAAAAAGTGAATTATTTTGTTGTACTAATATTTTTTGGGTGGTCAGTCACGACCCTGTATAATCTTTTAATTGTCCTGTCCCTGCTTCTGAACGATTGAACCTAATCCTTTGTAAAACCTCTTATATATTTAACCCTGTTTTGGCAGTTCTACTAATTCTTCAATTGTGTTGAATTCCAGGTACATATGTTTCCTTTATAATCTCCATCTGTCATTTATATGAGCCTTCTTTGTAAACTTACTTTTATATTTCTTCAGTCTGCTAAGTAAAGGACGTAAGTGTCGAAAGGCCTCGCAGCACTCCAGTGTTTCCGTTTCCTTCGTGGATTTTATCTTTATTTATATATTCATCACGTTCCATATTTTCCTGATTCAGTTATACACATACATACATACATACATACATACATACATACATACATACATACATACATACATACATACATATATATATATATATATATATATATATATATATATATATATATATATATATATATATATATATATATATGTGTGTGTGTGTGTGTGTGTGTGTGTGTGTGTGTATATGTGTAATGGATACATATATATATATATATATATATATATATATATATATATATATATATATATATATATATATATATAATATAATATGTGATTTCGTTCTTTTGACAACCGAATGACCACAAAAACTCCTGATCCAAATTAACCAAATAAGGCAGAAACAGGGACAAGTCTCAACACCTTAAGTACCGAAGACCTGCCTATGGCAGAAAGACATGTTATACGGAATAAGACAACAGAAACAAGAACATTTCTAAGACTGCACAGAATGGAAATAAGCAGTAAATGAACCAAGTAATCTAAATGGATAACTAATTGCCAAGGATTAAATTCAGGAACTATAATTTAAAAACTTATCTTAAATACAATAAAAAAAAAGTTTGAAATGTAGAATGCCTCGTCATGATTGTTATGCGTTCACATTAAAGAGGAAATTCAAGCATCAACTGCTCAAGAGTCTCTTACTTGTATGTATGTATGTATGTATATATATGTATATATATATATATATATATATATATATATATATATATATATATATATATATATATATATATATATATATACACAATATATATATATATATATATATATATATATATATATATATATATATATATATATATATATATATATACATATATATATATAAACAGAATGAACATTTGAAAATGAGTTCCGGGTGGTTTTTATTGCTAAACATAATAAACGTGATACCTGGGTGTATTCAGAAATAGTTTTCATCTCAGTGAAAGTATTGTATGTTTTCCATTCGTGGCACTGAACACATAACGATGATATTATGAGTCTTGTATTTTTTCAAAATACAAATTTAATAGTATTGTGATGTAGATCCAAATTAATCATGATAATAAAACCATCTCAGTGAGGGCAAAACTATTGGAATTTGAAACCTATGCCAAGGGCTTGGATACAATCAGAAGGAAGAGGAAAGGAAAACGAAAAGTATTTAGCTGACAGTTGACCTCAGTAAAAATTTTTTTTTTTTATTTTTTTTTTTGCAGATCAATGAAGAACGCGTAAATAACATAAACCTAACGTAAACAAATGTGCTTAGACGATGAAGATATATACATCAAGGTAAAACGATCCCTGGGTACAATGAGCACCACCCTTTATGAAGGCAATGTTGAGAAACTTGCATTTTTGGAAGCCTGATCTTTTAAGGCTAATCATCCACCATTATAAAGTTAGTTTGGCGAATTACTTTTGGAATGTTCCATACCTTCGGAAGATGCAGGAACTATAAAAGTATATAAATGCCAAGAAAGTTACTGATAAACTGAAATGATCAACGATGAAGAACTACATTTCTAAACGAAAACCTTTTATTGAAATAAATAATTATTTCTTTCTTAATTTTGATACTTATGATTTTTCCATATTTTTGCAAATATAAATCTATCATTTATTACAATTATGTTTTCTAGATAAATTCGGAATCGCTCAAGCGCTTCTCTTTCCCTTGATATTGCTATTCACCGTTATTCAATTTCTCTGTTAATCATTCTTCTTTTGCATATGGAAAGTACACACTCTCTCTCTCTCTTTCTCTCTCTCTTTCTCTCTCTCTC
>NC_089741.1:9888370-9913370 GCF_040412425.1 Macrobrachium rosenbergii | reverse complement strand
GGCCCAGAGGGGAACCCATCGCCATCCCATCAATTTGTTTAAAAGCAGTGTTATTAAAAATAAAGGCAGTGTCCAGCACAGCAAGTTCAAGGAATCGTCTAAAATCATCGGAGTTAAAATTATGGAATAAGGTATTAGGATCCGGAAATAATTTACGCATAATAATGTCAATGGTCTCTTCAACAGGGACATTTGTGAATAGAGACTCGACATCAAGGCTAGCCATAACTAAGTCTGAGTCTTGAGGGAGAATGGCGTTCTTGAACAAGTAAGAGTTCGTCAACGTATATTCATTTCTGGTGAGAGGTTCTAAAGAGGGACCAGAAATTTTGCCAATTTATAAATAGGGGTGTCGTAGGCTGTCAGAATAGGCCTCATAGGAACACCTTCCTTATGAGTTTTAGGGAGACCATATAAGACACCGAAAGAACCACCTGTGCTAAAAAGAGACCGATATACCTCTTCAGAAATAGCTTTATTCTTTTTCAAATGATTTAAAAAGCGGTTTATTTTATCCTCGATTTTAAAAATGGTACTGAAAGCAGGGGTCCCAAGTGACTGAAATTTGGTAAGGTCACTTAAAATAGTATTAACTTTATTATAATATTCATCTCGATCCAGAATGACAGTACCTTTTCCCTTATCTGGTCGAGTTATGATAATATCTTTGTTTGAAGCCAGTTTTTTCAAATTTCCAAATCACTTCTCTGGAAGAAAGGAGTCCAGCAGGTTGTTAACGACCGATAAGTGTTTTGAGCCAACTGAGAAATTTCTATTTGAACTTTATTTATATTAGCATTTAGTGGTAAGTTTTTTAACCTGTGGAATAATAATTCCAACAGAAGAAAGAATCTGGAATATGAAGGTCGATAATTTGGTAGGCAAAAATCAAGACCAAGTGATAGCAAAAATTCTTCTCTGCTAGACAACACATATTTGGAAAAATTACAAGGGCCTCTTCCGAGCTAGCACTCTCTATTCTGGAATCGTTAATTATCAAACAGACAGTACCATTGTTGAATGCCCAAAACTCCTCCACCCCTCTCTACCTGTCGTAACCGTCTTCCTTGCTTTTCACTTGCCCGTATTCCAGTCGCCCTCCTTCTCCCTTCTATATAGGTTGGTACCCCCAGCAACGCATGAACTATGGTTATGTACAATTGTTTTTTAAAGAGATTTTTGTATATTTTATATGTATTCTCAATATTTATTCTTTTATTGCAGCCTTGAAAATGAGACTAGTTGTCTTGAAACGTCGGCAAAAATAAAGATGTTTTTATGTACCAGTCTGTTTCCACTGCCCTCAATCCTTGATATGTCTGACTGATTTGCTGTCCTGCCTGTATCCTTTATATATATATATATATATATATATATATATATATATATTGTAAAGATTAGCGCCAAAATACGCTATGAAACTGTTCTCCTTTCCTGCTTTGGGTTGGTTTGAACCTTTGAAAGTCCAGGGTATAAGGGCTCAGGAATATAATAGTTGGGGGACAGTAATCTGGCTTTGCACTGTTTTCTTTGGTACAGGGAAGTAAGATCGTTTTCTATGATATAGCCGCGTCGGCGACCTGGGTCAGGACATCGCCCCCTACCCCTGTCCAGAAGCAATAAAAGGTCAGGGCCAGGACAGCTCTTTCTCACACGCGGTCGCTAGTTTAAGCCGAGAACAAGTTAAGTCTTGGCGGTCTTGCCCCTGCCCTCCGTTTTCCGCTCGCCGCCACGTGGAGCCCATCGCCGCCCTTTGTGCCCCGTGTTCCATTCCACGTGGCCTTAGAAGACTGCAAGGGGGATTGCAAGTCTCCCAAACGCGAGCTGACATTAAACGGCGGCCTTTTCATCATCCCAAGGGCGCCCTTTTCCGCCCCAATCTACGAATAGAAGAAATACTTTGGAGAAGGAGGCCCTGTTGTCCACGCTCCCACACGTGGTTCTCGGCAGAAGACGTCGTCATCCCTACGCCCCTACAAATGTGGTAATGTACCCAAAACGAGTTGCTAGTCACGATTACTTAGCCCTTTTGCATTTATTAATTTCTGGGCCTATAACTTTGTGTTCCCTGATGTTCCTTGGTTCAAGCCAGGCCCACGTGTTCACAGCTCCTTTCCTCTGAGTCACAAGTAACGCCTCGGGGAGTCCTTTGGCGCCTTCAGTGCACCCCCGAGTAATTCAATCCCCAAATTCCAGCATTAGATGTGTAACGGGGGTCCTAATATCGTTTCAGGAAGACGCATGTAGCAGAATTATCCTTGGTCCGTGTTCCTGGCATTCCCAAGCTCCCCCCCCCTTTGGGAGGACTTCTACGGCAGTAATTTACCGTGTTTTCAGTTAATTTTCCCTTTGACCTTGTGTGCTATCAAATATAACTATTTTTATATCCACGTGTTTCACGCACTTCCCCTAGTGAAGAGCCCTCCGCTCCGTGTACTTCTTTTTTTTGTTTGTGTTTTATATGTCCTGGGTATCTTACAAGGCCATTTTCGAGTAAAGTAATAATTGTGGAGTCATAAGATCCACCTGCACCAGGAAACATATAAAAATATATATATATATATATATATATATATATATATATATATATATATATATATATATATATATATATATATAATATTAATTTTGTTGGCTGCCTTTCTGCCTGCGTGTGTCCCCATTTCCCCACTTCCCTACCCCAAAAACCGGTTTAAGAAGGCTGGTCCCTAAACACGTCCCGCCTCTCCCCGGTACCTTAACTCCCTCATGGGAAAATGGTAATCCCCCTCCCCTTCCTCCTCCCCTCCCCTCCTCCTTTCCCATCCCTCTTCCCTCACCCTTCCTCTTCCCTCTTCCATGTTTTATGATGAAAATGAGTTGAGATTGAGATTTGCAAGGACATAATTTTTTTTTTTTATAAAAATATTGTACAAGTTTTTCAAATCAAAATATAACTTGCTTGGCCTTTAGAATTTATGAAATGTTTAATTAACCTTATGTGGTAAATTGAACCACCTGCATTATGAGGATCACAGTAAATGCTACTCCTGTTATAAAACTGGAGTTTTTAAGATTAAAGAAGACGTTACAATCTAACGGACATTTCTCCAGGAGGTGGAAGAAATGATTCTGAAGACAAATTCTGGATTTCTTCCCTAAAGGGAAGTGGATCCAAAAGGAATCCGCTTAGGAGCTGAAGACGACTTCACAGGATCCTGGAGTCTTTAAGAATTTAAGAAACGTTATGATCCAATGGGCATTTCTCCAGGAATGCTTCAGGTGCTAAAGGCTGCTTCAAAGGATCCTGGAGTTGTGAAGACGTCTTTCAAGAATAATATTTTAATAACTGTCCAGAAATTTTCAACATAAGTGACCCAACGGTATATAATAAAGGATTTTTGGCTGAGCTTTGTTATTTTTGTTTTGAAATGGACTCAGCAGGTAATTCTAGAAGAACAGCAGGCACAGCATTGATTTGAAAGCCATCAACAGCTGCTCCTGCACCTACACCAAGATATGGTCAGTTGTTTGTAGATGATTGGAAGGTAAATGGGGTGGTGCTGCCCGTAGACTTTTGCTGACTATTAGTAGTAGGGTTAATTTAGCTGTGGGCATGGGTATCGTCAGATATGGGTATGGGTATGGTATGCATATAGGAGTGGGAATGGTATGCATATGGGTATGGGATGGGTATGGGAACATTATGGTATGGGTGTGGGTATGGAATGGATATGGGAATAGGTAAGGGTATAGGTATGGATATGGTAAGGATATGGGTATGGGTATTGGTATGTGTATGGGTATACGTATGAGTATGGTACAGATATGGGTATGGGTATTGGTATGGGTATGGTACAGGTATGGGTATAGGTATTGTATGGGTATGGGTATGGTATGGGTATGGAATGGATATGGGTATGGGTATGTTACGGGTATGGATATGGTATGGATATGGGTATGGGTATAATACAGATATGGGTATGGGTACAGGTATGGTATGGATATGGGAACTAGCAAATGCAAGCCATAGTGAGCATCTGCTAGTATATATATATATAAATTTCTGACTCACATCAGAATAGAACCCAGGTCTTTCAATTGAAAGGCAGGGCCTCTGTCAACTAAGCCACACAAGTCATAAAAAAGTTGGAACCTAAGTACAGCTGTACCTAAAGCTTTACTTGGGCAGGCTAACTTAGTTGGCAGCAGCCTTGCCTTTCAACTGAAAGACCTGGGTTCTATCCAGATGCGAGTCAGAAATTTATTTCTGTTCCACATGTGATTGTGTGTTGATTATTTCTATCATTTTCACTCATTCATTCGAATGAAATGCTGCCAATTGGGTCATTGTTGAGTCGGGAAGTTGGGGAAAACACGATGGTATGTGAGGCAGTTAGCCTGCCCAGGTAAAGCCTTAGGTACAGTGGTACTTAGGCTCCAACTTCTTTTATGACTTGTTGACTCTTTCCAGGCAACCACACGCCCGCCGCGGGCACAGCTGAAAATGACTCAACTCCCTATCGAAGAACTTGCCCCCTGCCCCTAGCAGATGGCATAAAAGGACAGACGGACAAGGGCCCGCTCTCAAAGACTCGTGGGACGATATGGCATAGAGACACGACGAACACACTCACCACCCCCACACAGAGGACCATGCCCCTCGCAGAACGACGCCCTTAGCTCATCCCTTCTCCATATAACCACGTGGCCTCTGGGAAGGAACTAGGCCTTTCCGGGAGAGAACTAAAAGACTGGGTACAGGAGAGGATGGACGCGATAAAGGCAGAAAGAGAGGCAGAAAGGGAGGCAGCGAGATTAGAAAGGAAGGCCGAAAGGGAGGCCCTAGAAAGGAGAGAGGAGGTAGAAAGGAAGGCAGCGAGATTAGAAAGGGAGGCCCTAGAGAGAAGAGAGGAGGCAGAAAGAAAAGAAAAGGAGGCAGAAAGCGTAGAGAATGAGAAGTGCTCCCATGAACTCCAGATGCTGGCACAACGTGGCAACCCCCCCCCCCCGTACCCTCGCTCCCGCCTCGGGGATGAGCACCCTCTGCCAGGCCCACTTGTTTATGCCCAAATGGACCGAAGCTGAACCATAAGTATGGCTTGACAGAGCTGAGAAGGTCCTAGAATGTTGCACCCTCTCCCCCGCCGAACTCTCCCTAGTATTAACTAAATTCCTCGTTGGGAGGGCACTGATTGCCTACAACGCCCTGCCTGCGGCCGACCAGGAGGACTGGGACGTCATGCGCCAAACCATTACCAAGGCGTACGAGATAACCCCTGAACGCTGGAGGAGGCGCTGGAGAGGGCAAGTCAAGGAAGTCGGCCAAACTTGGGCAGATTGGGCATACCAGTCGGAGCACACCCATGAGAAGTGGTTCGAGTCCGTGGGAGTCAAGACCCTTGCAGACTCCATAGAGCAAATGAAGATAGAGCATTTCTTGCTCTACGCTCCTCCTGCCCTCGCCACACACATAGGGGAGAAGGAGCCTACGACGTTGGCAGACTGCTGTCGCATCACTGACTCCTGGGATACCCATCACCCCCAGGAAAGTTCCCTGCGGCGCAGGATTTATCCACCTGCCTGCCTTTCGGGTGCCCCTCTGCTGAAGAATGGGCAATCACAGAAACCCGTTGTATGCGGGTTCTGTAGGAAGATTGGGCATTCCAAAGAGCGATGCCGAAATAAACCAGCAGTGCCTCTTTCTCCCGGAAAATCACCCAATAACTCGCCTGCGCCCTCCAGAGGGGCAGTGCGAAGAGATTTCAGCCAAACCTTTTGCACGGCTTGCAAGGTTTATGGCCACCCTCCCTCATGGGCAAAATGCCCTAGAAATAATAAGTCCACTACTCCTGCCGTCGCCCTGGCAGTTACGAATCCCAAGTCCTTAGGCCCTCCAGCCAAGGGTCCCATATATGTGGCACCTCCTTGAGGTAGCTACCCAGCACGCCACGTCAAGGCAATTGATGACTCTGGTGGGCAAATTTCCCTCATAAGGAAGGACAAAGTTCCCTATGGAGCTATCATTAACTGACGCAAACTCGTCACAATTGAGGGTATCAATGAATTTAAAATGATACTCTCTACTGTTCAATTGAGAGTCACAAGACCTCTTAAATCTAAAATTTGCAACCTTGCAGTAGCCAGCTATCTTCCCGGAGGTTATGACATCCTCCTGGGACAGGACTTCCAGTCCCCATTTAAGTTACCGCAATCACTGCCAGTGCCAGGGCCCCAATCAGATCTCTCTCCAGGAGATTCCAAAATCGATTCCAAATCTCTGCCAGTGCCACTTGCATGCACTGAGCCATGCCAAGCTCCATCTGTCACAAATGATGAGCTAATTCCAAAGCAAATAATAGTGCCTGCCCCTGCCTTAGTGCCAGCGCCAGAGCACGCCCCCAGTCTCCATTCAAGAGATCCCAGTAAGGAACCCCTCTCTTCTCCCAGCTTGGCTCTGCTACCAGTACCAGTAAGGGAGACAGATCCTGCCAATCAGAGCGGAAGCTCACCTAAAGGTGTGGCCTCGCAACCTGTGCCTGAGCCGGTCATTCCTACCTGGGAGCCCCTCACATGCCCCCCCTCCCCCCGACCGCTTCCTCTCTGTCACAGTCCTCTGCAGACACAGCAGTGAGTAAGGATTCTGCCACGTTTCAAATGGCCGATGAACTCAAGGAACTGCGAAGGATCATGATAGAGCTTGCAAGGAAGGCCCCTGCGCCAGCCGTCAAGGAAGCCAACACAGGTGGCACTCCAATACCCTCCCCGGGCTTGGTTCAACCGATTCCCCAGACAAGACAAACCATCAAAGTAAGAAGAGTCCGTGGGGAAAATACCACGGGAGTTGATATTTCCAGGTAGCTTCAAGAGAGCTAAAAGCTCTCCTGGCACCTGTGCCAACCTGGCACAGTGCCATCCCTTTATCCTACGAAGACTTTGGCACCTCTATCCAGAAGGGGATGTCAGGGTCCTATACTATTCTTTTTTTTTTTTTTCTCTTGTAACTATGTCCTTTATTCTTTCTCAAACATTTCACTTCCCTACTTTTGATTATCAATCACATTTATTTTATGCCTTACCCAGGCCCTCATTTTACCTTGATCACTTCTGCCCATGCAGAGTGCCATTGACAGATATGCCAACACTTCATGCCTACCGCAGCATGATGCATTAAACAGTACGATATGCCATCGCCATTAGTTATTAGTACATAAGTGCCAACTCGGCACAGTGCCATTATTGCAGATTCTGGAAAAATAATCCTGCCAGAGGGGTCGCGCCCTCTGGTTTACTTTGTGGCCGTCTTGGGCCAAGAATAATCCTAGCTGTTTACTATAGGCTAAGTAATATAATTTTAGCATACTTGATCAACATCTGGTTACAACAATTAATGCTTAATTTGTGTCTGACATTTATTCTTTTGTTATTCTTTTATACCTCATGCACGTAGATGAGTGCCACAAGGCACATTTAAAGTCAGTGCTACCTTTGTAATACAAGCGGCGTGGCCTGTTATCCAGAAGGCGGAGACATGTCCCCTTGCCTTCTTGTAATATCGGGAACTTCATTCCAACCCCGCCCCCGCCCCCCCTCTTTCCTTCGCTTGCTTATCCTAAAAGTCTAGCGCAAAGTCCCCATCGTAGAGTAAAAATGGCAAACCCTTAAAATGATTAAATAAGCCTTAAGCTAAAATAAATTTAGCTCCCTTTGATCACACCCTTTCAAGGTGCTTATTATAAGTGTTATTAAGAGTGCCATGAGATTCGGTGCCAAGTCTGGCATGGGTCTACCAAATGACGTAAATCATGATGTCAATTAAACCCAAGTGTATTTCGTCATTTCAACGCCACTTAAAAGGCAAACTAACCGCATGCATTTAGGGGATATCTAGAATTAAGTAATCATGTATTCTAATTCTTTAATCATCAACCTTTCTTTTCATTTGTTTGCAACAGCCTCATATACAGTGGCCTTATAATCCTAATTAATTCACATTGATCGAGTAACTTTATAAATCTGTCAGTTTGTAGCCAAATACACAGTAATTACTCTTTTGCAAGAGTTGAAAATTACCTTATGTCCTGTTCCACAATGTACTCAGCGGTTAAAGTAATTTGTTCCAGTATGTCATTAACAGCAATGCCGCAGTTTCATAAATCCTTTAAAAGTAAAGATCATTGCAAGGCAGCATGTAGAGTAACGTAAAGCATTTTCCGCTCATTTCGTGCTTAAATCGGCGTTCGCACCCGAATGAAGGTATGTACGTCATCTTGTGTGGGGAGCTATTATAATTAGCAAGAATTTGCTAGAAAATTGCTCCCTTTTCGTTTCCTGTCTGCCGATCTAACGATAGACATATCTGTCTATCGACATGCGTGCCTACCTATCTATCAGCCCGAGCTGGACAATTGAGTAGCACAGTCAGAAGGCAAGGGATTAAGAGATTTTGGGCCACTCCTTTTAAGTAGATAATTCCTTATTCGAGGCAAAAGTGAATCTGTCTGGCCGACTCTTTCGAGGTAACCATCCCCCCGCCGTGGGCACAGCTGAAAATGACTCAACTCCCTATCGAAGAACTTGCCCCCTGCCCCTACCAGGTGGCATAAAAGGACAGACGGATAAGGGCCCACTCTCAGAGACTCATGGGACGATATGGCGAAGAGACATGATGAACACACTCACCACCCCCTCGCGGAGGACCATGCCCCTCGCAGAACAACACCCTTAGGTCATCTCTTCTCCATCTACCCACATGGCCACTCCATTACTTGGTGCTTTGTGAAGTCACCCACGTGTTGCCTGTGCCGTCGGCGCTCCTACATCGTACCACGTGGAAGATCAATGCTTTCGCACTTGTGAATCAGGAGTCAACCACGTGCCACCTCCTTCGCTGGAACCACTTCTCTCCTACGGTAAAGTGCTCTGTAAAGACATCCTTTCAGTCACGCCTTGTCCTCGTAGAATTTACTTAATTTGAGTGCCAGTAATCACAGAATCTTTTGTTCAATTCCACCCCTGCTATTCGAGCATCTTCTCTCAGTGCTAATCCATTTTTAACTCGTCAAGGCCCCATCTTTTTGTCTATTCCCATTACTGGTGTATAATCTGTGTATCTTTCATTTCAGAGGGACCCTATATCGTGGAATCTTCTCGGACCGTGCCTGGAATCCCCAGTTTCATTCATCTCATAGTAATCCCCTTCAGGATCAATAATTTAATTGTATTTCTCCTTCCCGTACTAATGTCTTTGTGTAAATATACTCCTTTTAGTTTACCCATGTGTTTACGTAATATTTCCTCTAAGAAATAAGAGCCTTACGCTCATATGAAATTCCCCCTTTTCTCTTGTTTTATGTTTCACTGGACCCACAAGGTCAGAATCACAAGGCTAATTTATCTATAAATGTTGCTACCTGTCTCATAGAAACTATCTCGAAACCAGATTCTCCAGTAAATATATATATATATATATATATATATATATATATATATATATATATATATATATATATATATATATATATATATATATATATACTCAGGTTCCAACTTCTTTTATGACTTGTGTGGCCTGGTTGGCAGCGGTCTGGGCTTTCAATTGAATGACCTAGGTTTGATCCTGATGTGAGTCAGAAATTTATTTCTGCTCCACACGTGATTATATATATATATATATATATATATATATATATATATATATATATATATATATATATATATATAATTTATATATACTATAATGTGAGTAGCTCATGATTCAAAATTAAAGCAAAAGAAAAGGAATGATGTATTAACATAAAGATAATCGCATATGGTAAAACCAATACAAAAATAATAACCCAAATGACAACCACCACAGCAGGTAAGTTTCTGGAAAAACCGTTGTCATTAAAGGGAAAATAAAAACATATATAGTAGAAATAGTCACGCAAACAAAGTTTGATATGACCACAGAAAAATACGCATATTTGATCACCGCTCAAAATAATGACATTTAAACAGAACAGATCATAATGACAAACATTCATCACATAAGAGCCACTGAAAAATAATCACTCTCGTCTAAAACATTGTACCGGAAAGATTAGATTAACAGCTTAAGGGTGTATTTGCCTGACTGATTCTTTTTAAGGTTGCTAAAGCAATGTGTGGAATGAAGGTTTTATGTCCTCTAAAGAAAAGGTTTTGCCTTTTAAACAGAACCTAAAATCTATTGTCAAGAAAGTATGAAATTCAAAATTTATACGCAGTCATACATCTAGATTTGCATTAATAATAGTTAGCTTTGAAGAATAATGAAAACAGAAATTGAAATTTATATTCTGATATTTTCTCCTTTGCGCTGAAAATATTCGTAGTAGGCAAACAAATTTGATTTACATGCATCTCATGCGTAAATATTCATGTAAAAGAGTCATAATTTCGAAGGTAACATAATTTTAATTAAAAAACAGTATGAGTTCTAGACATTGTTCTATGAATAATAATGTTTAATGCTTCCTATAACAGACCAGTTTTTCACTTGTGTTTCGCATCATTTTATTGGGAATGAGACAGGATTAAATCGTTTTGTGCGAGAGACCATAAAAGCAAAGATTTAAATGGACGAAATGGCTTCTGAGCAACTCTTACACGAGAGAGAATGCTAGAAGCTGCTGAGAGGGATTCTTTGCAAAGGTCACCTATGATAGTGAATGTCGAAAGTGTTTGAGATGGTTTAGTAATGCAGGTGAAATGGAGGATACGCTACTTTGTAGCTGGGCAGTGAAGGAAGGAAAGGTAGACCTAGGTGGAGTGGAAGAGGTGTTAAAAGAGAGAGCCCTTAGTATGTATGAAGCCCCCGAGTTTGGGCAAAATAAAAGCAAGTAGCATAGTAGGATGGAGAGTGTGCTGCTGGTGAGCCGAATATTTAAGTTATGAACAGAATGATGCAGATGCTTTCTGTATAGGGAATTCGTCCTAAGCTCAGCAATCAAGAGCTCGAATCGATGATCTGTTATCTTCTAATGTATCACCTTCAAAGGAAGCATGTTACCGGGATATATACACACCATCGAATCCTCAAAACCAACACCACCAGGGAAATTCTAGTATTCATATCTTTTGTGTTTTCACTTCCACTAATTTCTACTCATCTCCAACCTTCTGCCTCACAGTTTGCATCTTAGTAGGATTATTAACAAGAGTGCATTAATCATGCTGATCTCGAAAAAACTAAAAAAGTATTACTGATAATGGTAAAGAAAACTGATGTGGATTATTACCAGGGTATTTGGCAGCATTCATAAGATACTTTGGACTGCTGAGAGCAAGGAGCGCGTTTCTATTCATCTGCAGGCTCACTTTGTGTGTTTGTTACGCCGGACGAAAGCCGTTTATCTACAGTAATATTCTCAAACCACAGAGTGTAACCTGACCTCTGCTTAATGAGCTCTTGCCTGCTGTTGCTCTCGACACGATTTCCTTTCCTTTGCCATTTATTCTTGTTATTATAGAATATCCTTCATAAGTGAAATGAAATGAGTTCTAACGAGGCGGTTGTTCAAAATTGGAACCCAGTAATTGTCGAGAAATGCCAGGTCATAATAATGTGGCGATTTTTATTATATCTTCCTTTGCACAACCACCTTGACTATCATGGCTTGGGGAGAAAGCCTTGTAATGAAGCACTGATATTTCTTACAACTTTACCTTTCGATTTTACTAACTCATTGACGCCCATCTGGCTGAAATAGTTCTTCAGGCATTCTTCAAATAAAAACCTTATTCTTCAACTTACATTCGCCCCAGAGCAAATCTCGCTCAGCATCTCAGATGCAGAATTAATGCTGAAATATCTTTCGCTGGTCCCATTAGTCAGAGAGCGACCACGAGAAGTTAGGGATGGAATATGTACCCGAAGAATAAGTCAAAGATGCGTGTTTCGGGACGATTTTTTAATGTTCATTTTGGTAGATGGTCCTTTCTTTGACTTCCATGATTCTAATACCTAGCATAATAGCGCTGAAATATTTACTTTTATGTTGATCTTTAACCTTAAAACGATGAGAAAATAGTCAACAATCACCCAGATACGTAACTCTCAATGTCTATAAAAATGCAAGGGTTGAAAATATAATACCATATAATTATAGCACCACGCGGTTCTAAAAGACCAGAGACCTCTAACCATCATAGTTAACTAAATCTAAAAATGCAAATGGTAAAACTTGAGACTTTAAAATGACCTGTGACCTTTTGAAATACATTAAGGTGGAAAATATTTTTGGGAAGTAAACAATAACCCCGCAAATTATATTCCGAGAAAGAGATATAAAAACTTATCTATTACTGTGGAAAGGATCAATCTGCTCATATATATATATATATATATATATATATATATATATATATATATATATATATATATATATATATATATATATATATATATATATATGTATGTATGTACGTGTTAACAGCCTGGATTCGAGGGCCATCTTTTATTGATGTATCTGTTTAAAGATCACCTTTCTTGAGATGTTACCGGTAGTCGTGTCTCTTTGAGTCAGCAGTTCCCTTCTCCTTCGTCATACGACACTCACTAAACCTATCTTTACACAAAGGCCTACTGAAATGAGACACTGATATACAAAACTAAACTTTATTCTCAGATTTAACGAAAGTGATTCAGCAGAAGCTAAGGTCAAGAAATGAAGTGACTCACACATAACTTGTTTCATAAACAAGCACAGACTTTATCTTATGCCAAGCAATACAAGTGAATAACCCACTTGTCATCAAGCAAAGTAATAAGGTCGTAACGACCACAATAAAAGTCATATAGTATATAAGAGTAAAATAAACACCACTTCCAAATATTCGTCCTGAGAGGGACGAATATTTCGAATTCATGTAGAAAGAAATATATCATTATATTAAAACCTGCAATGCATGTACATACATACATACATGTTCAAACAGAAAAATGTCTAATGGAACATGAAATGGAAGAATTCATTATGCAGACATCGTTGAATTTCACTGCTTTTCAACCGGGGGTTTTCCCTCTAACGTTTGGAAAAGATTTCAAAGTCACTGTATGTGATTAATTACGCTCTATGGACTCAAATAACGTATCTTCATACTGGCGATTTCTTTACACACTACACCAGGCTAAACACACACATGATCCACTCAGGATCGAGGCCGTCTCTCCCGAGAGAGTCACTGTTCCTCTCATAAGTAACGCATGAGAGATCGCACACACACACGCACATACCTCACCGGAACTGGGCATTTCTGGTGCATCGGTGCAATGTCCTATCATGCTGTTTCCACGTGTTCGGACCATGATCAAATAGCTCTTTGCATCTGACTGCGCAAATTCCAATGTCAGCATAAAAGAACCTGCCATGAGAGCCACTAACAGGTCATCACATATCTCACTGTTCAAAGATTTAATATATGTATATGTATATTATATATATATATATATATATATATATATATATATATATATATATATATATATATATATATATATATATATATATAAATTAGCAGTGTCATAATTATCTTTGATTTTTTCTAATTGGTGTATGAATTATATGCTTATAAGTAACTGACTGAATAACATAATAAGCTTTCTCTTACAAAGGTGAAAGAATTGTGATGACGAAATATGGCATAGGGTGTTTTTTGTAAAGGTAGTGAAACGTAATAATTTTTGGGTCGGAGACCTCTTGTGTCGACAATTAGTCGCATGGCTACTGAAACTTAAAGGAATATCAGGACGCTGTCATTTCTTAAGTGTGTTTCAAACCGAGTCAGGTATGGTTGATCCTGATCACTTATCACTTGTTTTTCACCCTTCGGACCGAAAAACAGGTCTCACAAATTACGTGTAGCTTGGAAAATACAGCAGTTTGTAAAAAGATGTGTTTTACTTAAAAATTAAGTGAGTTGCCTTATATCAAACGGAAGCTAAAGCCCATTGTGGATAAGTTAGAAAAAGATATTCAGGAACCTAGTGTCAGGGGAAAGTTTGCAGACCTACTAACTACAGTGATAAGTCTGCTACTAACACTGGGAGTTTAGGTAAGACTATATAGTGTGATTGAGCACCAGATAAAGGTCAAAGACCCCAGTAAAATCATTTACGTTCCATCTTGTTGGCTACCAATGAAGTTCCAAAATCAAATATCAGAGGAGGTAAGTAAAATTCCTGAAGAAGGCAGTATTAAGAAATCTGTCAGACCAGATAATTTTCCACTGATTGTTGTTCCCAGGAATTATCTAACCTGGAGAGTTTGTCGTGTCTTTCACAACTCAGTGAAGAAGAAAATGTTCCAGACCGGTCTCCTGTACCGTGTGCTGATGATATTTTGTTAGTGCTTGTTCAGTACTCTTATTTTACATCCTCAGAGCTGTTGAGATGTTGTCACCAAATTCCTTTGGAAGAGAATGGTACAAAGTATACAGGTTTTAGTATCACTAGGGTACGAAATATGCCATCAGTTCCGTTAATGTTTCAGACAATAGGCATCTAGTTGTATTCAGCCAGATACAAATGTCACACTGAAGTAGGCTGTATAGCCCCAAGTCGGACTCATATTTAAAAGACCTTCTTCACTTAATTTTACTTCCAAACTACTCGTACGATCAAGTGTCCCTCGGCTACAATGCCATTTTTGTAGAACTTTGAACTTTCTCTGTCTCTCTCTCTCTCTTTGCGTGTGAGTGTGTGTATGTATGCGTATGTGTATGTGTATATATGAGTGTGTGCATCTAAGTGTATCTCTGAGGTTGAGGCACCCAAAGACGCATCTTTTTTGAGTAGTCAACGTATATTCCAACACTAATCATTGTTTCTTTGTTTTACCCTAAACTTTCAAAAGGATTTTTGCGCATATTCGTAATGCATGCGCGTATCGGTGAATAAGGGTGACAGCTATTCGAGAGAGAGAGAGAGAGAGAGAGAGAGAGAGAGAGAGAGAGAGAGAGAGAGAGTGGATTGGCAGACTTTATATTTTCACGTCCTACATTTTTAAGCAAATTATAGACATTTCCATAACACCGATTTCCTTGGAATAAATCTTCAATAACTTCTAGTCATAGACACGTCAAATGGTTTAAGAAAACTATTGAAAATGCCAACAAATATACTGTATCCATTGGTCATGCCGTCCCATCTCAGTTTTAATTCTATGTGCTATATTGACCTCACTATGCAGGAATTTTCGAATACTTTATATATATATTTTTTTTATACTGAGATTGAAAACGGATATTTTAGCAGAAAAGTATACCTGACATTTCTTACTTTCATCACCAAACGACTGTTAACAGGAATATCTTAATTAATGATGCAATAATTACAGACAATGTCCTGGAATGGCGATTAGATGGAAGGAGTTCATTTGTTGGACCTCACGGGGTACCGCATCGACTGTTCATTTACACCATTTGTCGTAAGAAAAACGCTCCAAGGGGAAGGTAATGACAGTAAGACTTTAATGAAAACGAAAGAGATCTTACAAAGAGCATCAACTAAACTAAAATACAGTGATGCCTCATATATGTAATGTAAATACTTTTAAATAAAGGAAAAGATTATCAACTGAAGGAGTATTTAGCTGATGTCCTAAGAAAAAGTTTAATACACAAAAGAAAGGCTTCGTTAAGAGTAGATGGAGGATTATTCAATCAAGTTAGAAAAACAACAAGAAATGATAACAGACGACAGTAGTGTAATGGAAAAATTATTCCTTTAATTATTATTGATTTATTTAGGATTTGATTCATCATCCTCCTCTAATATCTTTTACACTGCTGTTGTAAGAGAGATTAGGACTGTAAAATGTTTTCGTTTTTGTTGTGGACGTCGAGTGCGTAGCAGTGTAGCCAGTCCCTTGTTTTGTTTTTCTTTCACTCTGAGTATGGGAGCCCTGTCCTAAATCTTTCGTCTGTATATTGGTAACACTAAAGAAACATGTAGGGGACGAGAACGCTGTTGGTGTGAAAAGGATGTCAACTGGTCCACCCTTCATTTTGGCTAATTTACCAAATTATTAATACAAGTTATTATCTATCCCTAGCAAGGTAAGCTTTTAAAGTCAAAATATTACCGTTAGTTCATTAGTTGGAACAGATCATTATCATGAAAGAACAGTAGCAGACGAGGATTTAAGTGCAGAGTTGCATGCCTAGTTGAAGTGATTGCAACGCCTTAACGTGGAAAATTTTCGTTGTCGTGAAATATTCTTCACATTCATTAGTTGTCATGAGATTTTGCTATGTTAGTTTGAATTGTAACTTAGCATTTGATAGGGTTGTAAAACGTTAAAAAAATAATTATAAGTGTTTTATTTGTGTAAAGTTTTTGTAAATACCAGTGCCAAAAGGGTACCACAAAATGGCCGTCCTACAGGGCATCTTGGGGGTCACCCCGACCTCCCTCATGGAGATTTCTACTGTCGATCACGATCTTTGACTAGGCTATACAGTAATTTAAGAAGGCCTACCCTAGACTAATCCTGTTTGAATGAGGAATTGTGACTATTTTTGTTACAAATAGTTTAGGCTATATATATATATATATATATATATATATATATATATATATATATATATATATATATATATATATATATAATATATATACATATATATATATATATATATATATATATATATATATATATATATATATATATATATATATATATATATATATATATATATATATATATATATATATATATATATATATATATATATATATATATATATATATTAAATTCTTGGAAAACCTTAATTATATAGGACTTAGCCTGTATCCTCATTAAATTAACCTAGCTTTGTGGCCTATTGTAACCTAGTCAAAAATCAGCCATGTAAACTGTGCATAGGCTATCCTTAACGATTTCTGAAGAGGCCTAGCCTAGACTATATCCTGTTAAAAGGCACCTTAGCCTAATTTTACCTAATTTTAGTTTAAGTTCTTCTCAGAAATCTTTCAGGTAGCCTTATCCATTGACATATGTTGTGTACAAACATTTAGTACTGTGTGGAGTAGGGTATCAAATGATTTGCACCTTACTATAAATTAATTGATTCCAGGGCTGCTCCACGTTTGATACTTATCCTTTTATGAAGGAAAAGCAATTCCCATAGTATGTAGTTATATTTTTTGAGGTCTCTCAATATAAAGATTTATTTTTGTTGTTTTAAAATACTCGCCTGTATTGTTTTTCTTGAAATAAAAATTAAATAAAAGGAATATTTCCAGGGATCTAGTCCAGGAGTTCTGACGAATATGTAACTTAACCTAGTCCAGGAGTCCTGAAGAACATGTAAACTAACCAAGTCCAGGAGACTAAGCCTAGCAGAATTTTGGCATGATGTAATGAGTAATAAAGAAAGGAACTCAGTACCATGGATTTTCTTCAATACCATCTTACCTTACCACCAAAAATGGAAATCAGCGCTTCAATTGCCTAGCAGTGGGAAGACATCACCTGGCCTCATCAGTAATAAGACCCATACACCCAAGGAGTATTATGGAATAGCAGGTAGGACAGGCCTACCCTAATTCCCAGGCAGCGTAAACGTCAGTAGTCATCATACCCACCTTGTCAACTATGACACGGCACCATTCTCCAACCTCTGTCTCTGGGCAAGAAGACTGACGACAGTGCATATGTATAGTATTATTATTATTCTCGTATCTTAATGTCTTGGTGGAGGAAAAATTCTCCCGTGACAATTGGTGGCAGCTGTGTTGGACCTGTGGTCCAGTGCTATTGATCCATACCCACTGTGCCTATATATTATGTAGGTCACTTATAATGTTTTGTCGTATTGCATGCTTTTCTTTATACAATATTGTTGATTTTTATCTGATTAAGGTCATGACTTATTTACATGCATATTCATTATTTCTATAGTGACAGATTGTATGGTATTGTCTCTTAATGTAGTTTACATTTTATTATTTGATTATATATAAGTGTTTGAAATATTGTAACAATGGCGACCGGTAATGATGAATCATATATTGATCTAATTCGATTAGAACAAGAAACACAACAAACATTACAGACAGGTAAGAGCTTCACTCAATCCTACCAGGACGTTTGGTCTCAATTGGGAGATTTATCAAATCAAATCAAAGACTTGGACCAGAAGTTGGTTGATATACAGGGGACAATACAACACTTAACACCCAAACATAATAACACTCAACCACCCATAATGTCTACATCACATACAGCCAACATTCCATGTGATCTATTCTCATGTGACAACCTCAGTACCATAACAGGATCCCCAATACCGCCTTGTACAAATACCAAGTACCCACCACAAAACACAACTACTATCACAAGTACAATGCCCTTAATACCCATAAATGTCTCATCAACACCACCTAACCCTGCAGTAGTAGTACAACCTCCTACACAACCATCCACACCTATACCTAATCCATCGTCATGTAACTCTTGTCAAAACCCTCATACCAGTCAGTCAAACCCATTCCTTTTGCAGCAAGGTCAACAGACTGTTATACCCAATCCTTTCCTTGGACCACAGCCTACTTATCCCTTTAATAATACCAATCCATACTTTTATTCAATAAATACTCCAGTAGCAATTCCTCAGAATGTACCAGTGTTAAAGCCGAAAGATGTAGCCCTTCTCAAACTTTCTGAACTCAAGGGAGTTCTTGCTGACAACAAACTTAATACTTTTTTTTAGACAAGTAGAGTCATGCACTAGCTCAGATGACAGGAGAATAGAAGTGGCAGTGGCCCGGGCTGAACTGGATATAGCTGCATTCTTAACAGCAGAGTTAGTAAAACGGGGTAATAATCTACCTTGGGATGAGATTAAGAAACTTATGAAGAAGCAGTTTATTGGCTCAGCCACTCTGTTACTGCCATGACTTACTATTTTGATGAACCTCCTAGTTTCTTTATTAATAAATTACAGTGTAAAATCGCAGCTTTAACTTTGAAATTCCCCAATGATCCAATTCCAACATCAGGTAAATTCCTTAAGACAAAGATTTATAAGGGATTGAATTCACAGGCCCAAACCAAACTAGTTGATTTCTTAGCAGACCATATTCGGTTGGAAAATTTCATGACATGGACCAAAGAAGAATATTATAGGGCTCAAGGAATGAATATTAATAATGGGAATGGGGTCTTGCCAATTTCAGGCACTGGGAATCCTCAGTCATCAACCCCAGTAACAGGTGTTCAACAGGGGGAAATACAAAGAAGTGAGCTAGAAAATTTAAGAAAGAAGCTTGAAGAGTTAAGTAAAAACTTGGAGAAAGTAAACATGAAGAAACAAAAGAGTAATAGTAAATATTGTGCCTTTTGCAGAGTGACTGACCATAATCTGTCTGATTGTCCTCTTGATCCTCCCAAGGGAGTTTGTTTTGATTGTTTCCAACAAAATCGTAGGAGAGGTCATGTAGGATGTCCAGAAAAAGTAGGTACAAGCTGACTAGGGAGTCCGGCACGAGCTCCTAGTATCAGTCTAGTGGTTAATGATAACATGATTGAAGCTTTAGTTGATACAGGTAGCTGTGCCAGTATAGTTAAGAAATCCTTTGTTGAAAGCTTAGGTTTGAAGCCTGCCAAGATGAGAAATTTACCAAGGTTAATGGGAGTCACCCAGGCAGTTGTACCAGTACTAGGATCTGTTTATTTAAATGTTCATAGTGGCACTAGAGTTGTTACTCACTTATTTTTTATTGTGCCAGACAACTTGTTAAATACAGAAATTCTATTGGGCGCAGATTTGCTTGGAGTTGCTCATCTAACATGGGATCATGTAAAGGGTATAGTAATTTGGGATAATATTACATATCGTGTGCGGCTTCTTAAACTGAGACCTTCCACAAGGAGAATTAGGAATCTCAAAACCATTCAGCCATTAACCCTTGGAGTGGATGAGATAAAATTAAAGAAAACAATGATCCTACCTCTCTCCTCTGCAGGTATTTATGCTGTGTCTGTAAACGAAACAAAAGATACAATACTCGAATATACGTCAGAATTTAAAGCAAATGGTGCTATGAAGGCTTTGTGCCTTAAAGTCACTGATAATCAGGAAGTACATATACCTCTTATAAATAGTACAAAGGGTGTAGTTAAGTTAAAAATAGGAACACTGATAGGTACTTACAATAAGATTGATGAAAGGGACATCATTTCAGTAACTCCCACATGTCGAAAGATTGAAATTAGGAATGAGCTGATCCCTGAAAGCATGCGTGTTCTATCAGAACAAGGATGCACTAGAGAGAAAAAGCTGGAAAATTTTATTGCACAGCAAGATTGGTCACATTTAGATGATGAACAGCAGGCCCAATTAAAGAATATAGTCATGGAAAATCACCAAGTTTTCATAGTGGAGAGTAATGAAATAGGGAGATTCAAGGGAATTCAGGGACATATTAATGTTAGTGCTTCTGAACCAGTTAGGTCACCCATGTATAGATACCCTGAGAAAGCCAAGCAGCTTATTGCAAATATGTTGGAGGATATGGAAACTAGAGACATAATTGAGCCATCCACAACCGCATGGTTAAGTCCTATAGTCTTGGTAAGGAAATCAGACAATTCTCAAAGGTTGTGCTTGGACTATCGAAAAGTCAATACCCACCTTCAAACTGACATCCATCCTTTGCCTAGGTTAGAAGAGTTAGTTGAGTCAGCATCAGGGAATCAATTTTATGCTTCATTGGACATGAAAGACGCTTATTATCAGGTAGAGTTAGATGAAGATAGTAGAGATCTGACAACGTTTAGTGATGGAGTCTCCTTATATAGGTTTAAGAGGTTACCATTTGGGTTGAGTTGCAGCCAAGCTATATTTTCAAGGGTAATAGGTAATATCTTAGCTCCATTACTGAAAAAGGGATACATAATTATTTAGATGATATTGTAGTATGGGCACCCAGCTTGGAAGAATTGATTGAGAGATTAGCAGAGCTGTTCAAATTATTTAGTGAAAAGGGTGTGAAATTAAACATCAAGAAGTGTCAGTCTGCACAAAAAGAGATCAAATTTCCTGGCCATATAATATCCAAAGAAGGATGCAAGCCTTGTCCTGACAACATAAGTGCCATCAGAGATATGAAAGCTCCTACTGATGTCAAAGAAACTAGAAGGTTTTTAGGAATGTGCAGATTTTATCGCAAGCACATACAAAATTTTGCTAAAATTGCTGTCCCTTTAACCAATCTCTTAAGAATGAAAGAGCCATTTGCATGGACACCAGAGTGTCAGTCTAGCTTTGAGCAGTTGAAACAGCTCCTTATGACAGCTCCTTTGCTCATAAAAGTAGACATGACAAGACCTTTTCAGTTATTCACAGATGCTAGTCTGGATCATGTAGGTGCAGTACTGATGCAGGAGAGTGATGGCCTTTTGAAACCTGTTGGATACTTTTCAAAGAAATTGAAGCCTGTAGAACAGAGATATTCTACTACTGATAGGGAAGCCTTGGCTATTGTGTTAGCATGTAGGCGGTTTCATCATTTTCTTTGGGGTACCATGTTTACAATCCACACAGACCATCAACCTCTTGTGTCAGTATTCAAAAGAAAGACAAAATCACCTAGGATGAATAGATGGATTATTGAAATGCAGGATTATCGCTTCAAATTTGTGTATAGGCCAGGAAAGCACAATTAGGTAGCTGATCTGTTAAGTAGGTCAGTTAGGGCAATCTTTCACAATAATCAAGACAATTATCGGTGGTTGAGTAAGGAAGAATGTAAGGCTAAGCAGATAGGTGAAACAAGATGGGGTGAATTGATTGCATACTTAGAAGGAGGAAAATTGCCTAGGAAGAAGTTTCCCGGAGTGTTCATCCATCAGTTTATGCTGTATGAAGGCTTGTTATATCTGAGTGCTGACAAGCATGACAACAGTATTCAGTTAAGACTTGTGGTACCACAGGAGCTTAGGAAAGCTGCTTTGAAGTTTGGTCATGAGTCTGTTGCTAGTCATTTAGGGAGAAGGAAAACTATTGATGCTCTGGAGACTTACTTCCATTGGATTCACTTAGATCTGATGTTTTTAAGTTTGTTAAAGAATGCATTACATGTCAGGTTATAAAGACAGTCCATCCTTACAGCAGAAATTCCACGAACTCCCACCAGTACACAAACCCTTGGAGCGTATCAGTATTGATTTGAGAGATATGATGTCTGGTGCAAATGGGTACCGTTACGTTCTTACAGTGATTGATCATTATTCACGCTTTGTGAAGTTTTACCCACTGAGGAATAAGACTACAGAAGTGGTCAGTAAGAATTTCCAGAAATATTTAAATGATTTCGAAATTCCAGGGTGTGTAATTCTTGACAATGGTGCTGAATTCACATCACAACAGTCTAGAGATCTTTGCCAAAAGCACAACATAAACACTGGTTTCATTACACCATACCATCCTGAAGGTAACAGCATATCAGAAAGAATGCATAGGACTATGAAGACTCTGTTGAATGTCATGTGTCAGGGTCATCCTTATCAGTGGCCAACCTATTTAGGCGAGACCCAACAGGTCCTTAATTGTGCTGTCCACGCAACAACAGGTGAACAGCCACATTATGTCTTCTTTAGCAGGAGACTTGCTAGACAAATAATAACTACATTGCCATCAATTGATGATGAAGTGAGTGATTCTGATATCACCAAAGTTCATGAGATAATCCAAAAGGCCCACTTAGAGAGGTCAAAAACATATTTAAGTATAGCTAACCGAAAGCGAGTGAATGCGAGTGTTGAAAAGAATTCACTACTCTGGGTCAGAAATGAGACTCAAATACTTGGTACTAGTCGAAAATTAAATGTTAAGTGGCTTGGACCCTATAGAGTGATAGAAGTTGTGCGAGATGGATCCACTTATGTGTTGAAAAATTTGTTTTGACGATACAATAGAACGAGCTGCTAATAAACTAAAGCCATTCCACGGTGATGAAGAATGGTTAGTTACCATGAAAGAGCACTCTGAAAATGTGCCTGATATAGTAACTGAAGGAGTTCGTACAAGACGTGCTAGGAATATTGTGCCTCCCTCACATCTCACTGAAGAGATATAGACTCTGAGGGGAGAGACTTTATTTTCCCCAGTGTAGTAGAGACTCACGTTTTCTAATGTTGGTGATGATGTACTGTACTGTAATTTTGTACGTTTTGTGTATTCTCTTTTTACTTGGTTTGAGGTTGATGAAAATATAATTTTTTCTATTCGCAGTGGCCAGTAATGTGAAAACTTTATAGTTTTGAGGTAATGAACAAAGGAATAATGTAAACCATTTTGTACAAGATTTCACATAGTGCCCTGGTTGGGAATGCAATTGTGGTCGTATGGGTCTTGTCTTATAGGAAATTGTCAGAGTTTTGCTCTTGTAGTACTTGTTTGCTACACCTTTGAGGATAGAGTACACCACTTTCCAAACCCCTTTGAGATTCAAGTTTAGAGTCGTTTCTAGCCAAGAGCTCTGGTGAGTTTGATAACCATTAGGTCGCCTCAATAGGAGTAAATTCTGTCTTCCTATGTGGAGAACTCTTTTGTTGAAGAGTGATGTGACATCCTGTGTTAGTGGAGTCAATCCAACCCCAGTATTAGGCTAGACAAAGCTATTAGGAAAGCTGTATTGAACGCACACCTAAAGGGTAGTGTCCCCATTTAGTACTCAAGTATATCCTTGTTTTATGTTGCTGCAAGAGCCCCTTTAGTCTCTAGTTGAGATTGTTGCTTGTTTCTACTGTACAAGACCTGTTTTCCACAGTCGCAGACCCATCTAAGGAGATATTTGATTCCATTAGGAAAAGTTTTCCTTGATATTAGAGTGGACATGAATCAATTCTTCCCCGAGGGAAAAGCTTTGTAATGGGAAAATTATTCCTTTAATTATTATTGATTTATTTAAGAAATGATTCATCATCCTCCTCTAATATCTTTATACTACTGTTGTAAGAGTTATTGGGACTGTAAAATGTTTTCGTTTTTGTTGTGGACGTCGAGTGCGTAGCAGTGTAGCCAGTCCCTTGTTTTGTTTTTCTTTCACTCTGAGTATGGGAGCCCTGTCCTGAATCTTTCGTCTGCATATTGGTAACACTAAAGAAACATGTAGGGGACGAGAACGCTGTTGGTGTGAAAAGGATGTCAACTGGTCCACCCTTCATTTTGGCTAATTTACCAAATTATTAATACAAGTTATTATCTATCCCTTGCAAGGTAAGCTTTTAAAGTCATAATATTACCATTAGTTCATTAGTTGGAACAGATCATTATCATGAAAGAACAGTAGCAGACGAGGTTTTAAGTGCAGAGTTGCATGCCCAGTTGAACGTGATTGCAACGCCGTAACGTGGAAAATTTTCGTTGTCGTGAAATATTCTTCACATTCATTAGTTGTCATGAGATTTTGCTATGTTAGTTTGAATTGTAACTTAGCATTTGATAGGGTTGTAAAACGTTAAAAAAATAATTATAAGTGTTTTGTTTGTGTAAAGTTTTTGTAAATACCAGTGCCAAAAGGGTACCACAAAATGGCCGTCCTACAGGGAATCTTGGGGGTCACCCCGACCTCCCTCATGGAGATTTCTACTGTCGATCACGATCTTAGACTAGGCTATACAGTAATTTAAGAAGGCCTACCCTAGACTAATCCTGTTTGAATGAGGAATTGTGACTATTTTTGTTACAAATAGCTTAGGCTATATATATATATATATATATATATATATAAATTCTTGGAAAACCTTAGTTACATAGGATGTAGCCTATATCCTCATTAAATTAACCTAGCTTTGTGGCCTATTGTAACCTAGTCAAAAATCAGCCATGTAAACTGTGCATAGGCTATCCTTAACGATTTCTGAAGAGGCCTAGCCTAGACTATATCCTGTTAAAAGGCACCTTAGCCTAATTTTACCTCATTTTAGTTTAAGTTTTTCTCAGAAATCTTTCAGGTAGCCTTATCCATTGACATATGTTGTGTACG
>NC_089741.1:9813370-9883370 GCF_040412425.1 Macrobrachium rosenbergii | reverse complement strand
TGAAGCGTATAGACCATAACATCTCAAAGCGCTCTTGTCCATCCTTTCACCTTACTAAAGACATAGAAAGAGTGGGATAGATGGTATGAGGATGAATTGGAAAGGAAGGTGCTTCATATCTGGTAATCAGGTAGCGTGCGAATGTGCACAGCAAAGAAGTGTATGGCGCAGTGTGTGTGTGTGTGTGTGTGTGTGTTGCTGGAAGGAGCTCTGTACACTGCTGATGAGCCATGTGTGTAGGTGTATGAGACTAATGAAAGGAAGGTGATCCATAATTTATCGCCTAAAAGTGTTAACTTATCATGAATGTTGTGTGTGCTCTTTTGTTGAGCCTCCTGTTAGGGGAGAACCACTTGATATTCTATATATATATATGTCATTTTAAAGCTGGTGTCTTGCTAGATAAATGGGGTATACTAGGATGATACACAACTTACCTACTTACCTTAATTACCAAAAAAATCTGGACTTGAGGACAGTTAAAATTATTAACAACAAAATATGGCGGAAGGCCTACTTCAAGAGGGGAGTGATTAGATAAACTCCGGGGTTTAACTTAATTCATTATATTTATAAAAGAAAACACACCAGAAGAATGGTTGTGTAATTCTGGTGTAATAGGGCGAGAGCACATGACGGGGAATTTCCTGGAGGGAATACAATGGGTTCTCCCTTCCAAGGTAGTGGCGGCCACTATGCACACAAGATGATACGCAGATCCACAGCTGATCACTCCTAATCTGCAATCGAAACACTTATGGTCACTCAACCGAAACTAGCACTGTAATGAAGGAATCGAGAAATTGCATAGAAGATGCCTAGACTGAACTTGATTCCAGTGACACGAATATCATATGATTGCGTCACACTCCTCACAAATGCTTTGCAAATTACACAGCACAAAATATAAAAAGCAATACAGGTCTCACTGAAGGGATATTGCACTATGAAAAGAAAAGAAATTCGTTGAAGGCGAATAGGGAACGCGGCTGATGAAAAACCTTAAATCCTGGTACTTCACCTTTCTTAGGAGCTGAAGTTCTCTTTTTATGAGGGCCAGCGAGAAGGAGGGCAAGTGAATTAGTTCACAAAAAAAATTACTTTTGGATACTGCCAGCCACGTGTTGGAAATAGGCAGCTTAATCGAGCAAGGGATGGAGTTCTGTCCTCTGTGGCCACCCGAACAATTCTAAGATGGAGCGTCTCTCTCCAAGGCCCTTTATAGCTTCAGGGATTATGTTTTCTCTTCTTCCGAGGTGGCATTGTGATCACTCTGCCCACATGGAAATGCGGGCAGCGTGGCTGCAATTTCAAGATGGCAGAACGCACGAGTTCAGCCTCAGGCGACGATAAGCTCTGTTCGGGTCTGCACCTGGAATTAAGGAATTTCCAACAGCACTTTGGACAAGAAACAGTATAAGTGGTTTTCCCCCAAAAGGCAGAGGTGAGAGAATTTGCCTGCAGTGAATCATACTAAAATGAATTAATCAATTCAATTGCTTAGTCCTTTTTCATTTGACTTATTGCATATAAGATGGCATATGAAAGGATAATCTTGATACCTCCCCCACCTTGATGGCATTTACACCCTAGTCGGGTTGAAATGGCTAAAATTACGTTATCGCAACAGGCACTAATTTTTCTCTTCACAACTTTTGGGGTACATTCTACTAAAATATAATATTTCTGCTAAATATCGGAGTCAATTATAAACAAAAGGAATCACTTATGACTTTTACTCTACTTTGCAGAATTAATTTACGCTGCTGGCAACAGTAAGAATTTTACTTTCTGAGAAATGAAAATAAGCAGCATTTAACGAATGTAAAAAAGCTAGATTATTACTTAATTGGAAATAAAATTGAACTTAGCATCGTGAGGTTAATCTCGTTGTACTTAGAATACTCCATGCACTTATTAGTAAAATTCATAGTAAAAGTTCATGTGGTTAATATACATTGAGGAGGCAATACAACGAAAGTATTCGTGGGCTTTATTAGGTGTTGCCACGATACTTGAGAGCGACGGCTCAGTGCCATTCGGGGCACTATAACACTTGTGCCAGGGGCACATATTATAAGTACATAAAGGCATACCGACAACACGGCACTAACCTTATAGGTGCCTTGTGGCACTCATCTATGTACGTGAGGTATATACCATTGTGTGTAATTTACACAGTTTGCAAGTCTGGGACTCGAGATTCATCACAAAAGAATAATAAAAGAATAGATGACAGACACAAAGTAATTAATAATTGTTGTAAACATATGATAATTAAATATGGCGAAATTATATGCCTTAGCCTATGAGGATAGCTAGGTTCATTCTTTAGCCCAAAAGGCCTCAAGGGGAATTCATAGGACTTACAAAATTGGGATATCTGTCAACTTCACTCTGCATTGGCAGAGTGGGAGACAAGGGAAAATATAAGCCTTTGTGAGGCATAAAATAATATGATTAATTGAACAGAATAGTGAAAGGAAAATGGTTGAAGGAAAAGAATAAATTACAAAATTATAAGGAAAGTAGATAGGTGAGGAAACCTGATGCCCTCTTCTGGACAGAGGTGCCAAGGTCCTCTTAGGATAGAGGGGTGGCACTGTGCCAGGTTGGCACTGGTGCCAAAGGAGCTCAGTGGCTCTCCTTTGGCGATCTGGAACCATCTACGCCCATGATTTTCTTCCATGGACCTGTTTTAGTTAGACGGTTTTTCTTGGTAGGGGAACTGGTAGAACCAAGCCTGAGGATGACAACTTAGTGCCACCTGGGTCGGCTTACTGGATGGCTGGGGCAGGGCATTCGCTACAGGCTCTGCCCCAAGTCATTGCAGTTGCTTAAGTTCATCAGCCAGTTGAGGTATGGCAGAATCCTTACTCATACTCAAGTCTGCTGAGGACTGGGAAAGAGAGGAAGATGTTCTGGTGGGTGTGGGAGGCCCGTAGGTTGCAATGACCAGTTCAGGCATGGGTTGCAAGGCCGCACCTTTGAGTGAGCTTCTGCTATGGTCAGAAGAATCCATCTCTCTTACCAACCCTGGTAGCAGAGCCAAGCCAGGCAATTCATCTCTCGAGTGAAGATCTGGGGCATGCTCTGGTACTGGCACTAAGGAAAGGTCAGGTACTGGTATAGGATTTGGAGGTTGCTCGCCGTTCGGGACGGATGGAGCTTGGCACTGCTCAGTGCACTTAAGTGGGACTGGCATGGATTGAGAGTCAATTTTGGGATCTCCAGGAGGGAGATCGATTGGGTGCCTTGGCACTGGCACTGGGACAGGGCCTGGCACAGGATTGGGCTTTAAAATCTGCTTGAATGGATGGGGCTACTGCCGAGAGGACTCAGGTGGCACTGGCAGTGGAACGAATGTAGGCTCTTGAGAATTACTCATGCTTAATGAATAACTTGGGGGCTCAGAAACCTAGATTGTTGTATTTTTTATGAAGACTGGAATTCTTGTCCCAGGAGGAAGTAATAACCTCCAGGAATGTAGCTTGCTATGGTAAGGGTGCAGATTTTGGATTTATGAGGTCTCATGACTCTCAACTGGACAGTAGGAAGTGTCATTTTAAATTGACTGGTACCCTCAATTGTGCCGAGTCTACGTCGGTTAATGTTAGCTCCATAGGGAACCTTGTACTTTCTTATGAGAGAAATTTGCACACAAGAGTCATCAAATGCCTTGATCTGGCATGCAGGGTAGCTACCTCGAGGAGGTGCCACATATATGGGCCTTCGGCTGAAGGGCCCAAAGACTTAGAATTTGTAACTACCAAAGGAATGGCAGGTGTACTTGATTTATTAGGGTATTTTGCCCATTGGGCAGAGTGCCCATAAACTTTGCAAGTGGGCAATAACTCCTGCTATAATTTTTGCTTGGCACTGCCCCATTGGAGGGAGTAGGCCCTTTACCTTTTGTCCAAGAGCCAGATGAGGCTTGTTGGGGCACTGTCCCATTCGAGGATTTAGAAGGATTTTCTGGGTGAGCCACAGCCTCGAAACGGCACTGTTCAGTGGAGTGCCCTATTCTCTTGCAATATCCACACACTGGTTTCTTTGGGGCTTGCCCATGTTTGAGAGGGTGCTGAGAGTTGGGTGAGGCAGGCAAAGAGGGATATAATTTTCTCCCATGGGAACTAAGATGAGGATGATTGGTGTCCCAGGTGTCAGCCCAGTGACAGCACTCGACCACCGTCTTCATCGCCTTATCGCATAGATGGGTGGCAATAGCTGGCAGGGCATAAAATAAGAAGTCCTTGAGCTGGAAGAGTTTGAGGATGTCTTCCATGCTAGTGGCTTTGAGAGATTCTAGCCATCGTTTTAGGGTCTGGGTCTTTTTGAAGATCCACTCAGACCAGGTTTGGCCTGATTCTTAGGGCATATTTCTCCACCTTTTCCTCCAATGGTCGGGAGTTACTTCAAAAGCTTTTATAAAGGCTTGGCAGACAAGGGCATGATTTCCTTATCCTCAGGAGAGAGAGCATTGAAGGCAATGGCACTTTTCCCTTCAAGGTGCTGTCCCAGGATCAGGGACACTTCTTCAGTAGAGGGCTGATAGGTCATCAGGATCTTTTCAATATGGTCAAGCCAGGCTTCAAGCTCGGCTTCGTCCCATTTCCTTATAAGGGAGCCTACAATGCTGAGAGGTGAATGTAGAGAGGGCGTTACGCACCCCTTGAACCCCCATTGCAAGCTGATGAGCTCTTTCTCTCTCCCTCTCATGTCGCTCTGCCTCTTCTCGTTTCTCCAGAATTATTCTTTCTTTCTCTTTTACCTGCCATTCTTTCTCTTTCTCCTGCCGTTCTGCCTCTTCTTGTGTCTCCCAGACTATTCTTTCTTTCTCTTTCTCCTGTCATTCTGCCTCTCTTTCCGCCTTGACATTGTCTACTCTCTCTTAGACCCAATCCCTTAGGGATTGTCCTGACAGTCACATGTCCTTTCCAGCAGACATGTAGAGCTTGAAGTCCTCATTTTGCGGGGCTCTGGATGTCGTAGACATCGTGAGGTAACGCTTATATAGGCGTGACCCTTTAGATAATCAATATGTCTGAAAAGACTCAAATTTCAGGGTGTCTGAAAAGACTCAAGTTTGTTCATGATGAACTGGTTTCAGTATGTCTCAAAGACTTAGTTTGTTCATGAAGAACGAATTTTACTATGTCTGAATAAGACTTAGTTTGTTCGTGATGAACGAATGTTAATATGTCTGAATTAAGACTCAATCTCTTCGTGATGAACGAATTTTAATGTCTTGAAAGACGTAACTTGGATTTTGTGTCACGCGCGGACTGGGCTAGCGATAGTGTGAAACTAAGGCTTTTTGGGGAACGAGGGTTTGTGCTTGTTGAACGCGGTTAATTGGGTTCCTGAGAACTTAGGGTTTGCGCTAAATGAGCGATTTGGGGTCTCGTAAGATTCAAGGTTGTTCTAATGAACTGGAATAAGGGGTCCCATAAGAACTTGGATGTGTGTGAAATACACAAATATAAAGTCTCAAAATGGGCTTGGGTTTTTTAGCACAAGGTTTAAGGCAAGCCTTAAATAATGATATGCAGAGAATTGTCAGAGCTGGCAGAATTGAAATAACAGGTTTACGTAGAATTGGATCCTGCTTAGTATGCTTTTGAAATTTTACTTGCTCACATAAATAGTTACAGTACCTAAGGAAGGCTTATGCTGGCATCACAGCAAATATTATAAAATTGCTCTGGGCAAATGGGAAGCGGGAGCTTTGAAAATTTCGCAGTTAAATACGTGAATGAATGATTATGCTGGCAGTGGCAGTAAATATTATAAAATTGTATTGCTCTAGGCAAATAGAGAACAGTTACTTCTAAATATACGCAATTAAATGCGAGAGAAACAATGTAGCTGGCTTCCCAGCCAAGAGAGAAAGGAAAAAAAATATGCATAAATGCGACGAGAAAAGAATGTGCTTATTTCAAAGTGCGATATTAAAACTCGGTAGAATATGATGAATACACACACAAAAAAAAAAAAAAATTTAATTTACCATGCAGGGGCAAATTTTCTGCCAGCAATATCTCACGTGCTTAAGGGAAACGAATAAGAAATATTTACATTATTCTAGAGACCTGATTTTGTTTACTTTAGCGATCCCATGGGACAGGGGAAAGCTCCTCACATGCGCGTGAAGAGAAACAACTAACAAATACAACGCAGTCTTGGCTTAGCTGACACCTGGCCAAGCGAAGCTTTGCACAGATTTTATTGAGACAACTAATATATTTCGAAAGATTTTCCTCTCTTCTGGGGGAATGAATGAATGAATGAATGGATGTTTCCTTTTTTCTCATGGTTTGTTTACTGGAAAAATTGAACGGAATTTACCACTGCATATCTTTTATGGAAGAATTTAAACAAATGCGAGCACTAACCACAATTTTCGACTTGCATGGCCCGAACAAATTTTTGCGGATTTATGAGATTTATCCAATTAGGAAGAATAATATCTTTGCCAGTGATACGTAAATTGCTGGACTGGGTCAGCCCACGTGGTTGTAATGTGTACCTAGCCAGTATTTTGGGGCTTTCAAATTGTCCTTATCGTGTGGACGAAGGAATAAGGGCACTGTTCCTTTTACTAGCTCTTCACTGAGTGTCGCTCCGTACCTTCCTGGTTTAAAAACATGCAGCTAACGTGTGATAGTACAAAAATCTTGTGTAAAAGTTAATAACTCTCTCTTCTTTATAACCGGGATGCATGCACTTGTTCTAACAATTCCTAACTCTATTTCAGCTACGATTTTGTTCGTATCTAACAAAAAATAAACATAATAACACGATACTTACTGTGGAAATGGATCACTTGTGCGCTTATAGGGGAATTTACACTAATTATGAGGGCTCGTTTCTTGTCTCGCATTCAGCTCTTTGCAATGCTATTTAGCTGATAACTGCACGTTGCCAAAAGGGGCAAGGACTCAGTATGTAATATTTCAGATTGCGAGATCTCGGGCAATTTGGTCGCCAGTGTTGTAATTTTAAAGCTGGGGTCTTGCTAGGTAAATGAGTATACTAGGATGATACGCAACTTACCTTAATTACCACAAAAATCTGGACTCTGGCCTTGAGGACAGCTAAAATTACAAACAACAAAATACGACTGAAGGCCTACTTCAAGGGGAGGAGTGATTAGATAAACTCTGGGGCTTAACTTAATTCATTATATTTACAAAAGACAACACATCAGAAGAATGGAAGCATAATTCTGGGGTAATGAGGCGAGAACAAATGACGGGAATTTCCTAGAGGGAAAAACGTTGATAATGAAGTAGTGAGAGCCGCTACGCACACAAGATGATATGCAGATCAAAAACTGAATACTCCTAATTTACAATTGAAACACTTATGTTACTCAACCGAAACTAGCACTGTAATGAAGGAATCGAGGAATTGCATAGAAGATGCCTAGATTGAACTCGATTCCAGTGACTCGAACATCATATGATTACTTGACACTTCTAGTAAATGCTTTGCAAATTAAACAGCACAAAATATAAAGCAACACAGGTCTCAATGTAGGTATATCGCACTATGAAAAGAAAAGAAATTCGTTGAAAGTGAATATGGAACGTGACTGACAAAAAACCTTAAATCCTGGTACTTTACCTTTCTTAGGAGATGAAGTTCTCTTCTTGTGAGGGCCAGCGAGAGGGAAGGCAAGTGAATTACTTCACAAAAAAATCATTTTTGGATACTGCCAGCCACGTGTTGGAAATAGGCAGTTTTAATGGAGCAAGGGACGGAGATCTGTTCTCTGTGGCCCCCAATACAATTTTAAGGGCGAGCTTCTCTCTCAAAGGCTCTTTATAGCTTCGGAAGTTACATCTTTCTCTTCGTAGATGGCATTGTGATCACTTTGCCCGTATGGAAATGCAGGCAGGGGCTCCGATTTCTAGATGGCAGAACGCATGTGTTCAGCCTGCCAGCTGACCTTCCTCGGGCGACAATTAGCTCTGGTCGGGTCCGCACATGGAATTATGGGATTTCCAACAGTACTTTGAACAAGAAAGAAATGAAAACGGTTTTCCCCCCAAAAGCAGTGGTGAGAGAGGTTTTAGAGGTGAATTTGCCTATAGTGAATCATACTAAATTGAATGAATTAATTGCTTAGTCATTTTTCCTTTGACTTATCGCATGTAAGATGGTGTATGAGAGGATACTTTTGATAATATATATATATATATATATATATATATATATATATATATATATATATATATATATATATATATATATATATATATATATATATATATATATATATATATATATGCAAAAGTCGTTAAATATGACAGCGAAGTTGCAGTTTATTAGTTTCTTACTAATGTTCTCACTCTTCCTTATTACCTTCCTCTGTTCCTCAGGCAACTGATGGAGTAAAGCACCAAAGTTAATTTTGATGGACGTTTTATTGGTTAGGACTTTTCGTCTCTTCTAGAGACATCTTCGGCTACAAATGAGTGTTTACAAAGAAATTCACACATATATATATAACATTCTTTCGAGGGAACACTTGTCAAAAATGTAACTATTCAATGGCTAAAATCCAATATTCGGCAGTTAGCTTGTTGAAATTAACTGTTAAAACATACAGATTTGTTACTAAACTTGTTTACAAATGGCCTGTTAACAATTACCAAGAATTAATATTTAGGTATTCACATACTTAGAAACAACCAGACGAAAAATAAATAGTTGAAAATAGATGGTCAACAAAGAACCGTCAAAGAGACATTCAAAGTGTATATGTAAAATTAATATAGTTGTTACACACGTAAAAAGTATAAGTAAAATGTAAATACAAAGTTATCAATATCAGGATAGAACAAGATAAAACATGACAAAAATAAAGATAACTAAAATATTTTCCTAAGTCCAACATCGACGACGCAGTTTTAGTCTGCTGTATTTCTTCTCCTTTCACGGTCGGAAGGTAATAGAATTATTGCGTTGATTCCTTACACGTTTAGGGGAGGCTTATGAATATATTTATATATATTGCCTCAAGGTATTTTAGCCTTTTAGCATCAGCAACATTGTCTATAATTTCGGTGCTGGCCTCGAGCTTTCCCTGGTTAGGGCCGCATCGTGTCTCTCTCATGTGATTTTTAATACTACCATTTTGCAAGTGCATAGTAAGTCTTTTTGATAGTGAAGTTGTAGTATTTCCAATATAAGTAATATTTCGGGACTTGCAGTTCGCGATTTGACATGTATACTTGTATCCTACGTTGCCCCTATCAAGAGAGCGCTTCTTGTTGTGAGAGTTATTCTTTATGATCAAGTTGGCAGTTCTAAAGTTCTTAAAGTATATCTGCAGGTCAATTTTAGTATTTTCCTCTCTCGGTATTACTCCTCGTCCTACAGTTTCTCGAAGTACTAAAACTGACCTGGAGATATACTATAAGAACTTTAAAACTGCCAAATTAATCATAAAGAATAACCCTCACAACAAGAAGCGCCATTCGAATCTGTATTTATCAGCCGCTTTTTAGTCCTGTTCTTTGCTTTTTACTCTCAATATTTCCATACCATATACTTTTTCCGACAACTTATAACCCAGTATTCCCTCCACATGATCAGACTACCTTAAAAATATCTGAACCATCTTTACACCTTCATTGAGTTTTTTACCACTTTTTCTATGCACGTCAACTTTCCTCGCCTTTTCAGTTCTCCTCATGCCAAATATATACTGTAGAAGCCAAAACTTCATCTAAGCAGCTTCAACCTTTTTTATCTATTTCTGTTCAGCTTTTAAGCTTAATTTATAAAGAGAAAATTTGTGAAATTAGATATTCATAGACATCCCTATTCCACCGAGCAACCTATGGGCGAAGAACTATATTAAGTACGTAAAGAAACAGGAAAATCCGGAACTTACCAAGGAATGAAAGTTTCATGAGCATTCACGCATAGACATCAGCGCATTCTTTTCTGAGCTTGTACTGTAAATAGAATAAACAGAGCCGGAGGTGATGACAATATAATTTACCCCAAAGAATAGCTAGAAAAACTTCAAAGGACGATGTGTTAAAAGAAACAAAGAATTATACAGTAACAACGCCATAATACAAGTTACGCTCTCTTATCTTGAATGTGATATATTCAAAATGTTGTTCTCCAACGAAACATACATGGAATGTATGTCTTTGGCATGAGGGTATGGGCGACTTCCTTTTGTTAGGTCAATGCACTGTAACAGATAACACGACCAGCACGTGAACTCTGATGTTATATTGTGACTATCATTAGCTAATTGGTTCAGTCAATATGAATATATATATATATATATATATATATATATATATATATATATATATATATATATATATATATATATATATATATATATATATATATTTAGCTAATTGTTCAGTCAATATGAATATATATATATATATATATATATATATATATATATATATATATATATATATATATATATATATATATATATATACAGGTATTTTGAAATTAGAGGCCCACCCCACAGAACAAATGGAAAGTTATGAAGTTTTCTGCTATAGCCTATGTCAAAGTACATTATTTTAAGTTTCTATTAAGCTATTTTTCATTTTACTTTTCTTGTATTTTCAGACTGAGTGACGGAGTTAGATACAGCCATGGCTAACGACTCGGAGGAAATCAGATGGATTGACCGAATACGGGTTATAACCTTCAGAGAGGCCAGGGATGCTGGCGCATCCTTCATTTCACGTTCCTGGATAGCTAAATACATTAAAAGAGATGAATCCTTTGTTAGAAGAAACTGGAACAAAAATCCATACAACTGTCATCGCGAAAAGAGTGAGAATCTTGGAAGGCCCGAAGTCCTTTCCCAGGAGTCAAAAGACATCATAGCTGAGGCAGTGGGTAGACCAAGAAAGTCTTTACGTAAATTAGCGTTTGAACTAGAAACAAAAAGGGGAAAGAAGAGAAGTTATAGTGCTGTGTATTGTGAGTTGAAAAAATCTGGTATCAAGCCATTTCATGTTATCAGCAAGCCCAACATCACTCAGCAACAGAGAGAAGACTGTGCATGGTTTTGTGGTTCATTTCTTAAAGATTGGGATGAAGCTGACTTTCTCCATGTTGCTGCATCAGATGAATTCTTCGTTTACACAGTCAGGAAGCCAAATCATAAAAATTACATCATTTGGGCTGCAAAGCTGGATGATCTCATTGATGATGTGCGCTATCGCCAAGTTGTGAAATTTCCCGAATGTTTGGGAATTTTTCTCTATTTCACAGCCAAACAGTTAATGCGGATCATCAAAGAAAAAGGACAGTCATGGAATGGCGAATACTTCAGAGAAACTGTGCTTACTGGTGGAGTATTTCCTTTCCTCAAAGATCCTGAAAATGTGTTATCTGTTGAAGAAGTCACATTTTTGCATGATAAGGCACCATGTTTCAAGGCTCTTCAGACACTGGAGCTGCTTTGAAACAGTGGTATCGATTTCTTCTCGTCAAGTGAATTTCCAGGTAGCTCCCCTGACCTTAATGTGTGTGAAAACATTGGTAGTATCTTAAAGGATCGTGTTGAAACACGCACAGTGAACTATGATGGTATACTAAGTCTTGACGACCTACAAAGAGAGGTGACCGAAGTGCTCAGGGAAGTGGAGTTTGAGTCTCAGCTTTTTTGCGATTTGCTGAAATCATACCCCTCAAGAATGCAGTCTGTGGTACAGGCAGATGGAGGCCACACCAAATATTAAATACTCAGAGAGAAACTTGAATATACCTGTTCTGAATTACTTTTGTTTTTGTTCGTATCAATTTTAGTTTATGCTGTAGAGGGGGCTGAGTATATATATATATATATATATATATATATATATATATATATATATATATATATATATATATATATATATATATATATATATATATATATATATAATATTATATATGTGTGTAAGTGTGTGTGTATATATAATTTATATATATATATATATATATATATATATATATATATATATATATATATATATATATATATATATATATATATATATATATATATATATATATATATATATATATATATATATATATATATATATATATATTGAAATTTAGACTTATCTATTACTTCATGTGAATGCCTATCAAATATGAGCACATGTGTTTATACGAAACACAAGAGTTGAACATCGTGATATGAAAACTAGAATTATGAATTACTGCATCTGAATGCCAATAATAAAAATATATAAGTAAAGACGAAACTCCTAATTCAGTTTTCGCTTATTCACATAGTTGTCGTTTCTCTTTATTTCTCCTATAGAAATGTGTTCTTGTAAATACGAGATTCCTCTTTAGGCTGCCTTGGTCTTCAAAATGTTCTCAGTTTTGTGCTTTTATATAAATATTTTTGCTATGCTGACACTGTAAGGGCTCGGCAAACTTTATGCTGGATATTTCGTGCATTTTGTGTCTCCCGAGAACTAGTCAACACTTACGAAGCAGTTATAGAATAGTGTTGCCTCGGGAAAAATGAACACCTTATTATGTCAAAGCTTTGTTTAGAAGTTTCACATTTTGTTATTCTTCTCCTGCTCCTATCTTTACAGAAGAGGTGGCATATTAGGACATCTGGAAAAAAAATATTCTTTCTACGCAGAAATCGGAATATACTGTAAGTTCAACTTTTTCTGCTCGAGGGAAGCGTCTACGCAAATGCCGTTTTGAATGATTGATTCACTTTCGAGTGTAACACTAGCCATCACTACTCCCTGGTCTGCCCCCTTCTGGTGTTCAAATCCTGAAGAAAAGAAGGGAACGTTTATTTTCAGATACTCTGGAGAGATATGATAAAATATTTTTTTTAAGTATGATGTTCATCGCGTATGTTTATTTTCCCATTTCATCGACAGAATATTTTTTTTTTAAATACACAAGGCAAAGAAATTAAAGTAGAGTGGAGTAACGGAGGAAATTAGACGCATAATTTGTAAAAGAATGGATCAGTTTTTATATCGATTATCTTTCTTGATAACAAAAAAGATTTAATTAGAAACCCATTAGAGAGAGAGAGAGAGAGAGAGAGAGAGAGAGAGAGAGAGAGAGAGAGAGAGAGAGAGAGTTGGATCAATAGAAAAGGCATATTGGATAGGTTGGGAAATAAATTTGTATACCTAAATACCAAATTGCAGTTTAGTTACATATAAATGTGCTCAACTCTGTTTCCTGGTTCATAAGAGCGCGTATCACATAAGAACTTTAACTGGTTCTGTGACTTCATCGGTGACCTTTCTTGGTAAAACCCGGGAAGTTTAGTCTTCAGGGAAATTACCGCTCTTATTCACTGATACATTGATGAGAAATGGGTACCACAAAAATTATTAACATGGTTTAAGGGAATTTCACTGATAACGTATGAAAATAAAAAGGATGTCACAAATATGGAGCCAGCCATAATGCAATTAACATGAGAATTTGACCAAAAATAAAAAAAGGAAAAATTTGAACATTTGCCAATAGTGCATCGCAATTTGAATGTCTTGGGATAAATTTAAACGGCCACACCCCTCCGTTTAAGAAGCGTTCATTTTATGTACACTTTTCAAGATGGAAACATTATTTTTTCGTGCTTTTCGTTTCATTCCAGTCTTCGTAAAGTGCACGAAACAGTGGGAGCTATTACATATAGTAATAATACCAAACATTGCCCAGTTGTATCTCAGTTATCAATTATGAGTATATTGGGGAGGGAGGCATTCTATTTCCTTCGTGTTTTACCTTATATTTCAGGCTGTTTGTTAACATTTTGGGATTTATAGTCGTAATAATGCACGTGAAAAGGCTCAGCCAAATTCAGAGGGCCAGGGCTCTTGACATGGTAATAAGAGGTTAGTTTCAAGGCACGTGGACAAATTGGTCGTTCCTGTAGTGGTGAACACAAGTAAAAAAAACACGAGAAATTACTTGGTTCTGGTATGAGCCCACCACCCAAAAGTGATAGCGCAATGACGCTGATAGAGAATAGACTAAATACTACTATATCCAGACTTGATGGTCGTCCGTCACTGGCCGCAGTCTGGGGAGAGAGAGAGAGAGAGAGAGAGAGAGAGAGAGAGAGAGAGAGAACTCCGTTAAACATATACCATCAAATCTGTGATGTGTCATCAGAGTTAATTATGTTATTTTAACCCACGCAAAATATAATCAGTAGCTGTCTTGCATGACGCCCTTCTGTTGACTAGACTCTGAAGCTTTCAGAGAAGTATCCTACACACCAAATGGAGGGAGGGAGGTGACCGGGAACTAGCATTGTATGCTTACCACAGTATACCTACACAATGTAGTATTTTTTTTAAAGAATTTCTTTTGTTTTATATTGTAAGGTACCATAGCATCACGTATTTTAATTTTAAAAACAATTTCCGGCATAACCGATCTTCAAAATTCCAAAGACATGCCACTCCAATATTTTCCTAGATAGGAACTTGATTTATATAGCAATATAATTATGAAGGATGTATCTAAATTTCTATTGTTTTATATATATATATATATATATATATATATATATATATATATATATATATATATATATATATATATATATATATTAATTTCTGTGTTTTACGTTAGTATACGGCATAATTCTAAGAATTTTCGAGTACTTTCTATAAATCTCAAAGTCCAATTTTTTTTTTTTTATTGGATTTTATCATCAATCTTTACTGACAGTTTTATTATTCGAAAAAACTGATAATTCAGATTTTAATTTTAACTTTAATAGGATCTATAGTTATTGATATCTATTACTTGGAAAATATGCAAAAAAAAAAAAAGTTTTAAAAGAGGGGACTCATATTGTGAAATAATATACTTTTGAATCTAATATCTAAACTTTAAAATTTGTGACTGAACTTTGGCTGTTTGAAGACCGAATTTATATGTCTAATTATAATTGAATTATCTTAATACTTTTAGAATATTAGCTCTGAAGAATGCAAACATCTGAAGGAATATATCCTAAGACTTTTAACCTCTACACGGTAGTTCAAAAATTGTAATGAATATGAAAAGCATAACACAAAAAACGAGGCCGGCTTTGGCATACTTTAACAATTTCTGAAATAAAGTAAATCATCTTAAAAAGTCAATGTAATGAATATTTTCACTGAGTGTGATCAAAATATGTTCATAAGTTATCCCTTAATCCTACCAACAGGCCTTTGACCCAAGCTAATGACCTTTAACCTCTGACTTAATTCTCATAAAAAGACAAAGAACGCTGAGATTACCAAATCACTGTTATGAACGAGTTCCGCTAAAATCTATTCCTTTGTTTAACGTAATTGTTCTGACTGACAAACAAACAAACTGAACTAAGAAAAAACCAACTGACTGCCGACGTTTAAGAGGAGAAGGCAACGGTTTCAGAATACATTAAAGGAAAATATAAGTACTCTAAAGAAGCGTCAAGAAAGAACAACAATGTGTTTCTGGTCTTATGCTGCAAAGAAATGTATTCTGAATGCTGACTCTGGACGTAGTGCCGAACTAAATATCGGTTTTAATTTTTTCATATATTTATTTTAGTAGACGAAGAAACGTTATTTACAGCAGGAGGCAAAAGCAAAAATTATCTGCTGGCGCTTTTTTAATTCTCTCTCTCTCTCTCTCTCTCTCTCTCTCTCTCTCTCTCTCTCTCTCTCTCTCTCTCTCTCTCTCTCTCTCTCTCTTTTAACTTAGAAGCACAAGGAAATCTCTATATAAGGAGTATGGGACGTACATATATACTTTCCTTGTCGACATTATGTAAGTTTTGGATTTTAGAATTTGTTTCATTCATTTATTTATTCATTCTTGTAAGTTCAAAAAAGACATTGCAACGGATAAAAACTTCAAAGGGAAAAAATATAAAGGAACTTAAAAGGCACTGAAGTCCGGAGATGCTAAATGTATATTAAAATAATAGTAGTTGGATAGTCTAATTAAAAAAAACAATGCATTGACGCCTCAAGTCGTCAATTTTTCAAACAATCTCTATCTATCAGAGGTATATGCATGAATATAATCAATGTATTATGAAAAATTTAGTAATAATTGCTGCCATCATGGTTATGTTTACAAGCAGACTTGATGACTGTCAAAGCCCAAGTACATTTTGGGGTCAAAGGTCCATTAAAGAATTTAATAATCCTGTTCATAACATCGAAAATATACCAGTGGAGACTTCATGTTATATCTGCAAAATCAACTAAAATTTGCCGACATGTAGGCAGAGGTCAAAGTTAATGCCCTGCTTAAAGGTCAAAGATCAAACTGGTGTATAGATTACTTAGACTCAGCGGAGGTTTAAGGTCTCTGAATGCTCTTGCTAATTATTCCTTGACGGAGAAAGAATAAAATTGTATTTATTTACAGGAAAACAAGTGCTCTTCAATAGATGGAAAATTTCCATAGAAAGTGTTCTTGGGTTATGTTCTCTGACCTTTAGGGTACTTCTAAAAATCTTTTAATATACTTGGTTGACAACATCTTAACAAATGTTTGCTGAATCTTCTTAAATCTTGAAATTAACTCTATTAATTACCATCACATCAGTCAACCTTCATATGCTTCATATGATGTAAATCCAGGGCCCCAGTTCTGATTAATCATAAATTAAATAGCATTCGATAAGCTAAGCATATTTGAGGTTTTGGTAAGTTTGGTAGGTACTAGAAATGGCGAACAATTTGACCTGGTACCGTAGGAATCACCTCCCACACAAGCAATGGAAATTTATTTCGAGAGAGTTCTAATTTTATGAAAGCGGGACACCCTTTTGGCAGCGGTAGGAGATTCCTAAATTCAAATTCAATTCAAATTCAAATTCTTTATTTCAGCTGTAGAGCCACATACAAAATATTACAATAAAATAATAAAAGTTATATACAAATATATTCGGAATAAAACAAAATGGTATTAAAATATGGAACTAGTTGGTAGAACCATAACAAGAGCACTCCAGGTAGCATATAAGGATGATGATAATCCTGCAGTTCTTAATGATATTCATCTTACAATAGGGATAAAAAGATTTGTATAGTAGTGTATATGATAAAAAACTAAATGTAACGATTTTTGTGTATAAAGAAAAAGTACAGTGGCTAAAGACAGTACCTGAACTTGGGCAAGATGGTGGTGAAAGGTGCATAACATAAATTACTATTGAGGCCTGTGTCTCAGTTGATGAATTTCAAGCCTTTTACAGGCAGACAGTGCATATGTTAGCAGTTGTTCTCTTATTTCCTCCACCTCATCTTATCTATGTAGAAATATCTTTTCTACACACACACAAACACACACACACACACACACACACACACACACACACATATATATATATATATATATATATATATATATATATATATATATATATATATATATATATATAAGGAAAAATCATCAGAATACTTTCCATTTACTTTTTATTTTTCTTGTCGACGGACCGTTTCCCCACCTCCCGGTGGCGTCATAAGGACTGGATTACAAATTTAGATACAAGGATTTTATTATTACATGTGGACGTTTGATTTTCAACATGACGTCATTGGGTACTGCTGGCCAGAACACCGAAGAGAGAATGAGACCCTCCGACCAATAGAAATTCAGCACCCAATGACGTCAGCATTCAATATACAAACCTTGTATGTCAATTTGTAATCCAGTCCTGAAGACGCCGATGACATGTAGAGAAACCGTCTGCTACTATTATAAGGAAGGGCGTTCTGTTGCTTATCAGATCATTGTTTCCGATTATACAAGGAGTGCTAATCTTATTAATTTTTTCTACTCATTTAAGTGCTCCTTACAGCACGCAGGAGGCTATTATTGCAGGTGAGATGGTGTTCTGAAGATGAGCAGTTTCTTCCGGTCATTGTCAAAGGTAGTCGTTAAGTCTGCTCTGCTGATAAGACTGTAACGACTCATCAGAACCCAACTTTTATGTAAAGTTTAAAAAACATAGAACTCTATGTTAAAACGTTTTCAGTATTCTTCCCCAAGACGTCAGGTGAATAAAGATTGGACTACCTATTCAAGAGAAGAAACAGGTTTTTTCCTTTGGTTATTCCTGGAAATTGTATATGTATTGGATACAGATTTCGAGTCATATTAGTCTTGGCACTGCACCATTAACAGCAAACTTCGATAAAAGAGCCGATTCTGTAGTTCCATTAAGCTGATTAGGCGCATAATAAGCAAGGGATTGGAAGCTTTATTCATAAACCTCAGCCGACTTAAACGCATGAAAAATTGATAGTCATTTGGGATTTCAACAAAGTTCACAAATCTGTTGCAAGAGATTCAGATGGCCGGGATTATTCTCTATAACAATAATTTTATGCTGAGCACAACATCCACAGAGAGAGTTAATCGCACAATATTCAGATGTGGTGAATTCCGTTGTTACTGCTATTCTGCCCTTTGTAGGGAGGCGGAAAATGTACTTAATCTTTGGGTTTTCAATGGAGTTACTATTATTATTATTATTGAAAAGGAGTTAACCTTTTTATGGAACCTGCAAAGCAAAATGGTCAAAAATGAGAAAACTAAGACCAAAATGATAAATGAATAAAGAAAAAGTAACAAACAAATAATGACAGACATCAAAAGAATTTTGATTAAAAATATAAACGTAATGCAATGGAGGTGAGCTCTAAAGAAGCACTGCAGCCTTTCTTGATCACTGAAGTTTTCAAACAGTCTGTGGCTAATAAAGGGTCAAATGTTCAACTTTATGTTCACTTTAACTCCAAAGCGACGTTCTTATTTCACATATAAGTGAAGTGAAGATATCCCTGCAGATATATCTGAATGACACATCACACAAAAGGCAAGTGATATAAATCTTATTCATGTCATATGCATTCGTTCATGTTTTAGTGCATCGGGCGCCACCTTCACCTGCATATATATAAGGAGAAATACATATCAAAAGACAGAGCAATGAAGAGCTAGTTTTTTTTAGTTTTCTGAAAAGAACACTATTGTGCCGGCTTTGTCTGTCCGTCAGCACTTTTTTCTGTCCGCTCTTTTGCTGTCCGCCCTCAGAACTTAAAAACTACCGAGACTAGAGGGCTGCAAATTGCTATGTTGATCACCCACCCTCCAATCATCAAACATAACAAGTTGCAGCCCTCTAGCCTCTGTAGTTTTTATTTTATTTAAGGTTAAAGTTAACCATGATCGTACTTATGGCAACGCAACCACAGAGGCCACCACGGCCGGCTGAGAATTTAATGGGCCGCGGCTCATACAGCATCATACCGTGACATCCGAAAGATAGATCTATTTTCGGTGGCCTTGATTACAAGCTGTACAGAAAACTTTTCTTCGGCGCATTTTTTCCTTTTTTTTATAGGTGTTAGTTTCTTCTTAAACGGTCTAGGTTTCCTGAAGAATCAGTTGTTGATAAGGCAGGGTTTCTCTCTGATAATATGGAATGGGGCCTACCTGTATAATGACTCCTAAAGGCCTAACAAGAGATGGCCCATAAGGCCATACTAGTAACTTTAGGCAATGGTCTAGAGACACAAAATGAGTGAAAGTGATAGTCGAAAAGACCCTCCGGATGACTTAAGGCGATGGTATCTAAGAGACTCAAAATAGTGGAATACATAAAAAATTTGGCCTAATAGACCCAGTGAACGCCTTGAAGAGAGAGTTTTATAATTAACTACTAAGATAACGTTCAAATTTGAGGTGGTTAATATCCTAATCAATACTAAAACTTTCGAATCGAGAGTGAAGAATGACTTCCGTGCTCAAAACGCTAAATGGTTATGTTGGTTTTGAGTTATTTCAATAATTATTTGGTTAAAGCTATGAGTTCACCCTCAACTTTTTATCAATGATTTGCTTTCTTCAGAATCTATATACTTCAAAGTTTCTCTTTATGCTGCCGTTAATCTGATGATTTTTTCCCTGAATTGCAGTATGGCATCCCTTAACTATATCCTACATCGTTGGGACTTATTGCCATTCCAATGATCACAAATGGATTTGTTAACTCTTACGAGCAATTGTCTTCTTTTTCTAAATAATTAAGGATATAAATTTTCTCTTGGATACGAGAGATTATCATATTGTAGTTACTTATTTCACCCAGTAATTTTTCTTTGTAACTTGTAGTGATTGCTTACTGAAAGTTTCAGCATACTGGTGGAAACTGGCTGGCACAGAGTAAGGTAATTATATGGCAGCAGGAACCCTTACATTTTGATGTGAATAAAAAGTCTTGTTTGGACCTCTGGTTTCAGAACAACTAACTTTCACGAATATTCATTCGCCTTCATCACTCCACTGCGCCATTTATCACCAATCTAACATAACCATTCTTGTGTGTTAAATACGGGGACCTGCATCCTCCCGATGCAGTTACAGAGTCTCACTGTGGGCATTTTGATACTGTTCTCTCCGTTATTGCAAGTATAATACAGTATCGTTTATTTTTAAGAAGTCTCTCAAAACGACTTGCTTGTAGTTTTCCTTGCTACAATTAACCAGAGCCATCTAGTTAGTGATTAGGGGAAAAAGCTATAAGTATTCCATTATGCAGTATTTAAGCAACACAGTACATGCTGAATATTCCTTTAGCAAAGAAAAGTTGCAAATCCTCCATAATGATATGAAGATGCTTTCAAGATGGGCTATATCTTTAAACCCCTTTCCAAACTCCTAAGATAAAACTGTTTTCAAAGGACTAACGGGGAGAGAGAGAGAGAGAGAGAGAGAGAGAGAGAGAGAGAGAGAGAGAGAGAGAGAGAGAGAGAGCACCTTCGACAGGAGAGCAGTGTGCGTTGTGAACGGATTTCTCATTTAACCAACTTTCATCGTATTGTAACTCCTCCGACTTCTTTCTTTTATCTAACTATCTTCTTACTTTTCTCCAGATTTACGTCAGTCAAAGCACATTCTTGGAAAGAGAAGTCTTTATTTTGATTTCAGCATTAATTTATCGGCCATACGTATTTGGATGGTAATCTGTGCATGTAATATTAATCGAGAGTAAGCCAGATTATTGGAGTCAGATTCTATTCACGGAAATTGTTTTACGTAATCGAAAGTCTCTTACAGCGATAGTAATCCTTCTCTATAGCTGTATTGAATTAGCTTTGCCAAAAAAAGGAGAGCTTTCATTACTGCTTGCTTAATATGTTGTAGGTAATCGGTATAAATATGAATGTGATCTAGTATTGCAACACTGCTTTGATGAAGGATCAGTTTCCAATAGAATTGTTAACATATACATGTGGCTGTGAACGATGATACAAATACAGAAAGGGACTATAAACTAGTTGTTCACTCGAATCAAGAAAGGGAGAGATAAATGCTGAAATCAGGAAAGAAAATGTGGAGAAAGAAAATCTTGATAAGTGATGCGATCAACAAGGAAATTGCTGATAACTATAGTCTATTTCATTCAGTGTTTTCGATAACGCAGGCTTTCTCTGATAAAGATGAAAACTTTTTCTTTAGTAGTAACTCTGATTGCTTACATTGCAAAGAGCCCTCACACTTTATTTATTTAAATCATAATATAACAACACAAGCACGCGAGTGTCGACTTTTTAACAAACGCAAAGGAACGATGGCCGTTAAGTAATATTTTTTTTATCTCACTGTAGGTAAATATAATGGCATCTCGTTACACGAGTGCGAATAAAAGGCATTTTAATAATATTTTGCGTGAAATATTGAAGCCTATGAGGCTGTCAGGGTCCTGGCGGAGGTGAATGGAGCGGTGACCGGTAATAAAGTCACACGAAAAAAAGTCGCAGGGGTTTTCGGGGGTCGTCATCTAGGATAATATTTCTAGGGGGTCATTATCTTTATGATATTCACAGTCTTTTGTTAATGATTTTACGGTCATCCCCAACGGGGCATGTACTAAACACGCCGCAAAGGTGGATACATACCGGGTTAAAACCCTGGGGGTTCACTGTCCAGGAGAGATTAATGTGACCTTTTTTTCCTGTGCCTTTTTTTTTCTATGACTTTTTTTACCTGTGACTTTTTTTTACCTGGATTCAATGGAACAACCATTGCAGCACTGACTGGAAGGCGAGAAATTTCAGTTAAAACATGGGATTGTGGCAATGCTATTGTGGTTTTCTTTCCGAAGTGCTTTGCATATTTATATATTGTTTTCTTGAGTTTACATATCATTATAACAGCTCGATGACTGGATATTATTTAGCCAAACAGCTCCTCGAACCAAAGTTTGAAATCCTACTGAGTTCCCGTCATCTTCTGTGTTGATGACACACGCGGCTAGCTTAGACCCGCATATTTTTTTCTGTCATTGAGGGTCATTAGAACGATAGAACGAATAAATAAAGGTTACAATAAAAGGCAATTTTGACTTAAAAGGAATGAGTGTGTGCTTAAAAGAACGCCAGTAAAATAAAATATCAGGCGAATCAATATCGTAGGCCAAGCCTCAATGGTCCACGCTTCACGCTCAAGCGGTAACTTCAGTTTACGGACTTGGATATTGTATTTTATCATAATTAAGTTATTTTTTCATACATGTAATGAAACTGAACGATAAGAAAAACTTGAACAGCTTCGAGGCATAAGTGTAAGTGTCGCCTGGGCTATAATGACGAGTTGAATCATAATTATTGAAAGTTCATCGCCCGTTTGTGTTAGATCTGAGGAGACTGTCTGATACATTGTAATGGAGCATTATCAATATTATTCGGCATGTTTATGATTTATATGAAAAGGGCTGAGGGCTATTTGTATGTTCATTCAAATGTGTTGTTGAAGCAACAGTTTAATATGTATCACAATAGGGCAACGATATCGGAAATGCTGATTGTCAGCCAATCACGTGCTACACATGCGCATGTGCCACATCGCCACCCATGGGTTAGCACACGAAATGAAACCGACTCTAGTAACAAGACTGAGACAGAATACGTTGATACGGAGTCAAAAAGAGAGGGATTGACAGAAAAGAAGCCGAGGATTTTCAGTATGGAAACAAGGAAGAGATAAATGAGGGAATTAAAGACAAAGTTAGAAATAACAAAGTTGAGAAATAAGACTAGCAATAATGAACCCCATGGATTTGCTTCAAAGATTTTTCATCGTTCAAAGTACCTATGGAAAGTATTAGGCTATTAAAGGGAACTATATAATTGTAATAAGATGTAAGTTATGAGGTAGGTCCGCTCATTCGTAACCGAAATAAGTTATATCATTGTAGAAATATGATTGTGAAACCTTATTTCATAATCACAGTAAATGATCGGACATTCTTCGAGATATTAAAGTAATGATTTCGTATTGGGAAGGTGACGCAAGAAAGAGCATCGTTGACGGGAACGGACCCTTCCAATGGAACAATGGAGGCGAGAGGTCTAACGGAATAACCTTCGTCGAACAAGGCTTCAGGCCAATCACCTTTCTTCCATTCGAGGATGTAATTGTATCGTAAGAGACTGAACAGGGAAAGAGTCACAGAGGTATTTGTGGATTTGCTTTTGGCTTGAAACCAGAAAGCAGCTTATGGAGAAAATGTAATCACATTTCTAATAGCTTTTCATGTAGCAATTTCTGCCCTCTTTCTGAAACGTGTTTTTTGATCTTATCTCTAAATTTCTTTTTTAATTCAATTTAGGGGATAAATCTATTAATCGGCGGGATACAGATGTCCTTTGGAAAAGTAACAACTCTCTTCTTGCAGATCACCAACACGACTTTCATGAGGCAAAATATATTTGTTATCTTCTTTACAGTCCCATTAACGTTTGGACATTTCTGCGGAACTTGAGAGAATCATTTGTCGTTACTCATAAGGCAAGTGACCAAGTCTTGAGTAAGGTTGCGTTAGCCAAACTTCCTGTTCAACCCCACCATTAGAAAGTCCATTGCCAGCTTTTGATCTTCTCTTTACAGCTGCTGTTGTTGAGCGCATAGCGTTTGCTCTTAAGTTAACCTTCTACAATTCTGAAATTCCATTTTTTTTTTCAATCTATTCACTGTTTTTGTGAGCCCCTTCCAGTGGGGATTCCAAAGTTTATCCAAACTCAGTGTCTCCAGAACACAGTTTCTTCCAAGTTCTTAGTTTTTTATAACCTACAATTCTTTGATCGTTTTATCTTTTGCATGAAAATTCAACTGAACCTCTTACTTCTATCAATATTCTGATTGTCGATGTTGCTTTAACTAGACCTGGAAGGATATTTTGGAGACGTTGCTTTTGCCTTTATCATCGACATGAAATTCATCTCTCAGCGCTCTCCCTCTCCTGTGCAAGGTGGCTTCTCTCTCTCTCTCCTGTGCTGATGTGGTTCCGGTCACTGCTCCCTTGAGCTTAAGTGGGAGTAAATCTCTGGTGGCCTTATAACACTTACTGGGCCACCTCTTCCACGGCTACCTTGTAGACATCAGTAATCCTCGGATTGCAGTGACTGTTTCTTCCTTCTACCATCAAGCTTTGGCATTCTTTTTCTGCTTCTTTTTTCCTGATAATCGTCTTTTGTGGTTAAGCCCAACTCCTCCCCCAACAATTCTTCTTTCCCTTACGTTGCCCGTCTGCTATGCTCATGGAAAAATGATTTAACAGCAAACAAAAGAAGTGCTTTTAAAGTTGGCAAATTTCTTCCTACACGCTTGGATTTTTTATTTTCCTCCTTCTCAAATACTCGATCTTGCATTCAAGACATTCTCCAGCAATTTTCTAATTTCTCCGAAGGAGGACGCCAGGGAGTACATATTATGGAATTGATTCAATTTCGGTCATTTTTAGTTTCAAATCGAAACATTTAACGTTATACTTCATGAGTGTGCTACACACAGTATCATCCTTTTTTCCTCCACCAGTTACTATCAAATAGTTCCGCGAAGGACAATATAAAGGAAAATTTCTGAGATGATGCTATCTGATGGAGACTAAAATTTATGCCTATCATGAGCGGGGATGCGATCTCACAAACACCGTGAATATTTGGTGCTGCTATTGGAATGTCAGCCAGCCCCTCTGACAAGACAGTTTATAAACATTTATTGAGTGACCTTCTGGCTATTGTCAGTCTTGTGTAATGGGTTTTAGGAGTTGATATCATAGTAGGCTGATGTCGCCATTATATAGGTAAGTGTGTATGTATGCATTCATGCATGTATGTATGCATGTACTGCAGCATGATGTAGCATTTTGCGAAGTTTACGAAATTAGTCATTATGACTAATTTCATAGTTCCCTTAAGAATGGACTGAGTCCTTTCCTCACGGAAATTCCTTCATAAATGCGAATGTGTTTCTTAATATTTTGTTTTAAAATTCATTTAAATATACTCACCATTTTCTTCTTATTTTCCTTTAATTTTCCTATAAATGTGTTTGGATGGATGTATGATATTTAGGGCAAAAGCCCAGGCACTGGGGCCAACAAGGCCATTCAGCGCCGTAATGGAAAGAAAATAAATTATGTTAAAGTTATGAATTCATGAAGGAAATGATTAATAAATAAAATGAAGTGATGTGACCAATAAATAAGGGTATGAAGTTTAATGAATGATGTGATATATACAAAAAAAAAAAATTAATGTCATTAAAATTCTACGTGATGTAATAAATTAAATAAAATTAAATATCGTTAAAAATTTTAATACACTTTTAAAAAGAGATGATAGCAGAAATATCTGCTTCATCTCCCAAAATATCAGACAGGGATTTACCCTGAAAATATCTCTCTTTGGTTAAAATATCTGGGGCAGACCACCAGAATGTGCTCCACTGTTAGTGTCTCGTCACAGTAAGCACACTCTGGAGGGCTGCTTCCTTCTAAAATAAACTGATGGGTTAGACGAGTGTGCCCAATCCTTAATCTCGTTAAAATAACCTCTGTTCGTCTGTCAAGCTGGAATGACGAAGACCACGGTAGTACATTATCCCTAATATTTCTATATTTCTTATTATTGGCAAGAAGGGGAGAAGTCCACCTTTCTTGCCATTTACTTAAAACATAAGATCTAATGGGACCTTTTAGATCTGTATGAGGCACTTTTCTGAAAGAGGTTTCTGATAAAATACTAGCAGCTTTCGCTTCTCGTTTCCGCGAATCCCCACGTGAGAAGGGACCCAACAGAAAGAGACTGATTTACGTCGACAATATATACGAAAAAGCCACTCCTGAACTTTTTCAATTAATGGATGAAAGCTATTAAATTTTTAATAGCTTCTAAGGTGCTTCTAGAGTCTGAGTATATGACAAAATTAGAGTCACTACTTTGAAAAACTAAATCTAGGCAGACACTACGGCTGTTAATTCGGCAGTAAATATTGATGCAGAGTCAGGTAATTTAGCTGTGTACGCTGTATCACCAAGGATAACAGCGCAACCAACACCACTATCTGACTTAGATCCATCTGTATAAATTTTTGTAAAATTAGTATGGGTAACATCGTGCTCTAAGAATTTTCCCTAATCTCTTCTACAGTGCAGTCCTTTTGTTAAACAGTTTCTTACATATTGATGCTTCTGGGATAAGCCATGGAGGATTTACAGGATATTCTACTTCCAGGACTTTCTGGGATTTAAGGTGATTATTCCTAACATCCTCATTCAGTCGAATTTGGAATGGTTTAGAAGCTCTTGTACCAGAAAAACTTCGAGAGTCTGTTTCCTTTAGTGCTTGAAAGGAGGGATTTTTGGGAGCACTTTTCATTGGTTACGGAATAAAACCTGTTTTCCTTGTTCTTTAATCTCTGACTTTCTCAATTATCAAAGCTATGGTTGGCTGTCGGTAACTGATGTGGCAAACCTTGACACCTTGCCTGGTCTTGCATGGTGTACTACAGTACCTTCACCGTAACACATTCTTTACTACTAGAATTTTTAGACTGTTGATGACGGTTTTAATATTTTTCTTTCAAAACTCTACTACTGGTGTACATAAGTTTGTTAAGTTTACTTTTTTTCTTATTTTCTATTCCGTATTGCAACGTTTCATGCACTTAATTCTCTCGGCAAATTCAATATAACCCTGGATCTGCAACTCATCTCACTAAAAAGGAATGTAAAATTCTTTACTTGAGTATTCCAGAGTTTAAGATAAATTCTCTTTACCTTTAGTGTATAATTTTTGTACTTGAATCTAGTTTCTAGAGAGAATGCTTTAAAAAGCTAGTTTGATGACTCTACCTTTTTATACCACCACAGCACGTATGGTTATATACTGTAGAGCGGCTTCCTATATGTCATCGGGGTTGTGTGCGTAACAGCAACACTTATGTATGCGGTATCTGTCACACCACACAAATGATATCTATTTACAATGAGTTCTGAAAAAAGAGGCTTTGCATAATCCTTTAACTTCGAGGCATCTTTTGTTGCCTCTGATACTGTACAAATAGATTAGCTTAGTCTGGCGTTACTGATCAACTCTGGAATTAAGTCAGTTTTCTATGTGTTTCTAGCAAATAAAGGAACCCAAAGATAGCTCCATTACTGCATCTGTGCTGTGCGTACAGAACCAAGAAGCTATCTTCCAAAACCGCACAAAAAGCAGCACAGATATCCTATCAATCAAAGGAATGCTTAATTTAGAAAAGGGAAGTTACGTCTCTTCAGTTACTCAACAACAATTTCCGACTTCAGTTAAATAATGACCTTTTAACCTTTGGAGACAATAATGCCTACTTCAAGGTCATTTTTCACACTTTTTTCAACGTTAACTTTACAACAGTAGTTAGAATACGGTTCGATCCTGTACACGACAAGGAGACAGGGCTGGGCGTTAAATGGTTCAAGAGATTTCCTCCTGATAAGATTCTTTGTTTATGTAGCTTATCAAGCATAACAATTTATAGGAAACTGAGTACTAGACTAAAACTTAGTTTTTAGTGGAAAAGAAAATCACAACTCTTATATATCATTCTACTTTTGCTCCATCCAAAGCACTCCCCTTAATGCAAGGGGATATTGATACAAAGGACAACAGTTTTCAGAATTCATCATACCAAAAATATGTTTCTGAAGATCTTAACAGTTCTTTTGTGTAATTTAGGATCCGTTAACTACAATAAATTTGTTTGCGGTGATCTGAAGGATAATGCCTTGCTGGAAAGTGACAAACTTACGACATTAATCTTGCCGTTGCAAAGTTTTGGCTGCTGGCTGTCCACCTACTCTTCCGGACTTTTCTTCCCCGTTCGATTTTTCAAAGGCTTGTGATTGCAGCTGTTTATCTATTTTCAATTTCTTTTATACACAGAGGTTTTTTTACAATCATTCTCATATGTGCACTTGACCTATATTAATGATTCGCTTTTGCTTTGTTTACTTTGCATTTATTCCGTAACCATTAGTCTTTAATCAATGGTAATTTTTGCTGGTACATAACCATTTGTAATCAGCCTCACAGATGCAATGATTTTGCATTTAGGATTAAAATTGATTTTACCAACGTTTATAATGGTAAGCATTTCATCTGTTTTCTTTTTCGCTGGAATCGTTGTTTCATCTATTTCCTTTTTATTGAGGCTTCTTTGCAAACTCCTCAGCAAATTTGTAATGATTCTCACCCTTACCGTAATTCAGTAACGATTTCAAATTGTTGTTATTTCATCTTAGAGTCGCATTTCCCCTGTTGTTGACATCATCGAACAACCAGTTTTCATTCATCCTGCTGACGACGTCCACCGTCACATTTTGAATCGTTTACAAGTTTTAAAAAGAATAGACCCTGTGTACTGCAAGGAGTCAGGAGGAGTGTTTAACTGCACAGCAAATTTGCTTTTTCGTATGAATTGTCTTTTTCTCAAGTTTTATTTCTCGAATATTTTGATGGCTCTCTTACTCTTAAGTAGAAATGGCTTGAAGGTAATTATGATTAATTGGCAAAAAGGACAAGCCTAAAATCTTATATTTTTTCTTAATGAAATAAAAGGTTTTAGCCTTGTCCTTTTTTGGCAATTAATCATAATTACCTTTAAACTATTTCTACTTAATATATTTTTCTTAATGAAATAAATGTTGTTAGGCCAGTTACATCTTTTGTCCTGTCTATTGCATAAAGCAAGAGAGAGAGGAATGCTCATAGACAAGTAAACTGGTAAAAACAGAGAATTAATATTTAATTTTGCCAATAATAATGATACTATTCTAAAATCGTTCAACATAAATCGTGAAATAAATCTGTTCTATTGTGAAAACTGCTCCCGTCCCCCAGGCAAAACACACTAGCTGATATTATTTTCAAGTTTATTTTTGCATTATCCACGACATTAGCAGGCCTATTAATATTATCTTACAAATTAGGAGAAGGATTCCTTTAACAAACCTCTTTATATCTGGAAAACCATCACGATCTCTGAGTTCTGGCTTATAGACATTGGGCTAAATGTTTCTTACCAGCTCACTGAATGAGTTACATCATTAGCCTATTTAACAACTTCCTTCCATGCTAATCAACATTTCACGTTTATTTCAATCCGACAACGAGACAATGCTAAAGCGTTTTCAGAAAAAGAAGGCTCATTAAATCATTTTAGGGATGAATAAAGAATAAACTTGTCTGTAACATGTATGTCCATTGTGCTTGTCGTGTGTGTGTGTGTGTGTGTGTGCGTGTGTGTGTGTAAGCGTGCGGGTGTGTAAGAGCGAGCGAACGAGCGAGCGAGAAAGAAGACAGACAGACAAACAGACAGACAGACAGACAGACAGAGGAAATATTCCTAGGTATCCGTTTTTTAGTCGGACTCCGTTTCAGTAATCTAAACGAAGAGGTGTTTACTTCTCAACTAAATATTAAATCCCTCTTTGTATATGTTTTGCAAATACTATTAGATACGTTCTCGGGGTAACACTCCAAAAGCTGTTTTCACAGTCAACTAATCTGATACGACTCTGCCAGGCGTTGTTTCTCAATGTGTATAACGAAATTACTTGAAATAGTAGAGCGGATAACAAGATAATTGTGCACTTGGTGATACAAGCATGAAATTTGGAACACATATTGCTAGTAGGTCACTTTTCACGAAAAAAACCTTAGCCACTTGAAAATCCAAAATGGTGGCCATTTTTCAAGATGGCTGCCATTTTTAGCAGTCGATATTAGTAAAATCTTACATTCGTTATTTTTTGTGACTTCTTGAGTTGTTGTTTTAATTTAAATGTATAGAATGAATTCCTGAGTATTATATAATAGTATAAAGTGCATTATAAAACTATTTTATTGCTATATATTCCATAAATATGTATGATGAATGATACAGTACACTAAAAGATACGTACAAATAACTGAAAAATATTATTCCACTAATTAGTTTTCTTGTTTATTTAGCTATATGCATTAATTAATTCTATGTATACCTTTATGTGATATTACAACAAATTTGCAAAATACAACAGTAATATATATATTATATATATTTGTCCATTTACATGCATATATAATTATACTTATATATACACACACAATTCTAGTTCTGGCAGGAACATGCATAGAGAGCAGTAGAGCTCCATATATATATTTGTCCATTTACATGCATATATAATTATACTTATATGTACACACACAATTCTAGTCCTGGCAGGAACATGCACAGAGAGCAGTACAGCTCACTCCGCTGTGGTAACATTTGCATTTAACATGACAGTCACCCTTACAACCACATTTTGTCAGTTCTTGACAGCTTTTAGCAATTGGTGGAAGTGTTGTCCATGTTGTTTTCCATTCTTCACCCTCTTTTGTCCAGCACCATATAGCTGGACTTGGCACATCAGTCTGACGAACTAATGCCTGATTCCATAATGTATCCTGCTTGGAAAGCTGCACGTTTTGCATGTTCAAGCAATGCAGACTGACTTGGAGGAATTGAATCATATGCTCGCAGCTTCCTTGCAAACAAGTCTAACCTGGCATCAGTGACACTAGCACATGAACTTGATCTATCGTACATGACAACAACATACCTTTTTAAGACCTACAGATCATTAGCATCAACTTCCAGTGGACAGTCATTGAATTTCTTGGCGACTGAGGTTACCACACGGCAAGCATGTTTGCCATGCTGACTTTTTAGCTTTTCCATGAAAAGCTGATACAACATTACATCCAGTAAATGCATGAAAAAATGGAAGCCTCTTAGCTTTATCTTTACCAATAAAATTTACAATGTCATGAACTGGGATGTATCGAAAATGTTTTCCATGTCCATAAGCTAACCACATTTTCTCTAGGCCAAGTGCAGTGAGATTTGATAGAACAGATATTGCTATAATTAGTACATCAGTATCTGTAGCTCTGATTATGACAGTTCTGTTTCCTTCGCAAACAGCATTCTTAGCATGGAGAAAGATCCATGTATCTGCTCCCTCTTGATTGCAAGGAGTTATGTTGACTAATGATGGCATCACCTTGTTGCATAAAACATGTGATGGGCAAAATAATTGATATTGTTGCTTTCCTGAATCCAGGACAAACTCCAGTTATAGCAGCTGATCATTATCCACTTTGTAAGAGCTACTTCTGATAACCAGCTGTATTCTTGCTGCAGATATCTGTTGATGGAGGCTGTGTCACGTAGGGACATGTTGGGTGCTGCTGGTGGAAGTGGCTTTCTGGATATAAAAGCTGGTTTTACATTAATGTACGACTCTGGAAGATGAGGAATTTTTTTGGCTTTAGTTTCACTATGTTGTAGGTTTCGTAGTTCTCCCTGAGTTTCTGAGGTAGGGTACTGAAAAACAGATACTGGTGCCATGGAAAGAAGAAGTGGCTGTAGTTGCTGTTGGTTTATGAGCAATGTTGTCTATAGCAGAAGTTGTAAATAACCCTTTCCGCAATATTGGTGGACACACAACCCCATCTCCTACATATTGGTTTAATACTGCATCTCCAAGTTGCGATATTTCTAAAACTCGGTCATATACTATTTTCATGTAGTATATCAATTAGTTGTCTATTTCTAGTTTTTGCAAACAGTTTCATTGCTACATACAATGGAAATGGAGTTTCACGATTTTTTGAGTGTCTATGTTTTTGCTTCGTCATCTACCCTAATATAACAATTATACTGAAACAGTTGTGCAATTGCAAAATCTGATCTCAGTACTTGCTGCTGAAGTTGGGACCTAATATCAGCACCATGTTCCACCATAGCCACAAACTGAAGAAGACTGGATGAAGCAGACCCCTCAATATGTTCAGCACTAAATTAATTTTCAAATTTGATCTTGCGGTCAATCATCTCTTTCCTAATAATTTTGGCTGCTTTAGCAAGGATAATGGCATCATTATAAACACATGCATCAGACAGAGCTGAACTCGCATCTTTCTTAAAGGCAATAAACACATCTCTCCCTTTATGATGAGCCTCCAAATTGGGTATGTGAGTGAGAAGTTGATCTTTGAATCTAGTTGAATGTACATTTGGTGAATCAATTCCCAGTTGTACAAGCCTCTGCTTGTAAAGGGAGGTAAGATCAGTAAGTTTAAACACGACAGATCCGTCTGTACTATTGCTTGTTTCTGTAATATAGGTAACCAGTTCAGAAAAAGCAGTTGGATAGGCATGTTTTTTGTTTCTACTCTCAATAGTAGCCTCATATTTTTTTAGTATTTATATAAACTCTTTCCCTATTGTACAATGTTACAAGACATAGTGGGTGATACTTTAGTTCTTGTGCTACAACATCAGGGCCACCAAGGGTTGCCAGCAGCTTGCCATCACCAAGTGTCATTGCACACTCTTTTAATCTATTATTAAGTTTTCCTGTCATTGCTTTCCTAAACTCCTCTGTTCCCAATTCTTTACTACACAAAAAACATACAAGATCATTTGTTTTTTGTTTAGTCCTTTTCACCTTACTTTGCACTTCCTCATTACTTGTGTCTGTGCTTGATATCCGTTTTTGAGCCCTTTTGAGCTTCGTATTATTAAACATCAGTCTGCATGTTTGGTGATACACTGCTTTGTTTCTCCTCAGAGTTTCTTCAATCCCATCATCATCATTAAGTCTAGCTGGATTCAGAGAAATGGGAAGTTCATTTATAGCATGAAAAAGAGGAACATTTTCGGCAATATTGCAGTTACCATCATGTTCTGTTTTATAACTTGGAGGCGACTTCAATTCATCTTTTTTATCCTGTTGACAGAGACAGCATTTGTTCCAATCAGTTTGTTGGTTTGGATTTGTTGCAGAAGGAGATGGGCAATCTTGTTCTGATTCAGCCATCATATCTGCAGTTAAAAAGACAAATCTGGTCCAAATCTAGTCATTTAATCATATAAAAAAACTCTACAAATAAAGATACATCAAAATTTGCAATAACATCTAAAAAAAATTGGGTAAGTAGTGGATTTTTTGTTTCACATGTGAAAAATGGCGGCCATCTTGAAAAATGGTGGCCATCTTGGATTTTTGAGTGGCTAACGATTTTTTCATACTGTGGTGGGTATTGAGGTTATTTGTGCCAAGTTTCATGCTTGTATCATCAAATGCATGATTCCATGCAAATATCACAGTTAGCCGCCCTACTAAAATATTTCAGTTTCTGTTAGATATTACAGTGGAGGTTAATTTCCTGGGAAAGAGATTAAAGTTGCTAAGAGATATGAAAGGGAATGAGAGAGAAAACAGATTCATTTCCTCCTTCTTTGTTCACTTAAACCTTGATTCTATATCAATTTTTGCTTAATATTACTGAGTGTCAACAAACAGTGTTAAGAAAACAAAACTGCTTCAACACACAAAGTGTAGGCTTTCATAATCATTATATTAAATCTCATCCGTGGATGAACATATATTCAGCAGAGTATAGACGAAATAGTTATGACACAATAGAACAACAAGGGAAATGGCTTTAAATTGAGAGTTCTGGCCCACTAATTTATAATGTAGTATCCATTAATAATGCTGATGGTTAATTACTGCATAGTTCTTAATGTACAGTTTTACTCACAGTGCTTTACAAAACAGAATTTGGACATTAAGGAATCGTTATATGTAAAAGTTGTGTTATGAAATAGAGCTAACAAAAAGGAAAAAAAGCGATCAGCCACCATAACTTCAACAAATGCCTGAGCAATATTCAAAACCGCTGGAATGTTTAGAAAAAAAATGCATCTTTAATAAGATTTGATACAAAACCCTGAATGAATATTATTTCGTAAAAGGTTCTAATGCAATGTGTGTGTGTGTGTGTATGTGTGTGTATATATATATATATATATATATATATATATATATATATATATATATATATATATATATATATATATATTATATAGAAGAAAGGAGATATTGGTGCACAGGACCACAGAACACATCAGGTAAGGGTGACGAAGTGAAGGTCGTTCAGTAATAGGTCAAACATTTATTACGCCGACATGTTTCGTAACAACATTGTTACATTCTCAAGGCTAAAAAAGAGAGAGAGAAAAAAAATGTACAATTTAAAAATACAAGGAATATACAATTTTTTCTTTTAGAGTCTCAACATATTATAGACATGTACATTAAAAAGCAAATAAAAATAAAAATCAAGTAAACACACCTGTTAGACCAAAAGTTGGAGCCTGAATGACCAGTTGGAAGAATTGTCGGAGAAAGTGCAGAAAAGAAATAAGTTGATTTGGATAGCCCATTGTTCTGAGGGAGGCTGGGAAACTGTTAGACATTATGAAACCAACCCAGTCGCAAGTGACAGCGACGATGAAGCGAGAATAGAAAAGGCAGAGGGTAGAGCTCTTAAGAAGAAACGAGCTTCAAAGAGTAAGGCACATGAGGCCATGGTCTAAGTTCTTAGACCATGCATGAGGCTATCAGCAACCGCCTTTCACGAGCAGCGACCTTTCCCGGTGGGAGGGGCGAGGTCGTTTTCGTCCCTATTGGTCTTATGGCAACACTTCCAGTATCGGGTACAGCACATTCGCAGGACTCAGCAGTAGATAGAAAAGGTCAGCCAGCGCGCAGCTTTGGGTATGAATCACCAATACTGTGACTTCACTAGCTCTGGTGTCACACATGTGGTTAACCAAAACAATGCTTTAGTTTGCTACCCATAGAGGTGGGGTAAACAAGAGGACTTGCTGTGTGCCCATATATCTTCTTATTCATTTATTCATTATATCAGTGATAATGACAAGTAACTGAGTGGTATTTGGCTGTTCTAATACACGAGAAAAAACAAAGAGCTCGAATATAAAATACCATCGTTTTCCAAAAGCAAAGCCATACATAGACTAATGGGTATGTATCTGTATGTGGAAACAGTTTAATACTGACCTCTTGAAAATAGGATATACAGTATATCTTTCAAAAATCCTAAGGCAGAAAGAGAAGTTTTTGTGTTCTCGTATGTTCTCCATTTAATCAAATTAGTTAGAAATAATTTTAATGACTCAGGTTTTTTCCTTAACAATAGAGAGTGCATATCAGATGCTGGCATACGAAAAATGCATAGTAACACCAAAACAGAATATGGGATAGCATATGAGCTCAATGGAATGCTTTCAAATGTAACTGGTCAACAAAGACAGCGGGTTAAATTAGCAGTGCAACTGTTATCTAGATCATGTGCCAATTCAGTAAAATATTTAGGCGAAAAGGAACTTTTGGAGGGTCAAAACTGGAGTTCAATAACCGATTTTATTCTTTAAATGAATGACTGGTTCGACATCATGAATTCTTCATGCATGCATGGAGAGTTTGGTAAAAACAATGCTTTAGGTATTGATGTACAAAGACAAACAGGTACACTGCTCAAGGTCATCGAGGAAAAAACAACTACAACAGGCATTGAAGAGGAAGTGCTGAGATATATTTACATTGGTGGTAATATTGTTAAACAATTCTTTACAAAATACCCACATTTAGTTAATAAGATAAATACAAGTGCAACTGGGGGGCCAGTCTTGGGTGAAAATGGTAAACATAAGCCCTCTGACGAATTCTTCTCTCAGTTAAGAAAGTTGGGGGAAGTACTCAATGCAATACGTGGAAAGTCACTCACTGAGGGAAAAGAATGTATAAAAACTTTGTCAAGTGAGCCAAGACAGTCGGGAGTTTTTGTACCAGTTTTGGTGATTGAGTTTTTATTGCAAAAATATCTGTGTTTTAGAATAAGGCACCTCAACAACATGCTAAGAATTTCAAAAAATTTCGAAAAACTGAAACCTCCGGAGGGAACGTGAAGTATATTTGGATGGACACAAAACTCAGATAGATCCTTCCTGAATGACTTTATTTTTAAGACTAACTTATAATGATATACAGTTTAAAAGAAGACAAAATAGTTAACAGGGTAGTTATGCTTAATGAGTAGTAAGTATCTGTAAACACAAATATAACCTCTGGTAATAGGTAGTTATAAACATAAATACCTAACACCTTTTCCCCTCGGGAAAAGAATGAAAGATTAAAGCAAATAAAAGGATAAAACAATCAATAATTAAATGGTGGTATAGCTTTGAATAAATACAAAAACATACATAATACTATTAATCATTTTACATTCTAAAATAGTCAGGTGGTCTACTTTGTCTGGTAGACCTTCAGTTTTGGTAATTCAGATATCGATCTATCAGGTGAGTCATCAGAAGTTTTACCATTTTCATTTCCCGATATTTTTTCTGCAGCTGCCGCCTCCTTTTCTTCTACATTTGGGATTTCATTCTTCTCTGCACCTGCAACTGCATCGCCTAACTCTTCACGAGTATTTATGAACTCTTTTGGTAATGGCGGGTCTGGATAGCTGACCAACTCTGAAAAATCACGTGCTAAAAGTTCATTTTGTTATCTTGAGAATCATTGGAGATCAGTCTCATTTGATCAATATGCCTCTTCCATACTAAGTTACCGTCCACTTGTACATTGTATGTGCATGGACCCAATTTAAGAACCACAACTCCTCGAGTCCATATGCCCTTCTTGGTATTTTGACGATAATCCCGAACCAGTACCACGTCCCCTATATCGAGTTCCCTCATTGGTTTCTCGTTCTCTGAGGCTTTTCTTTCAATTCGCTGCGATGCATCTGGGTGTAGTAAATCAAGGCGAGTGCGTAACTGCCGACCCATGAGTTCTGCAGGCGTGCGCTTTGTTGTACAGTGAGGTGTAGTTCGGTAAGTCAGTAGAAATTGACACAACTTGGTATTTAAAGATGTATTACACGATTGCAATGTTCTCATCGCCCTCTTCATTCCTTGTTTGAATGTTCTTACTGTATTTTCGGCCTGCCCATTACTGCTTGGGTGATAAGCGGGTATCAGTATATGCTTTACACCATTTTGGGTCATGAACTCTTTAAATTCCTCAGCCACAAACTGTCTTCCATTATCAGACACGAGCTCTACACAAACCCCATGCTGAGCAAATACCCGCCACATGATCTCAATGGTATTCATAGTTGTAACTGATTTCATTGGGTGTACTTCTGGCCATTTTGAATATGCGTCAATCATAATGAGGTACATTTGTCCCAGGTATGGTCCTGCGAAATCAACATGTACTCTTTTCCACGGACCAGAAGGCCACTTCCACGGATTACCCTCAGCACGAGTCGGCATTGGCTGAGTAGCCTGACAGGCAGAGCACCTTTGCACAGTGTTTTCAATATCTTGATCGATATTCGGCCACCTCACATGCAAGCGAGCTAATCCTTTCATCCTAACAATCCCCGGATGACCACCATGTAGCTCTTCTAAAATTTGAATCCTATATCTCGACGGTATTACCACCCTGGCACCCCATAGAAGACATCCTCTTCAATTGAAAACTCACGCTGACGGCTATGGAAGGGTTTCAGTTCCTGTGCTATGTCCTCAGAGTCTGGCCATCCATTTCTTGTATAATATAAAGCTCTAGCCAGTACAGCATCATGCAAAGTTTCCCTTGCAACAGATTTCGCAGTTACAGGAAGAGAGTTCACCTGGTGCATGTTAAATGCAGTTGCTTCTTGTGTCCAGTTTACAAGCTTATCTGATGCATTGAGTCACAATCTGGTAAAGGCAACCGTGAGAGTGCATCAGCATTTCCATTGTCACTTGAACGACGTAATTCAATGTCATAATCATAAGCTGCTAACTGTATAGCCCAGCGTTGTATTCTTGCAGCTGCAAGGACTGGAATACCCTTCCTGGGTCCCAGAATATATGACAGTGGTTTGTTATCTGTAATAAGGGTGAATTTACGACCATATAAATATTGATGAAACTTCCGTAGTCCAAAGATGATTGCCAAACCCTCATGCTCAATTTGGGAATAGTTACGTTCAGTGGGTGTTAACATTCTTGATGCATAAGCAATTGGTCTCTCTCCGTTACTGGTGATATGGGAAAGCACTGCTCCAAGTCCTTTGGGTGATGCATCTACTGCCAACGTCACAGGTTTACTCAAATCATAGTGCACTAATACTCCTGTTTCAGTGGTCAGCATTTCTTTAATCTCGGAAAAAGCTCTTTCACACTCTACTGACCAATGCCATTTTCTGTCTTTATGCAGTAATTCCGTGAGAGGCGCTGCGACTGATGAGAGATTTGGCACATAGCGACGGTAATGGTTTACCAGCCCCAGGAAGGATTGCATTTCAGACCTTGATTCTGGCCTTGGTGCCTCCGTGACTGCTGCAATGGCATCCTCCGTCATATGGATACCCTCTTCATCCACAATGAAACTCAAATATTTCAAGGAGGGCTTCATAAATTCACATTTCGACAAATTACATTTCAACCCATTGATGTGCAACCGCTCAAGTACCCTTTCAAGATTGTATAAATGTTCAGCTTCGGTTCTCCCAGTAAGACTAATATCATCTATGTTGCATCCACAAGGTCCTTGCAGAACTTTATCCATTAAAGACTGAAAAAGTTGTGGGGCTGCTGAGACACCATATGGTAAACGTGTATATCTGTACAAACCAAGTGGTGTGTTAATCGTGACATATTTCCTAGATTCCTCATCTAATTCCACTTGCTGATAAGCTTGCGATAAATCCAACTTTGAGAAAGTTTTTCCACCGTTCAGTCGCTGGTATAGTTCATCTGGATTTGGCATTGGATGTTCAGGGTTTTCCACATAACGATTTATGGTGACCTTGAAGTCACCACAGATCCTAATAGAACCATTGTCTTTTGAAACTGGCACTATCGGTGCCGCCCACTCACTATAGTCAACTTTTTCAATAATTCCTTCCAATTCTAGTCTTTTAAGTTCTGCATTCACAGCTTCCCTGATTGCATAAGGAACTGCCCTCGCTTTATAAAAGATTGGTTTTGCATCCTTTCTTACAGGAATATGAGCCTTTATATTCTTGGCTGTACCCAGTTCCCCATCAAAGACATCACCATATTTCCTTAACAGTTCTTCTAACTTTGAGGTTTTCAGAATACCAGAATGCAGATGATTTACAGCTAACTTTTTCCAGTCAAATTTCGCAAAATGCAGCCAGTCCCTACCGAATAAGGCAGGTCCATTCCCCGGTACCACATACAATGGCACTTCCTCCACTCTGTGTCCATGAACTTCCATAGTTACGTAGCATATCCCGACGGCTTCTATTTTTTCTCCCGTCATGGTTTTCAGCACAATATCGCTGGATTGAAGTACTGAATTTTTCAGATGTTTAGCGTAGAACTCTTCACTTATCAGTGACACAGAAGCTCCCGTGTCCAATTCCATATCAATTGGTATCCCATTTAATTTAACTTTCACTATTATCTCTGGAACCTTATTATGTCTTGCTTTCATTTTCTTAACACAGTATTTCATTGTATGCACCAATTCATCCTGTAGTTTGCACTCTGTAGTTTCTTCTTCCGAGCCGCTAGTCTCCTCCTCTGCCATGTTGATCGTCGATCGTTTCCTTCCTTGTCTTCCATATTTCCAATTTCGATTGACCGTGGTATGATTTTCCTTCGGCACATTCTACGAAGGTGTCCTTTTATGACACCCATTACACTCAGTATCCTTATGGAAACAAACATCAGCCTTATGGTTTGTCTTCCCGCAACGGTAACACTCAAGGAGAGAAGCTTTCGGCCCAACAACTTTTTACCTCCTGAGTTTGACCCTGAATCTTCGTGACGTTTTCATCCGCCATTTCCTGACTTAGCGCAATCGAAAATGCTTTCTTTAAGTCAAGCTCCTGTTCACTTAATAGTTTCCTCTGTGCCGAGCGGTTGGCCAATCCAATAACAAACAAGTCTCTTAGAACTTCCTCTTGAAAAGCACCAAACTGACATGTTTCCGCCAATTTCCGTTGCTCCGTTGCATACTCAGTGATGGATTCTCCTGGACATTGTTTCCTATTGTAAAACTTGAAACGTTCAGCTATCAGGATGGGTTTTGGGTGGAGGTGATTTTTCAAAAGCTCAGTAAGTTCTCGATAAGTCCTTGATGAGGGCTTATTAGGGGCAAGGAATGTTTTCAGAAGTCCATATGTAGGAGCGCCAACGGCGCTCAAGAAAACTGCCCGTTTCTTATCTTCCTCTGTTATGTCATTTGCTAAGCAGAACTGATCAAACCTTTCGACATAATCTTCAAAGTCCTCGGATTTGTCATATGCTGCTATATTACCCAAATGCGCCATCCTTAATTTTCCCTTTCGTGAGTCAGTTCCTCGTCGCCATTGAAGTATATTTGGATGGACACAAAACTCAGATAGATCCTTCCTGAATGACTTTATTTTTAAGACTAACTTATAATGATATACAGTTTAAAAGAAGACAAAATAGTTAACAGGGTAGTTATGCTTAATGAGTAGTAAGTATCTGTAAACACAAATATAACCTCTGGTAATAGGTAGTTATAAACATAAATACCTAACAGAACGGAATAAAGTTAAATATTTAACTCTCTTAAATATATACAGGTAACGTGACAAATTTCTTTCCATTTATTGAATCTCTGTAGTGTCAGTAATGTTTGCCAAAGATATTGTTCAAAACCATAAAAAGATAGATGTTGATTACCTGAAGTTCTACCCTCGTCCAACGATAGAAAAATTAACTCACAGGTTTGACATATGAGGCTGTATTTTTTGACAAAATAACTGTCACTGATAGATAATGAGGTTAGTATTAGACTACCAATAAAAGAAAATACAAAACTGAACCTATTAAATCAATGACGAATGATGGTCGAAGTTCTGTTGTATCGTCGAGCCAGCAGCGAGCGTGTGACGCCATTGTCTGGCCGCCCTGTCTTAGTGGGCCCTGGAGGAGAGAAACCACTTGTGGCGAAACCGCCCTCATATACGATTCAAGAAAGTGACACATCAGCATTAGGCGATGAAACCATCAAAGATGAGTATAATTATGAAAACTTTACACAAGACTTGAATACGAACAGAGTCCGAAGGAAATAATCGTAAAGGGTAGATTAAAGAATCATTTGGATTTTTGGCGTAAAATTCATGAAAATGAATTTGTTCTAGATACTGGAAATGGTTATAAGATTCTATTCTATTCAGAGCCAAATAATATATTTTGTAAGAGTAACATGTCTGCCATTTTAGAAGCAGATTTTGTTTGTGAGGCCACACAAGATTTGTTAGATAGATGATTAATAGAAAAATGTATTGAGGCCCCATATGTTGTTAATCCGTTAACTGTTTCAGTTCCTAGTTCTTGCAAGGAGCATCTTATACTGGACTTAAGAGAGGGTAACAAACATTTATGGAAACAGTCAGTTAAGTATGAAGAAATTAAAATTGTTTTGGATTTACTTTGCAAAGATTGTTTTCTGATAAAATTTGATCTAACTAGTGCATACCATTTAGTACGTATTTATGGGCCTCACACAAAATATCTTAGGTTTTCCTGGTTTGACAAGGTAGGTAACCCCGTGTACTTTTAAGTTTTTGGTGGTGCTCTTTGAGTTATCGTCCGCGTGCTATTTATTCAGTAAATTATGTCGTCCATTGGTTAAGAAATGGCGAGGTGAAGGATTACTTGTTACAATGTATTAAGACGATGGTTTTGGATGCAGTAATACTTTTGAAGGTTCTTTAGCAATTAGCGCCCACAAAAAGTCTACTATATTGAGTTCTGGTTTCATCCCAAATGCAACAAAGTGTATTTGGACTCCGGCACAAAAGATTGGAACATCTGGACTGGGATCTGGACACGTTGCACAGTACTATTTCTATACTGGATCGACGCCATAGCAAAACTTGTTCAACCATTTCAGAGCTTGTTGTTGCTTCAGGGAGAAAGAGTGGGGTTCCTGTTAAGAAAGTCGCTAGCATTCTAGGGCAACTGATTTCCATGTCTGTAGTTACTGGAATGTTTGTCAAATAATGACAAGATATTTAAGCGCAGGCATTCTGAATGCCTATCATTGGGATTTATTCATTTTTTTAAGCAATGATTGTAAAGAACAGCTGTTGTTTTGGTATCATAAGCTATCTTTAATGAACGAAAAACAATTTGAGCAATCAAGCGTATGCACTAAGATAATATATTCAGATGCTAGTGATGTGGGTTATGCGGGATACGGAGTTAATACGATAAATGGGGTTTCCCTGGTGTTTGGTCGAGTGAGGAAAGTATAAAATCCTCTACTTGGAGGTAATCTGTGGCTGTGTACAGAGTGTTGTTGTCGATAGGACTTTTGCCGAGTCATCAAAAGGTGAAATGGTTTACTGATAACCAAGGGGTTAAATCAATAGCTACAAAGGGCTCGATGAAGATGGAATTACAAGATATCGCATACGGTATTTTTCAGTTTTGTATGAAACATTCAACTTCGCTTGAAATGGATTGGATTCTCCGGTCTAAAAATGATCAAGCTGATTATTTGTCAAGACCATCGGATGTCGATGATTGGGGGATATCAGGCATAATTTTTCAAATGATTGTTGCGAGATTTGGCGAACTAGAAGTTGACTAGTTTGCATCGTACCACAATGCAAAATTACCAAAATTTTATTCTAGATATTGGAACCCGTTATGTTCGGGTGTTGATGCATTTTCAGGAATCTGGGGTACTCAGGGTGGCTTGCTTGTACCTCCCACAGCTGTAATTCACAGAGTTACCAAGAAAATGGCTCATGATCGAGCAGTAGCTATATTAGTGTGTCCATTTTGGAAATCATCATTGTTTTGGTCGTTTGGAAGTTTTATGTAACATGCAGTAATGTTCTGAGGAAAACTGATTTAAAAGGTGGTATCACCAGGAAGCGTATTGTGGTATCGCAAGAATAACAAGGAAGAATTGCTTGCATAAGGCAGCATTGTTTGGAAGTTATTAGCAGATTTCTAAGCAAGATATGTATTTATTAGCAATACTGTGAAGAATGTTGACGTAATACGCGGTATTGCCCGGATGTGTATAAAGTCATTCGCAAGAATGACATGGCAGAAGTACTTGTTTTGATGGTTGGTTTTTAATGATACTTTATTTATTCACGCCTAATTTTTTTTATACACGTCAAGTTTTTCAGATTCATGCAGCAGAATTGATTAAGTTAGTGCTTTTCAAGTAATGTACATTTTTATTCAAAGTAAGATTGTGGATTTTGGTTATAAATTTTGAATTTAAAAATAAATTTTTGTATTTAAAGTTTTTATAACAGTGCTTCATTCATTGACCACCAGTAGTAGGAATAATTTTTGAAAATAAGTCATAGTGATTTGTTTATTTTCTTTGGTTTTGCTGAAGTGACTTGAGATCAGGGAGACAGTTACAGTAATGGAGTGATGCCCTTTTATCAACTTTAGTATATATTAATGCCTCACAATTGTTTTGATATTTTGATAGCTCACATTGTTGATAATTCTTTTAAGGGATCATTGTTGCCTTTAGAGAACTCAGTCATATGTTTTTATTATGAGAGTCCATGTATCTGGCTTTAAGTCGGCTAAATGTGAATTATATAATTGGTAGAGTAATAACCAGGTACTTTGAACATTTCATGACAATATATTTATACAAATATATATATATATATGTGTGTGTATGTATATATATATATATATATATATATATATATATATATATATATATATATATATATATATATATATATATATATATATATATATAATGTATAACTGAATCACAAAAATTATAGAATGTGATGAATATATAAATAAAGACAAAACCCACGAAGGAAAGAGAAACAATGGAGTGCTGCAAGGGCTTTCGACTTATAGTCCTTTACTTAGCAGACTGCTAAGTAAAGGACTGTAAGTAGAAAGGACTTGCAGCAATCCATTGTTTCTCTTTCCTTCGTGGACTTTGTCTTTATTTATATATATATACATATACAGTATATATATATATATATATATATATATATATATATATATATATATATATATATATATATATATATATATATATATATATATACATATATTACACATATAGATAGATAGATAGATATACATACATACTTTCGTTAATAAGACTTCATTTAAAGAGGATGGTATCTAGCAGAGATATTTACCCAGAAAAAATGAAAGGATGGATGGATGTATGATATTTAGGGCAAAAGCCCAGGCACTGGGGCCAACAAGGCCATTCAGCGCCATAATGGAGAGAAAATAAATTATGTTAAAGTTATGAATTCATGAAGGAAATGATTAATAAATAAAATGAAGTGATGTGACCAATAAATAAGGGTATGAAGTTTAATGATGTGCTATATACATAAAAAAAGTGTCATTAAAATTCTACGTGATGTAATAAATTATTAAATAAAATTAAATATCGTTAAAAATTTTAATACACTTTAAAAAAGAGAAGATAGCAGAAATATCTGCTTCATCTCCCAAAATATCACACAGGGATTTACCCTGAAAATATCTCTCTCTTTGGTTAAAATATCTGGGGCAGACCACCAGAATGTGCTCCACTGTTAGTGTCTCGTCACAGTAAGCACACTCTGGAGGGCTGCTTCCTTCAAAAATAAACTGATGGGTCAGACGAGTGTGCCCAATCCTTAATCTCGTTAAAATAACCTCTGTTCGTCTGTCAAGCTGGAATGACGATGACCACGGTAGTACATTATCCCTAATATTTCTATATTTCTTATTATTGGCAAGAAGGGGAGAAGTCCACCTTCCTTGCCATTTACTTAAAACATAAGATCTAATGGGACCTTTTAGATCTGTATGAGGCACTTTTCTGAAAGAGGTTTCTGATAAAATACTAGCAGCTTTCGCTTCCCTGTCTGCCATCTCGTTTCCGCGAATCCCCACGTGAGAAGGGACCCAACAGAAAGAGACTGATTTACGTCGACAATATATACGAAAAAGCCACTCCTGAACTTTTTCAATTAATGGATGAAAGCTATTAAATTTTTAATAGCTTCTAAGGTGCTTCTAGAGTCTGAGTATATGACAAAATTAGAGTCACTACTTTGAAAAACTAAATCTAGGCAGACACTACGGCTGTTAATTCGGCAGTAAATATTGATGCAGAGTCAGGTAATTTAGCTGTGTACGCTGTATCACCAAGGATAACAGCGCAACCAACACCACTATCTGACTTAGATCCATCTGTATAAATTTTTGTAAAATTAGTATGGGTAACATCGTGCTCTAAGAATTTTCCCTAATCTCTTCTACAGTGCAGTCCTTTTTGTTAAACAGTTTCTTACATATTGATGCTTCTGGGATAAGCCATGGAGGATTTACAGGATATTCTACTTCCAGGACTTTCTGGGATTTAAGGTGATTATTCCTAACATCCTCATTCAGTCGAATTTGGAATGGTTTAGAAGCTCTTGTACCAGAAAAACTTCGAGAGTCTGTTTCCTTTAGTGCTTGAAAGGAGGGATTTTTGGGAGCACTTTTCATTCTAGCCATGTATCGCAACCCTAGCTCTTGCCTTCTTAGATCAAGGGGTAAATGATCTGTGTCGACATAAATGCTTTCAACAGGCGAAGTTCTAAAAGCCCCTGAGCATATTCTCAACCCCATGTTGTGTACAACATCCAGTTCTTTTAGCTTGGTTGTACAGGCTGAGGAATAAATCTGACAGCCATAGTCTAGCTTAGATCGACACAGAGATTCATATAGCCTCAGAAGGGATTTCTTATCAGCCCCCCAACTAAATCCACAAACAACCTTTAAAATATTCATAGATTGTTTAACATTAAACTTTAGGGCATTTATGTGGCTAGCCCATGTTAATTTATGGTCAATAGTCATCCCCAGAAATTTAACTTCTCTCTCGTAAGGAAGGATGGACCCTTTTAAACTAAGTGTGGGAACCTCTTCCACACGCCGGCACCTGGTGAATCTTACTGCAACTGTTTTGGAAGAGGAGAATTTGAAACCATTCTCATCAGCCCACTTAGTAATAGCATTAATAGACCTTTGCAAATGTTTACATACAGACAAGGAATCATATCCTGTGCAGTATATTGCAAGGTCATCGACAAAAAGCGAGCATTTAACAGGGGGCGAGATTTTTTCAATCACACTATTTATTGCCACTGAAAAAAAGTGTTACACTTAAAACGCTTCCTTGGGGAACTCCTTCCTCCTGCATAAAAGGTTGGGAGAAGGGGTTTCCCACTCTTACCTTAAAAAGTCTGTCTGATAAAAAGGAATATATAAACCTGACCATTCTTCCACATATGCCCATCTTGTGCAATTGTTTCATGATGCCAATTCTCCAGGTAGTGTCATATGCTTTCTCCAAGTCAAAAAATAAGCCAATGGTCTGACACTTTTTGGCGAATCCTTGCTGGATTTGGTTGGTCAGCCTCAGCAAGGGATCAAGGGTGGAGCGGTTTTTTCTGAAACCAAATTGAAATGGCGATAGTAATCCTTTGGTCTCCAGGTGCCAAACCAGTCTAGTATTTATCATTTTCTCCATCAGCTTACATACACAGCTGGTAAGAGCTATTGGTCTATAGCTGGTGGCTTGGGAAGCATCTTTATTAGGCTTTTTAACAGGGACAATTATGGATATTTTCCAGTCCTTGGGTAAAATTCCCGTTTCCCATATTTTGTTTATAATCTTCAGTAAATATTTTTTGGCATTATCTGGGAGGTGTTTCAGCATTTCATATATGATTGTATCCTCACCTGGAGCTGTGGATTCACTTGAGGAGAGCGCCTCACGAAGTTCTCTTAGGGAAAATTTGTAGTTGTATGGTTCAGATTTTCCCGAATCAAACTTCAGACACATTTCAGAATTCCTAATTCTTTGAAATTCTGGAGAATAATTGTTAGGGCTGGAAACTTTAGAAAAGTGTTTTCCTAGCTCATTGGCAACTTCAGTGGGCTCTGTGATTAGAGTGTCATTTATTTTTAATGAGGGCAATGGTGACGCTACAAATTTTCCACTCAGTTTCCTTATTTTGCGCCACACCACTCTTAGTGGGGTCTTGGAGTTTATTCCATTAATATAGTAAAGCCAACATTCTCTTTTGGCTTTCTTATAAAAGCGCCGCTGCTTGGCTAAAGCACGTTTGTAGATTAATTTAGACTGAGGGGAGCCACTAGTTTTGTAACGTCTGTAGCATTTCCTAGTCACTTTTCTCAGAATACCACAAGTCTTATTCCACCAGGGAACTGCAGGTCTACGAGGTTTGCCTTTTGTTTTTGGAATCGAGCTTTCAGCACTCTTCAAAGTAGATTCAATAAAGTAATCATAGGCATCTAGATGAGAATGAAAGGACTCAAACTCCCTATCTAGATTGACACCCTTACTAAATTTATCCCAGTCTGCGTCCTCTACCTTCCACTTAGGTAAAACTTCAGATGGAGCATTCAGAGCATATTTCAAATGGATCGGGTAGTGATCACTTCCATTTAAATCTTCATTAGCAGACCAATTAAAATCAAGGTGGATACTAGTTGAAGAAATACTAAGGTCCAGTGCAGAGAAATGATTATCGTGAATGTTGTGGAAAGTCATTGACCCATTATTATACAGGGTAACATCATTCCTGTCAATAAGGTCTTCGATTAATTTCCCTTTACTATCTAAAAACCGACTTCCCCAAAGGGGGTTGTGGGCATTAAAATCACCTAGCAGAAGTAAAGGAGCTGGAAGTTGGTCAATTAACGACTGAATATCTCCAATGTTAAAATCAAGGTCTGGTGGAAGGTATAAGGAGCAGATTGTTATCCTCTTTTCCAAAATGACTGAAATAGCGACAGCTTGTAGTGTTGTATTTAATTGTATTGTGGAGTGCTGTAGACATTTATTAATAATAATTGCAGCACCTCCATGGGCACGATCACCAATTGGGGGATATGATTTAAATATTGAATAATTTAGTCCAGGATTATAAACAGAGTTGCCTAACATTGTTTCCTGTAGGCATATAATCCCTGGATTGAATTCATGCATTAAAACTTTAAGGTCTTCTGTACGGGCTCTGAGACCTTTACAGTTCCACTGAAGAATATCGAGCAAGAATGCTAAGGTGGTAAAATGTGCTACTTCCCACTCCTTGGAGCGGAAGTACTGTTCCTAGGGTGGAGTGGGAAATTCTCCTTTATAAGAGATTGTTTTCTTAATCCCTTTTCGTCTGAATTGGTGTTCAGGGTCTTTGGTTGATCTTCATATTTTTTATTATGAACCTGATGTTCAGAATTACTGCTGTGGTTCTGTGCACCACTAATCCTATTTGTCTTAGGGCGGCAAGACTGAATTGAACTCGGATGTTTTTGTTCTGAAACTACTTTTGGAACCACCTTTCTAGGAGGAGAGATGTCTTCCAAAACACTGAACCCATTTGAAGTTTTTATTATAAAATTATCATTATTTGGGGAACTATTTCTTGTGCGTTTCTTGGTAGTTGCAACCGTAGTTTTATTATTATTTTTGTTTGTGGCTGTGGCGATTGATGGCTCTGAACTAGCTCTATCTAATTGGGATTGTTCCTTTAGCTTATTTTGGTTTGAAGTATTTTCAGAATATTTTCCTGAATTATTGGCTGATTTTGGCACCCTTATTTTTGGAGATGAATCGACAGCTGTGGATGTAGTGGAAGATAAATTTTCTGTGCTTTTGGAAGTACAATTTTTGCTATTTGACTTCAAAGCACTTGCCGACGAAAGTTTCTCACCAGTTTGGAGATTTTCATTATTATTTATGGTTCGAGAAATACCAGGTTTGTGATATCTTCCATCAGACACAGTTATTGGTGGCCTTACATTGTTGGAAGTTTTCATAAGTTTTATTATTAGAAGCATACGTAGTGTTGGCACTTTTGTGTGCCCCCATTACCGTGCGCTTTGCTTCACTAATGCTAATATGTTCATTATCTGCCACTGCCAACACTTCTTGTTCAAATTTATATCTGGGACAAGCCCTAGAGTTTGGTGTGTGATCACCCTTGCAAAGAAAACAGTATCGGGCTGCTTTGCAATCATCAAATTATCGTGCTCTGCAGAGCACACAGGACATATTTTATTGTTATCGCAAGAGTTTTGAATGTGGCCATATTCAAAGCATTTGCGACACTGTCTAGGACTTCTTTTATATTTTTTAACCTGCATCCTCTCATGGCCAACAATGATGGTATCAGGTAGGTAATTGGAGGAGAAGGTTAAAAGGATAGCTGCATCACCACCCAGTTTTTTTACATGAGATACACAAGGAGGGCATCGATGGAGAATCTCCTCCTCTTTAAAAACATGCAGATCTTTTGAGTAAACTACTCCTTTCAGTGTATTAAAGAATCTGTGAGATGAAATAGATTCAATATTTCCACTTTCAGGAGGTTTAAAGTTAGCTAACAGAACTGCTTGAGTCTCATTTCCAGCTTTTATTAGAAGATTCTTTCCATACCGTTTTAAATTTCCAATGGGAATGGAACCAACCTTGCTCTCAATGCAGTCAGCAGCTTTTATCAAATTTTCCCTCCCTCCTTGTAGATAGCAACATGCCATAAAGGGGGAGGAAGAGCTCTGGTACATGGGACTGGTCCATGTTCTTCAGCCTTTGGAACAAAGTCAAATGGCTCATCATTCAAGTTTTTCACTGAAAACACTTTCGTGCTGACAACTGAGTCATTTAGAATGTGGCCATGGAGTCTTTGTTGTGCCTCACTAGCTTCCAAGGGAGAGGAAAATTTGATAAAAGCACAAAATGACTGCTTATCTTTTCTAGAATTAATTTAATTCTTTCCACTTTGCCGAATTGCTTCACTACACTGTATAAACATTCGTAATCTAATGATAAGTTTACATTAGTGCAATAAAGGACCCTATTATTTGAATCAAATCCACCAGATTTATTAACACCCTGGTGTCTCAGTGTTTGGTTCTGTCCAACAGCCAAGCCCGTATCCATGTTCATGCCAGAAGTCGTTGCCAGTGCCGTTAAGTCATCGGATCCAGGGGAGGGAGAACTAAAATCCAAACCCATAAGTTTAAACCAGTCCACATGCAAAGGTCCAAAAAGTGCACACCCGACACCCAAGAGCCCCCGCACAGACCCCGACAGCATATCAAAAAGGACAAACTGGGCAGCTCTACTGCTCAGCTTCCCCACCCCAACACACTCCCAAAGCCCACGAAGAGACCCCAAGATGCCAAGCATGCACACATCAGACCACCACACACAAACTGGTTCATCCACCCACCCAAAACTGCTTGGTCATATCAAGAAAGTATCGTAGATCAGTCAGGTATTCGCATTCTCCACCAATGGCACAAGTGAGAGTTGACTCCCAACAGTCCACCCCATACCCTACCCTTTCAGGATAGCACCAGTACGCTTGCAGTGGCCCAGGTATAAGCCAATCCGCCTGCTGGGAGTTCTGCCCCCACTAATGGGGACTGACTCCCCACTCCAACCGTACTGGTGGGCTTCCGGACAAAAGCCAGGAGTCCCACCTCCAAAAACCAGCCCCCCCTGGATTCCGATGGGCTGATCCCCAGAGATGGTTCCGCCCTCAAGATAGCAGTGGGAAAAATCCCATCACCATCTCTTAGGTCCAAACTATCTCGGGTGGCGACTCGACCACCACAACTCCCACAATTAGAAAAAATGAAAGGACGAGCGTTTGACGAAATCTGGCAGAAACATTCAGTTGGCGATTTTCAAGTGATGATGAACTTTGCTGAATATCGAATATGCTTTAAAATGGTCATTAAGGCCTAATGCACGGTAAACATTACTGCTTTGATTCTTAGGTGCTATTACGTGTTTAAAACCTTTATATATATATATATATATATATATATATATATATATATATATATATATATATATATATATATATATATATACATATATATATCACAACGATTATGGATAATAGTAATTTTTACACCGGACGCATTTATTTTAATCTCCCTTTTATTGAAAATTTACAGCCAGGAGCTTATAATTGACAAATTTTCTTGAGTTTTAGACTTGTTATTTATTATACGAGAGAGAGAGAGAGAGAGAGAGAGAGAGAGAGAGAGAGAGAGAGAGAGAGAGAGAGAGAATTAACAAAATATTGAAACTACTTGTGTCATTTCACTCAGGATGGGCGCATGAAGAACGAGAGAGAGAGAGAGAGAGAGAGAGAGAGAGAGAGAGAGAGAGAGAGAGAGAGAGAGAGAGAGAGAGAGAATTAACAAAATATTGAAACTACTTGTGTCATTTCACTTCCGGGATGAGCGCATGAAAAACGAGAGAGAGAGAGAGAGAGAGAGAGAGAGAGAGAGAGAGAGAGAGAGAGAGAGAGAGAGAGGAGAGAGAGAGAGAGAGAGAGGGAAGGGGGGGGGGACTAAAACTACCAGCAGTTTCTGAGATGGTCTTATATTTTGCCATCTTTCTGCTTGAGGGTCCGGAAAATATTTGGTTTTCAGAATTCGACAGCAACGCCTCCCAAGAAAACCAATCGATTCCTCCATTTTCACAATCATTCCCATATTTTTAATTTGGGGTTTAATGACAGATATTGAGCTTTCGTTGTTCCTACGGTCTCTTGTCATCAAAGGATAATTTTTTCTGCAGTTTCTGTTCACTATTATTAGTCACTGCTATTATCTGTATACGTCACCTATTTTACAACTCATTCACAATGTATTTCTTGTCCTTCAGCTTTGAACCAAAGCGTAGCATAATTTTTTTTACTTACATTTTCGTTTTTGTCAACTTATTATCCTTGAATGTCAGAGTTTTGTTCACTTCAGGGGTACATGTTTTCTGTTGTGCAATACTTATGATTAGCTTAACATTCAGGTAGAAAATATTTTAAGCTTTTATATATGTGTGTGCCGAGTTTTCGGGCTTAATATTCAGTTACGTTTTGTGTGGGATTATTCTTGCTAACCTCTACTGGACCAAGTAAAACTGAAATATGACTGACTGCGATCTTTAAATTTCCTAAGGGAAATAAATGACAAAATCTCATTATTTAACGCGTTAAAATGCTAACGTGTCTTAAAATGTTCACTTGTCTTATCCTATGATTTTCTGAGGAAAAATGTCGTTGGTCATTACAATGCAATGGTTGCATTGTAGCTCTCTCTCTCTCTAATCCCACTATCACCTTTTACATTTACCACAAAATCCCTATATGAATCAGATGGTTCCATTTTACATTCAGCCACCTTCCTGAGTTCTCTCATAACTTTAAACTTGTTCATATTCGCCTTTATCTTATTATTCTATTCTTGTAAAAACTTTCAGACTCTTCGGCAAGTTTCCTCGGTTTCTATTCACTATCCTCAATCACAGTTATAATTTGTATACAACAGCCTTTTCACGATCGATTCACAATGTGTTTCTTACCCTTCAACTTCGAATCTAAATCTAATATCAATTTGCGGACTTCTTATATAAATCTACTAGTAATTATATCAAACAGCAGTAGTTACGATTCACTCTTGCCTTGAACCTACTTTTACTACCAGTCACTCTCCTGTTTACTTACTCCAACATAGGGTCTGATTCCCTAATCAAATAATTTATTTTGTCAGATCATTTCTATTACACTGGGGGATGCACTGGACTGTGATGAAGGGGCTTAGAGAACAGTGAAAAAAAAGTTGCTGCAGCGTGGGTGTGGTACAGAAGGGTAAACTCTGAAGCGTGGGTATGGTACAGACGGGTAAACCCTGAGTAATACGAGATAGACAAAATTTCTAAACACCTTCCACATTTTATGCCTTAGTCTTATATCTTTTTCCCCTTACAGTAAAATGTCTCATGACCCCTGCCTTAAAAAAAAAAAAATTATTTACATACCTTTTTCCTAGTTTGAACCCTTGCTATTCTTCCTTTAACAGTCCATCTGTCATCTTTCTCATTTTTTCATTAAAATCTTAATGAACACCTTCTTGTTTGTACTACTGTAAGCAATGCAATAGCCCTATAATTCTTAGTCGCCCGTAACGTCGTCAGTAGCTTATAAAAGGAGAGTAATTATTCCTCTTACGCATTCAATTGGAGCCCTACCTTGGCATGCCACACAACCACGCCTTCATCGTCATACTTCACCATCTCCATGTCACCTCATCAACTTCTGGGTTCCCTCCTTTCTTCAGTTTCTTAATTGCTCTCCGACAGTCTCTGCTAAGAACACTCTCTGATTAACACTAACCACTTGCACCCTTTCGTCGTTAATCTGTGCCTCTCTTTAATTCTTTAAATTCAACAAATTGTCTAGGTACTCACTCCATCGGACTCAATAACATTCACTTCAGTCATATTTCCTCTGTTCCAGACTTTTATTCTGAGATCCGTTTGATCGTAAAAATTTGTGTGTGCATTTACCTCCTTACAGAATAACTTCTCACTAATGTTTTATTTCAACCACTCTCTGATTTAATTATTTGTCTAAATTTTCTCTTGCACTTCCTCATTGGCCTGTATTTTATCATCTTTTCTTTCATGCACTCGCTCCTAAAATTATCTTTTTTCCTCCATCCAATTATTTTTTTATCCCCTCTCCCTACTTCCATTAGCCACAAGTACCCCCTGATGAATCTATGACTTCATCCTGAAATTTTGTTGAGGCTTTAAACTCTATTTGAACTTCCTTGTCTCAAAGATTATCTGATTTTTCATCCATTTTCCTTCTCCTCTCTAAGATCTCGTTTCTTAAATACATTTATGGGTATATTTTCTGCATTTCCTGTCCGATTCAGGTTTCATCAATTTTGATTCCCAATTTTAACTGAATACTTATCAGCTTTCGATCTGGCCACTCCTCTTCATAGCAGTTATATATGGTATCTCAGTCTTCCATCTGCTCTGTATTACCGTATAATTTAACAAATTCTTTTCGTTATCATTTTCTCTTTCCCATATGAACTTATGGATATTTTTTCTTTGGCAGCTATGTAAGTATGTATATATGTATGTATGTATGTATGTATATATATATATATATATATATATATATATATATATATATATATATATATATATATATATATATATATATATATATATATATAAATGTGTGTGTGTGTGTGTGTGTGTGTGTGTGTGTGTGTAGCAAGCATTCTCATGCTAAATGTTATAAGCGTATTATTTCTCTAATTCTCTAATTCTCTTGTTTATTCATTTCATTTTTTCATGGTACTAACTTTGTTTTCTATCTACGGTCTATATTAAGCTTCCGCATTTTATTACTGACTCTTTTTTTCGGGGACATGCAGGTCGTCAGTGACTTTCATTGAGATACTTTAGGAACTTTTACCGATACGAAATTTTTCTTTGCCTTTTTCTTTTTTATCTCTGTCTACTATCCCTTCCCCGCAGTTATGGCATCGTTTTAGATTCCGCCGAGCCATACTATATTCTCAGTGCTTTTGAAGTTTAACATTGCACATCTCCAAACATTTCATGCGAACCATTCTGCCTTTGCATTTCTTTGAAAAATACTGCAAAACTTTGGCTCCCCTCTTCCTTGTGTCAATTAAACTTTTATACAACTATTCTCTTTTTCATTTGGATGTCTTTTTATTGCATTCCTTTACAGTTTCTAATTGTTACTTACCGTGAAGAAAAATTTCTAGAGATTTGAACAATCCTGTCTCGCAAATAAAATTTTACTTTATAAAGATAATTCGTTTCAGTCATTTTATATGAGAAATACATAGATTTAATTTTTATTGTTGCCTATACTCTCCAAATACACAACGCTCTAATAAAAAAAAAATTCGGGCCTCATTGCATTTGTAATTGTGGATTCAGAAAAACTTATCTACAATACTAATCTATTTGTTATTCATTGCTCTGCTGGCTGAATAATCAGCATTTTCTCCTCTATATCCGTGCAAAGAACAGTCAGCTGAATGTTCTTTCCACGGATATAGAGGAGGAAATGCTGATTATTCAGCCAGCAGAGTAATGAATAACAAATAGATTAGTATTGTAGATGGGTTTTTCTGAATCCACAATTACAAATGCAATGAGGCCCGAATTATTTTTTTCATTGGAGCGTTGTGCATTTGGAGAGTATAGGCAACAATAAAAATGAAATCTATGTATGGGTTTATTACGATTGAAATGAATTATCTTTATAAAGTAAAATTTTATTTGCGAGACAGGACTGTTCAAATCTCTAGAAATTATTCTTCACGGTAAGTAACAATTAGAAACTGTAAAGGAATGTAATAAAAAGATATCCAAATGAAAAAGAGAATAGTTGTGTAAAAGTTTAATTGACACAAGGAAGAGGGGAGCCAAAGTTCTGCAGTATTTTTCAAAGAAATGCACAGTAATCCTACCCAAAGCTGTAGGTCTCCCTCACAGAATACTGTCGTCTTCTCGTCTGAAGGAGAAACTTCTGTCATAAAGCAAAAGTATTATTACTCTAATCCTCTCATAATAATAATAATAATAATAATAATAATAATAATAATAATAATAATAATAATAATAATAATAATAATTCCGAAATTTGCCGGTACCAAGAGTGAAAGAGGCAGTCGCCAATACCAGGATTAATGGAGTACAGAGTTAGTCCTACCCGGCGAGACTGCGCATCTTTGTGACGTAGGCTGGATACTTGGAAACTTACCATAGAAGCAAACCAGGAAATTATTATTATTATTAAAATAGTTTAACCAGACCACCGAGCTGACCATCAGCTCTCATAGGGCTGGCCCGAAGGATTAGGATGAAATGACAAGTCTAGGTTAGAAGCCTAGCACTGGGACCTAATAGGTCACTTGTCAATGATGATGAATGAAAATGAAATTAAAAGCTGTAAAAAGGCATATGCTTTCATACTGGAACACACTCACACAATAAATACATTTAAACTCATGCTTCCATACATACTCACTAAAAAGGTATATCAAAATTCAAAATAAATTAGGTAAAATCATAAAATTTACTTGTTTTAAAATTCATTATACTGATTGATTTTTTTTTTTATATTTTTCCAATGAATTTGCAGCTTCTCATAAACATTAAAATGGGTGCTATTGAGAATGTTAAAGATTCTGACAAAATTTCTTCTATCGGTCTATTTCCAAAATTTGATAATCGCTGCAGGTTATATTTTGGACATTCACACAGTATATGTTTAACTGTTATCAGCACATTGCAATCTCGGCATTTCGGAAGAGGGCCACATGGACTGTTCATTAAGTGTCCATGTGTCAAACGAGTATGGCCTATTCGGAGACGTGTCAGAATTACTTGTGCTTGTCTCTCTCTCTGATATGACGAACTCCATTTTCCAACACTGGATTTTATCTGTTTTAATTTATTATTATCAGGTTCTTCGTTCCATATATTTTACCATTTTTTTACAAGGACTGCTTTTATATATCTTGTATAGTCACTGATAGGGATGTCTACATTTGTTCTTGTCATGTGGACCGCTTCTTTAGCTGCTTTATCAGCCTCTTCATTTCCCTTAATCCCTACATGGGCAGGGATCCAACATATTTCAATATTTTTTCCCTTATTATACAATTCATGGAGTGAGAACTTTATATGTTGTACAATATTATTTTTTTATTATAGCTTTGAATAGCTTCTATAGCACTTCTGGAGTTGCTATAGATTACAAAATTATTATATGAGACTTCTCTAATTATTTTTATGGCTGATACTATTGCACATAACTCAGCTGTAAATACAGAGGCTTTGTCTGGGAGAGAGAACTGATATGTTTTGTTTTGGGATACCGCAGCATATCCCACTCCGTACTGTGATTTAGATCCGTCAGTGTATATTGCGTAATGTGGACCTTTTCGGATTATATGCTCTACTGCATGTTGTCTATGGTATTCTGGAGTATATGAATGATTTTTTGATAAATATTTCAAGTGTGTACAAATTCTCATTTTATTCATTGTCCAAGGAGGAGGCAATTTTAATATTACAGGTAATTGTATTTGTATATTTAGCAACTCAAACAATCTTCTAGCTCTAATTGGGAAAGAAGGTGGATGATTGTTTATAAACACATCTCTTAATCCAAATAATTTTTTGGTTGGAGAATCATTTGTCTGAATTCTCAGAGCACTCTTCATTGTTACTGGCTCTCTATGGAGAGACAGAGGTAGTTCACCACATTCAACTTGTAAAGATGTTGGTGATGATCGAAAAGCTCCTGAACATATTCTAAGGCACTCATTATGAACTGGGTCTACCGTTTTCAGCACTGCGTCTGATGCCGAGCCATATATTTCACTTCCACAATCAACGATAGACAGCACTGTTGCTTTATACAATAAAGCAACGGTATGTCTATCGGCTCCCCAAGTAGTGTTCGACAGTTTTTTAATTAGTTTTAATGCTCTTTTACATTTTGATTTCATGTATGTTATGTGGGCTTTCCAGTTCATGTGAGTATCAAATACTAATCCTAAAAATTTTGCTGTTTGGCCAATTGGTATACTATGATTTCTGATTTTCAAGTCTATTTCTTCTCCTTTTTTCCATTTTTTGTTTTTATAAAACATGATTGCTTGGGTTTTATCTATGGAAAATTTAAAGCCTACAGATAAAGCCCATTCATCTATTTTTATTATGCTTTTATTAATGATTCGTTCTGCATGTTTTATTCGGGATGCTGAATAATATATGGCAAAATCATCCATATACAGGTTACTTTTAATACCAATAGGTAGATTTTTACTGATATCATTAATTGCTAAAGTAAACAGTGTGCCACTAAGGACGCTTCCCTGTGGAACACCATTTTCAAGAGGAAATGTTCTAGACAGAACATCATCAATTCTCACCTGAAAACTGCGATTTGTCAAAAAGTTTTGTATAAACCTAGGTAAATGTCCACAGATGTTGTTGTTTTGTAAAGTTTTTAATATAGCATACCTCTATGTAGTATCGTATGCTTTTTCAATGTCGAAAAAGACAGCTACAGTAATTTGTTTTCGTTCAAAACCTCTTCGTATATGGTCTTTTAAGTTACAGAGAGAATCTAATGTAGATCTATTACACTGTGACCCGAACTGAGTGGGAGTTAAAATTTTATTTTCTCGAATGTGCCATGTTAGTCGAGCATTTACCATTTTCTCTAGTAATTTGCACAAACAGCTTGTTAAAGAAATTGGTCTGTAATTGTTTACATTACTGGGATCTTTTCCTGGTTTGGGGATTGGAATAATTATAGCTTTACGCCATTCATCAGGAAATAAATTTCTAAGCCATAAGTGGTTATAAAACTCTAACAAGTATGTCTTTGCCAAAGGTGCTAAATGGCATATCATTTCAAAACATATATTGTCACCTCCAGGGGCAGATTTATTGCTGTTCAACAGAGCAAATTCTAGCTCTTCCATATTAAATTTTCTATTATAATATATATCTTCTACTGTTTCAAAATTTATTGTTATTAATTCTATATTATTTTTCTTTGTGCGGAAATGTTCATCTAAATTTTTGTTGCTACTTACTTTTGTTAAATTTTCACCTATTACATTACTAATTTCTTTATGATCAAGTATTCTTTTCCCATCTTTTATTATGGCATGCCTAGGTGGTTTAACATGGGTACCATTTATTTTCCTGAATTTTTCCCATATTTTTGTATGGGAGTATTTTTAGAGAGATCTGATACATATTTTTTCCATGAAATGATTCTTCCTGTATTACTTCTCTTTTAAACTTTGCAGATATTTTATTATACAGAGGTTTTAATGTATCAATTTCTAATAATAATATAGTCAGTTTTTGTAAGGTTCCTTCTAATATTGGTAACGTTTTGTTTAATTTACTGAATTTTCTATTCAAATTATTTAGTCGTCTTCCAATTTGGTGTTTTATTTTTATTAATTCTGTTAGTTTTTCAGACCACCATGGGACTTTGTGTTTTGTCGGGTGAGATTTGGATTTTGGTATTGCTTTATCAGCAGCATTTGTAATGAAATCAACAAGAAATTCATTAGTTTCATTATGGTCTTTCAAATATTCAAATGGTGGGATATTCCTGGTGTGGAATTCATATTGTTCCCAATCTGCTTTATAAATGTTATATCGAGGGGCATGTTTGGTGGGGTTATTTTGTAATAAAGAAATTAATATGGGGAAATGATCACTTGTATGCAAGTCATCTACCGTATTCCAGTCCAATCTGTCTACTATGTCTGCTGTACATAGAGTTAGGTCAATTGAGGAATATGTTCCATGTGTTTTAGAAAAATATATGCTGATTTCGTCATCATTTATACAGCACATGTCATATGAATCTATGAATTCCTCTATTTTATTTCCTGCTCTATTTGATTCTGTACAATTACAGTCCCACATTGGGTTGTGGGCATTAAAATCACCTACTATTAACGTTGGTTCCTTAGTATTATTAAGTAATTCTTTGATTTTGCCAACGTCATAATTTTTATTAGGTTGATTGTACAAATTATGGATTGCATAATTATCGTTTTTTATTCGTATTCTAATACTCGACGTTTGCAGATCAGTAAATTTTACAGGTACTTTGTCATAACATACTTTGTTATGTACATATATAGCAGTACCTAAATTTCCCTCTTCCTCTCTTGATGCAGATGCTAAGGTATATTTACCTATCGTTAATATTGTTTTGTTGACATGTTGCAAACATAATATCATTGGTTCATATTCTTTTAATAACCGTTGTATTTCTCCTAGGTGTAATCTGGTCTGTAGACCATTTACGTTCCATTGTATAATATAACTATTGAAAATATTTTTTTATAGCAGTCGGGTTTTACTCTCTTTTTTTGTATTATCAATTTGTAATTTTTGTAATAATTTACTCACGACATTCATCTGTTTTTCCTTATAATAGACTAAGTGCTCAATGCACATGCGCCCTTTTTCATGGTTACTCAAATCTGTGTTTTCTTTTTCTCTATATTTCATAAAATTTCTTATAATGTTTGTTAAACCATCTTTTGTTATGCTTTTTGTTGTTATTGCATAATTCAATGAAACAATCATTACATCCACAAGTATTATCATGTGTATTTCTCTTTTCATTTGCTCTTGTTCCAATTACTGGAGAAGGAGTAATCTCTTCTCCTTGACATAATCATTATCATCTATGGTATGATTCTCTTTCACTTCTTCAGTGTTCTCGACATTTGCCTTCATAGGTTCTATTATTATTTTAGGAGATCAAGGTATATTCTTAGCTTGTTTTTGTTTTTGTTCCTTTTTCATCTCCTTTATCTTTGGTTTAACTGATGTTTCTCTAATAATAGTTGGTTTCTTCGTTTTGGGTGGTGTTCTCTCCAAAGGCCTTTTTTTATCTTTAATTTCCTGTCTATCTCTACCCTCTTCTGTCACTTTAGTAGCAGCATCGTCCTGTGTTTCTATTTGCATTAATATTTCAAATGAATTGGATAAAATATTATCCATGTCATTTGTACCTGTTTCTTTATTCTCTATTTTATTTTTTATTTCTAAATTATTAATTTTTTCTTGAGATTTACTTGTCTGTGCTCTGTTACTTCTATCTGTTTGCGTTTTTGCTTCATTTTTTGCTCTTGTTATTGAAGAATACGTGTGTTTCTTAGACGGATCCTGATTTCCTCTAACTTTTAATTCTAGCTTAGCCTCTCTTATAGACATCCCTGTTCGTTCTTGTAGTATCTTTAATTCCGTATTGTATATGTAATACATGCATTCTTTGGATCTTGCATGATGATTTTGCCCACAGTTTACACACTTAGGTTCACTGCACTTCCACTGTGTGGATAATCAGTAGATCCACAATAAGCGCATACCGTTTCATTTCTACAATTTTTGTATGTGTGCCCATACTTACTGCAATTTTGACACTGCAGTGGCTTTGGGACATAGGGTCTCAACTCTATTTTGGCCTAAAATTTTTATTTTTTGAGGTAGATCTTCACCCTCAAATTTTATTTTTGCTATTTTTAACGTTTGTCTATTGCTGTTTTTACTTGGTACAGCATATACCTCACAATCTTGGACCTTTGGGTATCTTTTTTTGAGAGAGTCCAATAGCATTTTCTTATCGACTGGTTCGTTATTTTTTTCAGGAAGTACAATGGTACCCTGAATATTGTTCATAGTTTCGTGTTTTTTTTACTTTAATCAATGTTAATATTGTCTATTCTTCTCAAAGACAAATAGTCCTCGGACTGACTTTTTGTTGTGGCTTCTATAAGCCAAGTTTTTTCCTTTACTTGTCTAAACGACATATCTGTCGTTGGATGTCTATTGAATAAAAAATTTTCTAGTTTTAGGGCTGAAATATTTTGGTCAGCTTCCATGGTTAGAAACCTTGACCAACTTCCACTCCCAAAGAGAGAGTCGAAGTGAGTCAAGGTTGGGTCAAGACGATATTTACTTCTTTTTGATTTATTGAGTACTGGAGTATAAGGTTCCAGTGAGATTACATTTGGATTCTTGTTTGTTTTTTCCAAAGAAAGGTTGTTACAGGAGGTTCCAGTGGTCGTCATCTGTGCCGAGTCACTACCATCAATGGGCCCAGGGGTACTCGAATCTTTAATTTCACTTACCATAAAGATTTGAGGGAAAAAAAAAAACCTGTAAACCTTAAAAAGATATCATCAGCCCTTCATGGAGTTTTAATCTTCCACTAATGGCACAAGTGAGAACTAACTCCCAAATGTCCGCTCCCTACCCTACCCCAAAGGGGATGACATAACATGATTAGAGTGGCCCAAGTGTAAGCCAAACCCGCTTGCTAGGACCGAGAGTATTACTAGAATACAATCATCCCCACCCTAATTACATTATGGGCAAACCGGACAGAATGCCGAGAGTCCTATTCCCAAAACTAGACCCCCCTGGAATCCGTGGTCCAGTCCCGTAGAATAGTTCCACCTGAAAACTCAGGTCCGAACATTATCGGGCAGTTGATGGTCCTGCGATGGTTCTCACTAATTAGCTTCGGATATAAACCCAATCCCAGCTATGATACCTTTTCCTATTTACCAGGTCCAAGAAATTTGTACGAAAGTGAAAATATCCACGCCATTTAAATCGAAAGGTTTGTAGGTGATCCGTCAGGGCCCGGGCTCTTATTCTTCGTAAGAACGAAGAAGAAAAGCCAGGGCCCCTTACCCCCTCACCACGTGAAGGAACCTACTTCGAGGGGCTAATCCTCTCAAGGTTTTATTTGTTTTTATTTATTTTTAAAGTTTTTATTGCAAACTGTTGTGATGTGAATGATAACTATAGGCTACTTTTCCCTGTTTATTTCAGATGCTTACATGATTATTGATAAACAACGCCTATGTAGAAACATTTTGCCAACACCTAATGCTGACTTGTGGCATAGGTGTAAAGTGAGTTCATTATGTTTGTTACATGAAATGTGACACAATGACAAATATTCTCTGCACTCTTCTTTACCTAACTCAGCTGTTTTCGCTCGCAACACTAAGCAGACGCTACTGCTGCAAACATCGTGTCATTTTCTAGTATCAGGTTTAATACTACTTAGTTTGCTACGAGCTTCATCTGGGCTTCAGCTGAAATGTAGAATAGTTTGCCTGGTGCAGCTGTGGAATCTTCTAATTTCCAAACTTTTGATGTAGGAAACAAATTATTTTATTTTCTATTCCCTCATTTTTATCTGTTTATCACCTTTCCCATATCTTGTCTCTGTATGCAGGCTAATCTCCCTCTGGGGCCATCTCGGTTTTATAGTCTGTTGACTCTGTCCATAATGGTTTTCATCTGAAGATTTAAAGAAACAAAGAAGAAAAAGAAAGAAAGAAAAATGTAAGAATGAATTGATTTTTGACTGATTCCTGGGAAAGTGTTTATGCAAGCTACAACTCTGATTTATATATATATATATATATATATATATATATATATATATATATATATATATATATATATATATATATATATTATATATATATATATATATATATATATATATATATATATATATATATATATATATATAATCAGAGTTGTAGCTTAATGTAAACACTTTTCCCAGGAATCAGTCGAAAATCAATTCATTCTTACATTTTTCTTTCTTTCTTTTTTTCTTGTTTTTTTAAATCTTCAGATGAAACCATTATGGACAGAGTCAACAGACTATAAAACTGAGATGGCCCCAGAGGGAGATTAGCCTGCATACAGAGACAAGATATGGGAAAGGTGATAAACAGATAAAAATGAGGAAATAGAAAATAAAATAATTTGTTTCCTACCTCAAAGTTTGGAAATTAGAAGATTCCACAGCTGCACCAGGCAAACTATTCTACATTTCAGCTGAAGCCCAGATGAAGCTCGTAGCAAACTAAGTAGTATTAAACCTGATACTAGAAAATGACACGATGTTTGCAGCAGTAGCGTCTGCTTAGTGTTGCGAGCGAAAACAGCTGAGTTAGGTAAAGAAGAGTGCAGAGAATATTTGTCATTGTGTCACATTTCATGTAACAAACATAATGAACTCACTTTACGCCTATGCCACAAGTCAGCATTAGGTGTTGGCAAAATGTTTCTACATGGTACCAACTTTTTGAGAAATAAAGGCAGTCAGTTTCTTATCAAAAGTTACACCTTAAGTCTTGAAAGAGTCATTGACAATTAAAACTGTACCATTTAGATGTAAACCAAGATAAAAAGGTAAAAGTGTTCTGGATCAACTATCTGTCATGTTTTGAGTTTTAGAAGGGTTAAGCTTCATGCCCCAAAGTCTACTCCATTCATGAATACGTGCCAGACCTCAGGCGCGGAGAAGAAATGCAAACTAGAAGAGTAGCCTCACTGGCATGATCAATCAGCTTGTTCTCCAACCTTGCCACATGTTGCTAGTGTAGATAATAAATAACAAATGGCCAAGAACACTACCTTGAGGAACACCTGAAGTGACATTAATAAAGCTACTACACTAGCCATCAACACAGACCTTTTACATTCAGCTTATTAAAATTACTTTAAAATAAAACCTACAATATTATTAATAAAAGATCAAGCAATTTCCAACAATCTTAGCTTGTAGAGTCACACGGTCAAAGGATGCAATGGAATCTAAGCAAACCTTACGTGATCCTGCGCACTCATTAATGCAGGTAGCAGGTCATTATCTTCAATAAGCCTACAGTATAAAAACGTTGAGAGAGCAGCTTCTCAAAAAGATTAGAAATGTATATATATATATATATATATATATATATATATATATATATATATATATATATATATATATATATATATATATATATATATATATATATATATATACACACACATATACATACACACACACACACACATATATATATATATATATATATATATATATATATATATATATATATATATATATATATATATATATATATATATATATATATATATATATATATATATATATATATATATATATATATATATATATATATATATATATATATATATATATATATATATATATATATATATATATATATATATATATATATATATATATATATATATAATTTACAAACGCTGAGGAACTTCTGTTAGCTTCTCCATCAGGCACCTAGTCATATTCTACATTTAGAGCTTTAGCATTGTTGTATATTATTTCTACATACATTACGAATTCTGGAAAATGTCTCTGATTACTTTGTCGTAGTCCGTAAGTTATTCGTTACCATCGTCGTTTTCTACATCATCATCATCACCATATTCATTATCATAAAGAGAATGAGAGAGAGAGAGAGAGAGAGAGAGAGAGAGAGAGAGAGAGAGAGAGAGAGAGAGAGGTGATAACGGGATAACAATGTACAATAGTATACCTTCCTGATTCATTGGGAACCAAACGGTTCGTTTCTGGAACTTTTAAGCACCAGTTTTCTTTGTCAAATAAAAACTTCGACAACAAATCAATGTTTTTCAAAAATTCTGGAGGGGTGACAGTGCTGTCAATCGACAATACGAAGAGTATAACGATTACCCAACAGGCCTTTAGCATCCTATTTAAGAACCTTGAGGGTGATCAACTTTAATACCTAACGATAGTACAGAGAATTAAGACAAGAGATAGGGGTGATGACTTCAAAATTACTTTGAAAATAATATTTTTTTATGTCTTACACTAAAATTCTGTGGTAAAGATATCTAATTTCAATTATATTTTCGACAGAGTTATCTACACTGTGATATAAATCCATATAGAAACAATAATAATAGATGCAGAGAGCAAACGACCTAGACAAAAAGGTCTTTAGTGGTCACAAACAAAGACCTTTTATGGTCATCAAAGAAGTGTGTTTGGCCACTCTTGCCTATTTCTACAGTACCTAGTATTTGCTCTTCATCACAAATGTTCTCATATCACGCAGACGGACGATTGGTTTCTTATATTCAATCAGCGTAAACTGGCCATACTAAAAGTTTAATCCAATTGTAGATTCAACACGTGTATGGGTACTTCCTGTCCTCTATAAACACATCAACAACCCAAAATCAAAGGGCGCAAATCCTTACCAGGTTTTCATTAATAACAATAACTCCCTTATTTACATTTCCTCATGATTTAGTTACTGGTTATCCTCTAACCGGAATGATGAGAAAACATTTAACTAATTGAGACTGATTTCCCACCCAACTGAAGCTTGACTGACGGCAGTTACTGCAACAGTGACATGTTGGTGACATTTCTCTCTCTCTCTCTCTGCATGTGACTAGACTCGGGCATGTCATCAGTAATGAAATGTGAGTGATTTTTATTGTCTGTTTTTCTTTCTCTCTCTTGTATGCATACTATGAAGAGAGAATTAATAGGAAAACTTTTATTGCAAATATTTCTTTACGCAAGTAACCTATACGAAACGTTTTAAAGCACATCTTGCTTCTTCTATGCGAGTGTGAAGATGGAAACACCTTATATATATATTTTTTGTCCTCTTATTAAATGATTGTTGTAGGATAATTTAATATTTGGATTAGAATATTTATCGCTATCATCTTTAAATTAGTTCCAAACTGGAAATCTTTATGGTATGAAATATAAAGGGGAGACCTCTAAAGATAACAAGATAACTGGACTAAAAAAAAAAGAAAAAAGCAGGTAAATGTGATCAGAGGAACAGAGGCAGTAACCTTGTAAGAAAAAAGAAATATAAAATATCTTAATGCGGTGACCAAAACTATGTGGTACCAAGTTGTACAGTTCGCATTTTAATTAGCCGGTCATTGTGTTCTCGATTCCTAACAAAATGAATTCTCCTTTGTGAAATGGCGTTCGCCATTGTTCTTGAGCTAGATTTTTCCATATTTGTTTAACGTTTGCTAAGACTACCAGCTGCTAGATAATTTTTTGTTTTCACCGGATAGGCAAAGCTTCCACCCACCCCCTAAAAGTAATGTCACATTTTCCTTAGCAACGGTGCGGTTTCTCACTAATATTTATCTGTTGAAGATTTCGCTGTGGGTATCACATCGCCTACTTGTTACAGGTGATACATAAGATGTGTATAAAAACATCCTTGATGTCTTGAATCGCCCTTTACATCATGACTCCAAAAAAAAGGTACCAGGGAACCAGTTTTAATTCTATACGGATGTTATGACACATGATAACGTACTCGGACTTTGTAAATACTTATTTTCTGTGAATAAGCGCTTATTTGAAAGAGATTTTTAACTGTTTCTAAGCTTCTTTTCTGTGATATTTTTGTCTTCTTCTGCTGGTTTGATTTTATGTAATTTGACCTTCGCTATCCCCAAGTAGAGAAATATTTAATAGTGGAAGAATATATTTACACAACAAACCTTTCCCCTAGATTATCATGACATTTTGTAACTATCTTTTATTACCATTTATATGGAAACTCGTAGGTAGTTATCGTCAATAAAATGAACGAGCTTTTTAGTCGTCATAATGCCGAATCTTCCGTAGATTCTTTCGTAGGGGAGTTTTGCACGTTGTTGCATATGATAATCAGTGGCTTCCAATCTAGGTGGAATATTATGTCTCAAGATTACAGGAACTTGTCTACCTACTCTTTTACTAGATGAAGGTTATATACTATATTTCATAAACCTCCCATCTTTCTGTTCATATAAATGCTTTAAAACTTGCCTCAATATTTCGGACACCATTTTCTTTGTCAGTGTGACCAACGTATATGCAAATTATCAGCCCTTCTGATTTCTTTAGTCAGTCTCCTCCCTCGTCCCACAACCTTGCAACCACATTTTTTCCGTACTGCCTCTCACAACATTACTTATGCCAATTACTGAAATCCCGTGAAGAAATCGATGCGTCTTAATAAAGATGTTTTTTTTACATCGAGACTGCTAATTTTTTAGCTAGTCGTTTCACCCTTCCTGACTCTTTCATCTAAACTGGTCATTTTCTTGTCAAAATCTTCTTAACAATCCCAACACTGAACCAATATATTGCAGGCCTGCTCCCGAGGGTTGTTTGTGGAGGTTATGAACTCCAAAATGTGGAAACCTAGCCTTCTTATACTTTCCCAGATTTCTTAAAACTACTTAGTAGTCTCTTAAGAAGGGGTATCCAATGATATGTACTTGTGCTCCAGAAACCACGATTGATTTTTCAAAAGATGAAACGTCAGGAAATCTCTACTTCCCTGAGGGGGAGGAACTGAGAACATTTTTGGTGCTCAGTCCTTTTATCTGGAAGAAGATTATATAAGAAAGAATGAAATTATGGGGCGGTTGTTTGGAACATAAAGTTATGAAAATGTGCATCTTTTTTCCTTGTCTTTGCCGAAATCAGGAATTTTGTCTTGATAAGCATGGCATTTTACCATATAGGTTAGAGTACACGCCAGAGCATCATGCATCAAATTATAAACAGAAAATTTTAGGGGGGATATGCTAATGTTTCCCTGACATATAAAGACATGTTCTCCATTTTAAAGACCTTTTAAGGATGGTTCATCCAATTTCGGTGAAATCCCTACGGCTCGTGAACTGGCCATCCTCGAAAAGATAAATGTTCAGGAACAGAACATCCCAGTGGTTATAAGTTAACTGCTACAATCTGCCATTTTTATTTTGGAGTCTAATCTTCTCCAGAATAGAAATGTAATGGGCATGCACAAGCAATCTCGATTAGAAGCTTTAATGTTCCAACAGAAGCCCAAGGTTCTTGCCATCACTCATAAGTTACTAGGCATTTTAACATCATTTTGCACATTCATTACAAAACTTTGAAGAAAAACATAGCTCAAGATACTTCAGCTTGATGGATAAACATGCTTTGTGGAGAGCATATAACAGAATTCTGCTAAATCATACATAATGCCTAAACCAGAAATAAAATTATGCATTTTTGAGCTGCAACTAAATACTCTACGGATATGCTTTGCAAGGATGAAAATTATCGCCTTACTTTCATAAACCGTAATCCGCATTAAATATGGCACAAAGTGATTTTTTTTTTTAGACGAGCAAAAAGGCATCGACAGTTCCTTTACTGTCGATGCCTTTTTGCTCGTCTAAAGAAAATCACTTTGTGCTATATTTAATGCGGATTACGGTAAGGCGATAATTTTTATCCTTGCAAAGCATCTCCGCAGAGTATTTACAGTAGCTGCAGCTCAAAAATACATAATTTTATTCCTGGTTTAGGCATTATTTATGATTTAGCAGGATTCTGTTATATGCTCTACACAAAGCATGTTTATCCATCAAGCTGAAGTATCTTCAGCTATGGTCTTCTTCAAAGTTTTGTAATGAATGTGCAAAATTATGTTAACATGCCCAGTAACTTACGAATGATGGCAAGGACCTTGTGCTTCTGTTGGTACATTTAGGCTTTGTAATCAAGATTGCTAGTGCATGCCTATTACATAAAATTCTAAAATATAGCACATTTGCTAGATTTTATAAAGACATGAGATTTATTCTAGTAAAATAATACATTTTGCTGTATTCGGACTAGGATATCCGATACTATTTGCTTTAATCTGATAATATTACAGACATAATCCAGTAACGATCAAAATTTTGTTTCAGAAACATGAATGTTCCGGACATAATTTATTTCATAATTCATGGTTGCAGTTCCGTACTTTTCTGTATATAATATAGTCTTACAAGATATTTAAATGAAGTGCTTCTGTAAATAAGTTAATATAGTTAAACTTAAACTTGCACTAGTTTCTTTCGCCAAACAAGTGTTCAGTGCTTATAATGGCCATTGTTACTTTTTCCATGATATTTCTACAAGGCTTCTATTCATAGAATGGAGAGCAGTAGCAGTTAAAAATTTTATTGACAAATGTCATAAACAGACCTACACGAGGAATGCACTGGACGATGAACAGATCCCGACAAACTTCCTATAAAGTTTTCGCAAAATATCAACCATCTGACTTTCCCTGCTGAGAGAATTCGCTCAAACATATTCCAACGACCTGTGGTAACACGGTATGAGACACCAGTCACTAGATTAAACCCAGGATAATATCTATGAAGCCATCTTACAAATTGTTAGTGGTGAAACTTTTCCCTTGATTCCCGAACTTTACCGAAATGTATCTGGAAGGAATTTCTCATTGTGGTTCATGTTGTAATCTAAATTCAAATTCAAGGACTCAAATTCAGGAAGGATAGCATTCTACTCCAGATGATGTGAGAGCATTTCACTCTTTCAGTGCAGGAAATTTCCTTTGCACTACAAAGCCC
>NC_089741.1:9793370-9808370 GCF_040412425.1 Macrobrachium rosenbergii | reverse complement strand
CACCATCCTGTTTAAATGAGGTCTGTTGTTAATATATATTTTCACGTATTTTCATTCATCGCTCTTTTCCATACCCCCTGTTGCTGGCTGTTTGACTTTTGCAGATGACTGATGCCCAAGATTGGAAGCCAGCACAAGGGAGCGATTTCAACTCAAAAACGACACACTCCGTACCTAGCTAGCAACGTGTGCAGTCATGCCATTTCTTTCTTCCACTGGTCGCAGCTAACGAATCCAGACGGCTAAGCCCCCACATGTTCAGAACTCAAAACATCAACAGGCATAAGGTACGTAAGAAGCAATTAGTCTCCAAGCCAGTTCTGTTTCTCTCCGTGAATTTCTCGCTAATATTTTCCGAATTTTAACTTTTCATTCTCCTAAACAAAGACCCTTTTGTTAAGCCAAACTCTACCAACAAAAGCAGCCCATAATTCGCCCCATGACTTGTCCTAAACGCAATTTAATTCAATTCAGTGATCAGCATTAGATTATTCCCACCATAGTGTTAACCAAGGGCTAATAACCTAATCCATTACCTCCATGTGAGAAAAATTCTTTGTACTTGAACGCTAATCCTGGATTCATTTTCCAGGAGTCCTGCTACTCTTCCGCTCAGTTGTCCCCGCCTTGTGAATCAAATCATCTTAGGAGCACTGCCATTTTGATAATCAAGAAAGTCTGGATAACAGTCCCCCCCACTGTGCACAAGAGCCGGTTAACTGAGATTAATTCAAGCCTTATTACGCTTTTTAATTAGAGACGTACTACTCACGTCCTCATAACTTCCAATTTTTAATTTTGATTGCCAGGTTCATATTTTGATTGCTTCATGTGTAAATAAATTCATTGTAACATAACCAGTGATTCATTTCCCATGGTGACCTTCCATACTCTAATTCAGTTGTTGAAAGTAAGGTAAGTCAACACCCATCCCTTAATTTTTTTGTTACATTTTGGTGTCCTCTGTTGGCCCCTTTGGCAGTGCATAGATTAAAAGGCCCCCCTTGCATTCCTCCAACAAGACCCAATCTGTAAGTATATATATGTATATATATAGATATAGATATACTGTATATACATATGCTTACACACACACACACACATATGTATATATATATATATATATATATATATATATATATATATATATATATATAATATATATATATATATATATATATATATATATATATATATATATATATATATATATATATATATATATATATATATATATATATATATATATATATATATATATATATATATATATATATATATATATATATATATTTATATATATATATATATATATATATATATATATATTAGTATTTTTACTATTTTATGATTATTAACAAGTTTAAGATTGTTTTATAATTTTATCATATTTATTGACAGATTCCCAGAAGATGTAATAAAAAGGTAATATTACGAAACTTCGGAATAAAGTTAAGACAAATGTAGAAATTGGTCCGTTTCCTCAGCCAACTTGTGATTTGGTGTCGCCCTTGGTCTTCACCTATCTGCACCTTGGTTATTATATATATATATATATATATATATATATATATATATGTGTGTGTGTGTGTGTGTGTGTGTGTGTGTGTGTGTATGTGTATAAATATATACATATACATATATATATATATATATATATATATATATATATATATATATATATATATATATATATATATATATATTAACAGGAAGTTTCACCTTTATATGAAATGTTTGTAAGTGTTTTAGAGATATGAGTTTAATCATATACAGGTGCTTTATATTTATCTTAAAATGAATTCGACTTCACAGAGTATTACACTTATATTACATTTCTATTTTTTACTCAGAATCCTTGATTGGAAATATATCACTTGGAAACAGAACTCTGATGGCATATATAATGTCATTTCTCTTTGAAAAATATAAAAAAGCCGAATGTTAAAATATTATGCCATTGTATTTGACATAATTACGCATGATTGCGTAATGTAATGTAAAATACTTTTATAAATCTAACTTCGGCAAACAGGGTCATATAGCTTATGTCATCAATACAAACAATGTAATCGGTGGAAGAAACCTGACGGATTATTATTATCTATCATTTTTTTTTTACCTTGCAGTCCACTGAACGCAAATGATACTGTTGTAATGAAATACAAATTTTCCCTAAAAGTTTATGTTTATAATGTTTCATGTAATATATTCATTGATGTTTCACCTACGGTGGTCGTGTGATTCATGGAAAATTAAAGTTTTAAATGTCAAACGCGCGGGTTTTAAAGACAATGAATCTTGGGCACAAGTGATTTCATACTGGAAGCGAAGCCAACGAAATGGAATTGAGATAGGAGGAATAAAAATTGCAGTTTTGAAGTGCAGAGACCAAAAAATTTCAATGAAAGCAGGGATCTCATATCGCAGTTCACTTTTCATAAGATCATAGTGGTCGCAGGGTTGATAAGCACATTGATATAGAGAGGAACTGATGAGGCCGGAAGAAAGATATTGCAATTTTGTAATAATGCTAACTAGGTGTGTAAACTTTTTGTGGCAGTGAATTTTGGAAGCTGGAGGCAAATAAATAAAAAAAGTTGCAGCTCTTCAAATAAAATGGTTGTGTTATGTAGGTGTAAAGATGGTTTGCAACCCATATAACGGAAATGTTATACAAGTAGCATGTTCTTCAGTATACTGAGCACAAAGAGTAAACACCGTATGTTTCTTTTGTGTGTTTTACTTTTCATATGAACCATACCGTAAAAATGCATTTCAGTCTACTTCCCCATATACATGAAAATCTTCAAATAGCCTTGATTTATTTCTCTGTTCATTGCTTTTTTAAACTTTCATTGCAAGTGCATGTTATTCCTTAAACGAAGTTATGCAATGAAATAATGCAATGCTAGACAAACGTTCTCATAACATTTGTTATCATTCGCTTCAGAATATAATTAAGACTGCTGTGTTACGGGCCTTGTTATCCCATAACCAAGTACTTTATATAAAACATATCCAGACTACATGATCCATGGAAAATACAGCACAACAAAGGCTTATGGATAAAAACTCTAGTTAAATATTAATGCATTTATTAACAATGTAAGTTCTAATAATTAATTAGTGAGCACATAAATACTTAACGTCATATATATTAAAGTGACCATGGCAACTTCTGGGATCTTGACAACGTCCTAACCGTGCAGATTCGTATCTTGCTGAGAAATTATAAATCTTGAAAAGTGCGTTTAATTTCGTGTCGATTCAAGAATCTTCAAAAATCAGCTTGCCGTATCTCCCACAGTAGGAAAAAATGGTTCTCTCTCCTCTCGAGAGCTTTCTACACATTTGCAAAACATATGACAATCAATACACCAATCTTGGTTGGGGCAGTTGCAGCATATCATAAAGTAGCACGTGCAGAAATCCACGCAGGTGTGCACAAACCAAGTACCAACGGTAATCAACTGTCATGACAGTCCTCCAACTCGTCTCTGACTTTCTTCTTCGATTATAAAAGCGTAAAACGCTACCTGAGCTTCATGAAATGTCCATAAGCCCAGCTTCTCTTATAACCTTGCGGCTACGTTTCCCTTAAACCATTTCAAGGTCACGGACATACCACACTGCATCGAGGATGATCGCCTTTAACGCCGTAATTATCGAAATCCAGTGTAATGCCGAAGAAAAGCAAAGACGGCCAAGCTCTTGAGACAAGTCAGTAACTACCCGAAGGTGTGTACCAGCCACTTCGCTCGCACCTCACCTCAGTCAAGACCCACGTCCAAAAGGAAAGAGAAAACACATGTTGAAAGTTAAACAAGCAATAGCTTAGCTTGTTACAGACGGCAGCTTCTTTAAGCCATTAGTTTTAACTGCACTGATTAATTTTCCTCTTAAAATGAATGAATATATATATATATATATATATATATATATATATATATATATATATATATATATATATATATATATATATATATATATATATATATATATATATATATATATATATATATATATATATATATATATATATATGACTATTTATCACATCACCGTGATTCATATACAATCAGAAAAGCTACAAACGTCCTTTAATATCAATTCACTCTGCCTCAGAAGTAATATGTTTTCATATATATGTTACCGAAGGAAATTTTAGTTGATAATAAGTCCACCGCCCGTGGGATCCGAACCAGCGACGGACGAGGAATCAGGACTACAGTGACACACTAACCAGTCGGCCACTGGTTGGTGTGTCACTGTAGTCCTGATTCCTCGTCCGTCGCTGGTTCGATCCCACGGGACGGTGGACTTATTATCAACTAAAATTCCCCTTCGGTAACATATATGAAAATATATTACTTCGAGGCAGAGTGAATTTGATATTAAAGGACGTTTGTAGCTTTCTGATTATATATATATATATATATATATATATATATATATATATATATATATATATATATATATATATATATATATATATATATATATATATATATATATATAGAATATTATCCTTCGAAATTCAGTCAGGTTTACTGACATACGATTGTGATAATTTTGATGATTTGCGGGGGATTTCCAATGTTTCCCTTCATGATGGTACATCGCCATGTAAAATTATTACAGTTAGCGGAATTTTGTTTACCTGGAAAGAACGAAATATTCTATACTAAGTTTTCTGCTCATCTGCTTATTCGTCTGAACACAAAGCAAGTAAAAAATGCGCCGAAGTTTCTTCGGCGCAATCGAGTTTTCTGTACAGCATATAATCAAGGCCACCAATAATAGATCTATCTTTCGGTGGTCTCGGTATAATGTTGTATGAGCCGCGGCCCAAGAAACTCTAACCACGGCCCGGTGGTGGCCTATCCTATATCTTTGACCTTAAATAAAATAAAAACCACTGAGGCTAGAGGATCATTGAAGGGTGGATAATCAACATGCCAATTTGCAGCCCTCTAGCCTCAGTAGTTTCTAAGATCTAAGGGCGAACAGAAAAGTGCCGACAGAGACAAAGCCGGCACAATAGTTTTCTTTATAGAAAATTAAAAAGATATGATTTGTATACATTCAGCCAAAGCTCATCGTGAAATTCCTCTCAGTATCCAAAATAATTTCAATACCTTCTAGATTACTGAGCTTATAAGATTTTTAAATCTTTAAAATAAGGCACAAAGAATATTCAAAGATTTTTTTCTTCATAGAAATTTCCGTGTGGAATATCGAATTTCGACTGCCAAGATGTCGCAGTAAAAGCTAAAGCTCTAGAATTACCGGAAGATAATGGTTAAAATTAATACGAATGATATTAGTACTTCCTGAATAGCTATGAGCAAAAGGCGAAAAGATTTATATTGAATATCTATGAAATTAAATAATATTCTTTAAGTATTTCATACTTCAGATACGTGTATAATAATAATAATAATAATAATAATAATAATAATAATAATAATAATAATAATAATTTATTTCAAGAGCCTTATGCACCAAAATCACCTGAGGACGAAAAGGCCATAAAAAAAGAATAAAAGAAAATGTCACCCCGTGACAGAAAGCGAAAGAATCCAGGTCATGATTTATTTATTATTAAGACATGAAAACAAGCCATCTCATCCTGAAGAATGACCCTGCGCTCCGAGAGACGGATTTAAAAGAAAGAGGGAGCCATATTCAACCACGATCACCAGAGAAGACCGACAAGATATGAGTCGATTAATGCTGTAAAGATTATAGACACAGCAACAGAAAGCCAACGCCTCCAGTTTCTTGAAGCGTTGCCCATCATGGGAAAAAAGCCCAGCATAAATATTGTTAAAAGAAACTGAATTTCTCCCGACACCTACCAGGAGAAACAGCCGAAACCAGCCGGCGCCAAATACCATACAGGCGGAGAGAGAGAGAGAGAGAGAGAGAGAGAGAGAGAGAGAGAGAGAGAGAGAGAGAGAGAGAGAGGTCCAAACACCCCTGCACTGGAGCGAACCATGACAGTGGGGGATACACCAGTAGAAACTCCCCCTCCCCCCCTCCATGATTAATACACCCAAGAATGTTCGAACGCCAGCAGGCCTTACAACGTAGATCCCCCGAGGAGGAAACTGACCAATGAAAATTCCACCCGCCAAGACATCAGTCCAGCCCTCCTGCCATGAGTACCTGCCCACCTTTTAATTTCACACATTCTCTTCTTCGATGACCACCTGTGTGTGCGTCGAAGCGCAAGAGTAAAATAAACAACGAAATCAGAGTATTTTTCCATGTCTATTGAAATTTTAATAATAATAATAATAATAATAATAATAATAATAATAATAATAATAATAATAATAATAATAATAATATCCTAAGTTCTTGAAAATAGCAATATTTGTAGAAATATAAGGAGATAAATAAAATCAACGATAATTGCTATATTTTCAATTACAGCATACTAGCCAGTTTTCTGAAACTTGACATGTAAGGTAAAGTACCATTGCAAAAAACCTTCAGACTCTGTGAAACTGATAATTTGAAATTCCTTTTCAAATTTCGACTCGTAAGTAGGGTAAAATTTGTATTCTGTTTTTAGATTATTATTATTGTTATTCAAAGGTGCTCTTCAGCAGGTGACTATGATGTTATAAAAAGTTAATACGTTTTGTTATCAAATTAATGTGGCATATATAGTGATATATATGAATAAATATAAATGAATATGTATACACACACACACACACATATATATATATATATATATATATATATATATATATATATATATATATATATGTATATATATATATATATATATATATATATAACGAAAAGCTTAAATTATTTTCTTTATTTGCATTATGTAAATTTAGATCAGCCTTGTTTTTTCTAGTTTTAATAACTACTTTTTAAGAAAGTCATGTTGTGGCAGGATAACCTTTGTTTTGTGTGGGTATTTGTTTACATTACTTTTTAAGTTTAGTGTCCGTTGTCTGGTCATTGCTAGTGCTTAACGCAAAGTGCTTAATTTAACATTGTTCAGTGTGGTTAGGCGTCTCCCCTTTTGTTTATATTATCGAACTATCGTTTTAACAATTGTTTTTCTGTTTTTACGAGTGTTGATGAACGCCTCCTTGGTGATGTCTGGACGTTGGAGCTCGGCCAGAGTTAGGTCGGGCTATAGTACTCCCCTTTTATACTGTCCCTTAAGAAGCTGACTTATATTTGGAATTTGGATGACGATTATTTGGTAGCTTTTTGGACTACGTTTACGGATCTTCATCTTGGACTGTTGTTCGCAGGTCCTCTTGTCACCTGCGACTCGTGTGTTTCCAGCCTCGACCTGCGACTTGGGTGCTTCATACGAGACTTGCAGGTGCTCCTGTCACCTGCGATTTGAGCGGTTCCTGCTTTTCCCTGTTGAGGAGGAATTCCCAGGGAATTGGTGCCGTCGCTTTCTCCCAGCACTGATGTAGATTTGCCTGCCGCTTCTGCGTCTCTGTCCAGCTGCTTTCTTCAGTGGATTTGGGAGCTTGCTAACTCGTAAAATGATCTGAAGGGAGGCTGACGCCAGGTAAGACAGAGTATCCCTGATTTTTGCTCAGGATCGCCTTCCCTTTATGTTGATGCTCTGGCGTTCAAGACCTGTCCTGATAGCTGAATTGGCGATTTGATCACGGCCCTGGAATTGCTTCTCCTCCGATGCCTCCACTGATGTGAGAAAAACTATATAGCAGTTGAATTGTTTCAATAATATATATATATATATATATATATATATATATATATATATATATATATATATATATACATATACATATACATATACATATACATATACATATACATATACATATACATATACATATACATATACATATACATATACATATACATATACATAATATATATATATATATATATATATATATATATATATATATATATATATATATATATATATATATATTATATATATATATATATATATATATATATATATATATATATATTATATTAGTTTGTCGTGTTTATGCTGTGACTTTATAATGTCACTCCCACGAGGTCATATATGTTCTAGACAAGGTTTCACTTATTTAGCTTTGTGGTAATAGGTAGGGATTATAACTATTTTCTTGTTTTGTTTACTTTCCCTTCCTTCTTCCTTTGATTTAGCATTAGGATAGTTTTTGGTCTGGCCAGCAAAAGTGTTGGATCCAAACAAGTTATTTATTAATAATTGCCATTTCCTCCTTATTATTTATCTTTCTTTGATAGGGTTTAGCTTTCTTAGTTTTAGGGAATCCAGAGTGATTCTAAGGACCAATATTTGTCCTTCCTGGTTGTTACCAAGGTTTTGAAGTGTTTATTATCTCCCACAAGGTTGATTTAAATTCTGTATTTATTAAGTATTAAATATTGTTAAGTTTTCTTGGGTGTTTGTTTCCAGGTGTTTGTTTCCACTGACCTTTAGCACCGAGTTACATTTATTACTGACAACAATGCTATTATAATTTAAGAACTTGCATAACACCCCCGAGGGTTGTAACAATTTGGCAACCGTGACAGGACTGTTCTCAGGTGTAGTCAGTGTTTTGGTCTGTGGAACAGCTCTTGGTTAATTTAACAATATTTTGTTTTGCTGTAGTTATTACCTTACTCCCCTGCTAGTTTTGGTACAATGGAGTTTTTTGGGTTAGCTGACTGTATAAAACATCTGCCAGTATTAAGTAAGGATTATTTAGTAAGTTGTGCCCGGTGGTTGGGTATTCCGTTGAGGGAAACGAATACTAAAAATCAGTTGGTGCAGCCGTTAAAAGTAAAATTGCTCAAGGTCTGGCTGAGGCTGAACATTTGGTTAGGGAAAGCCAGACTCTCAAGTCTGTTTTGAAAAAGTTTTGTTTGGAGACAGGTGTTGAGTGGGATAAGGAAATCCCATATGTGTTATTCGCTATTAGGTTGGTACCTAATGAAACCCTTGGGTTTTCGCCTTTCCAATTAGTATTTGGCCATAGTGTTAGAAGTCCCTTAGACATGGTTAGGGAACACTGGGAAGGAGAAGCCCCAGAAATAAATGGACTCGACTATATGTCAAATTTACAGGAGAAATTGCACAGAGCCTAGTCTTTTGCCCGAGAAAATTTGGCAAAGGGTCAAGCTACAATGAAGTACAATTATGATGTAGGTGCTCAACGGAGAGAGTTTTGTCCAGGTGATAAGGTGTTGGTTTTGCTCCCCATGCCTGGCAATCCATTGAAAGCTCAGTTTTCAGGCCCGTGGAAGGTACTGAAAAAAATGAGTGATGTTAATTACCTGATTGAGACTCCCGAACGTAGGCGTAAATCACAAATATGTCATATTAATATGCTGAAACCTTATTTTTGTAGAAATGAAGCTGTAGTAGTAGAACCAGTATCACTAATGAATGTAGACATAGAACCGGTTATTGATAATAATTTCTCTGTTGGTCCAAATGCCCTCTCTGATAATTCTGATGTTTTAAATAATCTTAATGTTAAATTTCAGCATTTAGATGCAGATAAGGTTGCTTCTTTGATAGACCTGATAACTGAGTGTAAATACTTGTTTCAGGACGCCCCTGGAAGGACTAATGTATTGGAACATGATGTTGATATTGGGGACGCCCAGTCTAGCAAACAGTGTCCATACACGTTAAATCCCATGAAAGAAGTTGTGGTTAAGGATGAAGTAAAATACATGTTAGATCACAACCTTATTAAGCCCAGTTGTAGTCCCTGGAGCTCTCCAGTAGTCCTTGTTAAGAAAGAAGGTGGTCAGCATCGACTATGTTTTGACTACTGTAAAGTGAATGAAGTAACCAAGACTGACTCCTTTCCCTTGCCTCGGGTGGAAGACTGCATTGACTGTATTGGATCTGCCAAATTTATCAGTAAATTTGACTTGTAGAAGGGTTATTGGCAGGTCGGTCTTACAACCAGGGCAAGGAAAATATCTGCTTTTGTGACAAGTAACAGCTTATATGAGTGCAAAGTTATGCCGTTTCGCATGAAAAATGCACCTGCCACCTTTCAAAGATTAATGAACTTGGTAACATGTAATTTAGAGGGATGTGTCGTCTACATAGATGATCTAGTCATCTACAGTGATGACTGAGACACACATCTCAAGAGGATAAGGGCATTATTCGAGTCTCTAAGAAAGGCTGGTTTAGTTATTAATCTGAGAAAGAGCGACTTTGCTCAAGCAAAGGTTGTGTATCTCGGGCACGAGATAGGCTTGCGCAGAGTCACTCCTAAGAAGGCAAATGTTGAGGCAATATCAGTTTCCCCAGTGCCTCGGAACAGAAGGGGGGTAAGGAGATTCCTTGGTATGGTGGGATACTACCGTAAGTTTATAAGAAACTTCTCTGACCTTGCCACCCCCTTGACCGAATTACTGAAGAAAAATGTAAAATTTATCTGGGATGGCAAGTGTCAGGAAGCTTTTGAAAACTTAAAATCAGCGTTGGTAAGTTTCCTTCTGCTGCAGTCTCCAGACTTTTCTCTACCATTTTGTTTGGCAACTGATGCCAGTGACACAGGGTTAGGTGCTGTGCTATTTCAGAAGGATCAAGACGGAACAGTTCACCCAGTCATTTCTTTTTTCAAAGAAACACTCGCCAACAGAGAGGCGATACTCTACAGTCAAGAAGGAAGCTCTGTGTTTATTAAAATCTTTGAACCATTTCAGTATTTATTTAACTAAACCATCCTTTCCCGTTGAAGTCTTTACTGATCACAATCCATTGGTTTTTATTAACAAATTCAAGAATGAAAATCATAAAATTCTGAGGAGGAGTTTAGAGCTCCAAGAATATGAACTAATTATTAACCATATTTCTGGTAAATGTAACGTAGTGCCAGATGTCCTCTCAATGGCGTATGGAAAGGAATGAAGGGATAGACTGTAATAATTTCATTGCTTTTCTTTCAGGTATAGCCTTTGTTTTGCTCTCTTTTGTATGTTAGTTGTATGATTACTTTTACCCTTCAGTAAAGGTTTTGGTTTTTGCTTTGCTTTAGACTTGGTTAAGTTAGGTTTTTAACCACTGCTAAAAAAAAAATAATAAATTATTTTTTTTTCTTTTGGTGGGGAGCTGTAACTTTAAGCTGCTTAATTTTATGTCATGGCTCTTATTAACGTAAATATTTTGTTCAGTTCTTTCCAAATTTTCATTTATTTTGTTTTTCTCTTGAGCCTCGAATAGCTGGATAGGGTCTTTTCGCTCCCACCAAGGGTCTGTTAGATTGTAATTGATACCTCATCCATGAAGTTTCTTTTTCTTTGCATGTACGAGCACTGGATAGGTTTTGTGCCTTCATTTTCTCCCAACGAAAGTGTTTTATGGACACTGGGTTGTGTTTTAAAGTGATTTTGGTACTCAGCTCCTTATAGGAAAGAACTCGACCGACAACGGCAACTGTGGCAGTGTATTCCTGTGGCGACCTTCCTTGTGTCTGTTGTTGTGGCGGACGTTTTGGGGGCGCGTCATTGGGTGCCTTGTTGCTGCTGGTGGCTCTTTTTCAGGATATCACAAGAAGCCATTCTGTTATTTTGGGTGATATATCCTGAGATATATACATCTCCTGTGGGTGTTGATGAGGGACATCCTACCCTCTGCTGTCCTGCCTCTCTGCTGCAACGCCTCTCTATACGTTACTGCACTGCCTCTCTACCTACTGTGGCTCTGCCTCCCTGACGTGTCACCAGTTTATTGTTTTTTTAAAAGACGACCCCTGTTCAGCTGTCCACATCTTCGCGATTATTGAGACAGTCCTGTGCTTGCTACCCGAGGGCTGTATTCGTTTACGTTCATCGATGTTGGTGTTAATTAGGATCACTTAAGCAAAGGAAATAGCTTTAGCCTAATTGTAAATATGTTAAATTTCGAGTTTGTAAATATTAGGATTAACCCAATAACCGTTTTCTATGGGAAGCAGCTTTGGTGCCCCCAGCTAACAGTGTGGCCAGCAAAAATTTACGCTACCCAGACTGTCAGCAAAAAGTCAAAAACACAACATGGCAACTACTCTCCTGGCCGTGCTATCGTTTGAGTGCTGGCAGCTACGTTTCCTTTTTTTTTTATCAGTTTCTGTATCTTATTCCATATATTTTAAACCCATATAAGACTATTAATGTATATACGGCCGTTTCCCTTTCACCATTGTCACGTATTTATACGTCTGCTCTTTCCAGCCATGATAATAACAACAATTTTTCCCTCGGCTATGAGGTTATCAGCGTGGCGACATTTGGAAAATAACATTCTCTTAGGACCGACACATGTGCATTGTTTCTTGTATGGAAGTTTATTTATTGTATATGAAACTTTTTTTTTGACGTTTTAGAATTTATAAATAACAGGTGACAACAATTATACATTCGAATTATAGTTGTTACTAATCATCAGATTTTTATTTGACAGGCCATATAATGGTATATATACCAGCTGTTTCCGAAAGATCTTGCATTTGGTAGTCTGTATAATCCAATCTTTGGGCTAAACCTAGGTTCCTGTTATGAATTGTACATCATCCACGATGCATGTCTGTTTTCTAAATGAAAAAAATATTAAATAAAACTTATTGTATGGAATTTCTAAGTCATATATATATGCATATATATATATATATATATATATATATATATATATATATATATATATATATATATATATATATATATATATATATATATACATATACATATACATATACATATACATATATATATATATATATATATATATATATATATATATATATATATAAATATATATATATATATATCAAAAGGCATATTCAGGTCTCCTTGGAAGGTCATGATCAGTTGTTGTTTTCATATCTCCTGTCTTCCTTCCACCGGCATCGAGTTTGGTGTGCGGAACCACTCAAACATTAGTTTGAAAATGATGCCTTGGATTATCCCTAGTCCTTTTGACCGATTCCGATCCCTTGTTTCATGGATAATGGAGGATTTAGTGATCTCCCTTTTGTACAGGCAAGTTAAACGACTTTTACTTTCCCCGTGAATTTTGACCGTCGACAAGGGAATTCCGAAGTGACCATCATCAATGAAAGAAGGACCCGGAATCTTTCAAAAGGACTCTTTATAATTCCAGGCCCTAATATCAAGCCCATCAAATTCACTGCGGGTGGGAAGTAAACAACAGACGATCATTTCAGGCAATACCACCTACGTCGCTACCTTACAAATTTCTATATTAGCCAGTTATCAATAATACCGTCAAACCAAAATGACCACGAACATGTAGTACGTTTTAGACGTTGCCACTTTTCCCAGATTTGATTCATAAAACCTTGACCTAAGTTTGGATGTCGCGTAGATATGACAAACACGTCGCCACACCTTCCCATACTAGGTCTGAAACAGTAAACAGCTTGACACTTGTTCTGCGTATCTAGCCGTGAAGACGTAAAATGAATTGAAATCTGAAGAATTGAAGTCATACATTAAACTGCTTTGAACAAAAGTAGGGTGAGGATGATCTAGTTTCTAATCACCTAAATAAATTATACTAATGCCCAATATCTAGGCCAGACTCACTGATGAAAATAAATGCTACAACACGAAATAAAAAAAAAATACTATTATTGGCTTCTCCAGTAATGGCAGATTTGTAAATTAAGTCGGCCTTGTCCCAGAACGGCCTCTTTCTTCTGGACAGCCTGGGGGAGGAATAGTTAGGATTTTATGACCAGATTAAAGAACTCCGAACTGAGGAATGCAGATTAACTGCAGTCAGATTATAAATCAGGAAGAAGTTTGGAAACGTAGCTAATGACACCCATATTGTGTGTAGAGAGTTTCTATGTGCACTATAAATCTAAATATACACTCACATATATATATACACCCATATTGTGTGTAGAGAGTTTCTATGTGCACTATAAATCTAAATATACACTCACATATATATATACATACATACATACATATATATATATATATATATATATATATATATATATATATATATATATATATATATATATATATATATACATACATACATACATACATATATATATATATATATATATATATATATATATATATATATATATATATATATATATATATATATATATATATATATATATATATATATATATATATATATATATATATATATATATATATATATATATATATATATATCATGTTGTCTCTGTCCATTGATCCGTATGCTAATTGTTCTTTTTATAGTTGTTAGAATTCTCGAACGTTATGAATTATCAATGCCAAAATTGTTAGGTTTGAATTACTGTACGTGAAATTATTGTATATGGCATTTAGTGTTCAAAGGAGGGTAAAGAACAATACAAAGAAAAGATCTCTCTCTCTCTCTCTCTCTCTCTCTCTCTCTCTCTCTACAACTAAAAGATAATTTGATGAAGAGAATGGCGATACCGATAAATTTCATTATCTAGTTTTACAGATTTTCCTTTATTGATGTAATGAAACTGACATTGTTGTCAAATGCGAAATCTTATGCCCGGAAATTACTGGCAACCCGTTCACAATCATTAAATACAGATCTCATTTTCCTGTCTTTACCTGGTTAGCCTCTGTTGTCGTTTTCATCATTCCCACTGTCGGATGAATTTTCAGCATTGCTTCTTGTGCAAGAATTTTGTACGTAACTTTCATTTAGATTATGGTCTTTGTGTATTGTTTCATGTTTGAATGTTTGTTTGTTCTAGATCTAACACTGATCTGTGACGTTTCAGAGTTTGTTCATAAGTAACAACAATCAGTTATTTGAATGTTATATATATATATATATATATATATATATATATATATATATATATATATGATCATGAAGCTACAAATATCGCTTAATATCAAATCCACGCTACCTCGGGAATATCCCCGATGGGGAATTATCACTGAAGAGGAATTTATAAGTGATAATTGAACGGGCACTGCCGAGTCTCGATCCCACTACACAGACGCGCATCC
>NC_089741.1:9765870-9790870 GCF_040412425.1 Macrobrachium rosenbergii | reverse complement strand
ACGTCCAGTTCCTTCAGTTTATTTGCATGTTGAGGAATAAATCTGACAGCCATAGTCTAGCTTGGATCGACACAACGAGTCACACAGTCTCAGCAGGGATTTTTTACTCAGCTCCCCAACTAAATCCAGAGACAAACTTCAAAAATATTGAGAGATTGTTTAACATATTCTAAGGCATTTATGTGGCTGGCCCATCAATTTCTGGTCAATGGTCATTCCCAAAAATTTTACTTCTTCATAAGGAATGATAGATCCTTTTAAACTAAGGCTGGGAACCTCTTCCACACGCTTGGCAATTTAGTAAACTTGCAGAAACTGTTGAGGAAGAGAATTTAAAACCATTCTCATCAGCCCACTTGTAATAGCATTAACAGACCTTGTAAATGTTTACATACTGATGAGGCATCATATCCTGTGCAGTATATTGCAAGGTCATCAACAAAGCGAGCATTTAACAGGTGATGATATTTATACAATACTGTTTATTGCAACTGAAAAAAGTGTCACAACTTAAAACATTCTCTTGTGGAACACCCTCCTCCTGCACAAAAGGTTGGGAGAGTGTGTTGCCCACTTAACCTTAAAAATCTCTCTGTTAAAAAGGAATATATGAATTTAATCATTCTTCCACATATGCTCCATTTTGTGCAATTGTTTTAAGATGCCAATTCTCCATGGTGTCACAGCTTCCCAGGTCGAAAAAATACCCCGATAGTCTGACACGTCGGGCAAATCTCGATTTGATTGGTCAGCCCTCAGCAAAGGATCAAGGGTGGGAACGATTTTTCCTGGAAACCAAATTGAAATGGAGTTATTAGTCCTTTAGTTTCCAGGTGCCAAACCAATCTGGTGTTTATCATTTTCTCCATCAGCTTACAAACACAGCTGGTAAGAGCTATTGGTCTATAGCTGGTGGCTTGGGAAGCGTCTTTATTAGGCTTTATGGGGGACAAATTATGGATATTTTCCAGTCCTGGGCAAATTCCAGCTCTCATTTTGTTTATAACTTTGAGTAGATACTTTTGGCATCATCTGGGAGGTGTTTAAGCATTTCATATAAAATTGAATCACCCCCGGGAGCTGTTGATTCAGTTGAAGAGAGTGCTTCCCGAAATTCTCTTAAGGAAAATTTGTGGTTGTATGGTTCAGATTTTCCTGAATCAAATTTCAGAGTCATTTCAGCCTTCCGAATTCTCTGAAATTCTAGAGAATAATTATCAGGGTTGGAAATCCTGAGAAAAGTGTTTTCCCAGCTCACTGGCAACTTCAGCGGGCTCTGTGATCAGAGGTTATTGACTTTAATGAGGGCATGGTGACGAACAAATTTTCCACTTCAGTCCTCTTCACCCTCCATCAAACCAGAGGAGCAGTCAGAGCCAGTAATCCAATTTAGGTCAATGTTATCAACTAATGGTCATTCTTGATAGGGGGGAAGAAGATAGGGACTGAAAATGGAGAAGGCTTGAAAGTGGACCGAGCTTAGTCTGGATGCTCAGAACTGACCAATGTAGCATGGTTAGACCTGCCAGGGTAGGGTACTACCCCACTACCATAGCCCAGTTCATCCTTGCAACACACAAGCCCCACCACCACATCAAGGTGTCGGGCCATTGGTGGGGGATGGATCAACTGCTAGGATCCATAGAAGGAGTGGGTGTATACCTTCATGACATTGTGATTTATTCTAATACGTGGGGAGAACATCTGAAGATTTTAAGGAAAGTTTTCATGAAATTACGGGAAGCAGGACTAACAATCAACTTACAAAAAAATGAGTTTGGAAAGGCAACTGTTCAGTATCTAGGATTTGAAGTTGAAAAGGCTTTCTTGCTCATGCTGATGCTAATGTAGAAGGTATCTGTAAGGCTACCCCACCTACTACGAGGAAACAGCTTCAAAGATTTTTGGGCATGGCTAGATTTTATTGTCAATTATGTCAAAATTTCTCAGCTGTAGTAGCTTCCTTAGCTGATACGTCTGAAAACAAAGTTTGTTTGGATTCTGGAATGTCAAGAGTCATTTGAGAAGGTTAAAGCCATATTAACTTAACCCGAGAACTGCTACAAGCCTCTTCAGCGGCTGTGTGGGCGACTGCTATAAGCCTCTTCAGAGCGCCATTTTCTATCTCTACTCTTAAGTTCCCTCTTGACATTATTTAACTTTTATTATTTTTTCTTGGCAAAACTATTTGTCTGGTAGAGGTTTTAATGTTTAGAACTTTAATCATATATATTATGTATAATATACCAATTTCCCCATAGATCCAAATCTAACTTTTTTGCAAAGGAAAAAAGTGAAAAGTAGTTCTTTTCTGTCAAAACCTGTTTTATATTAATATATCAGAATGATGCACAATAAAAAAATCATATAAAACAACATACTTGCACAATCATATACTTTCTATCACAATGCAATGTACTGTTCAGTAAAAAATAAAAGACTTGGCAACTCCCAAAACCTCAAAAAAGTATCACGTTTGCCTAGCGTAAATTATGGCAACACTCCTGAATATTTTTGTATTTCTTTTGAGTATCTGATGAGTGGTTGTTTAAAATAAAGGGAATAGTTAACATAACAAATAGTATTAGTTACCGTGATAATAAGTGTTTTGTTTTGTATTAGTTATAACTACAGTTCTATTTTGATAACAATGAAAGCGACTTTCACTTGGTTTTCTGTTTTCAGCTACTTTTCACTTTTTGTCGTCATGACTGGACGTTCTCAGAAAAATGAGACTATGGCCTCTTCTAGCAAGGGCTCTGAGAACACCAAGACAAAAAGGAAAATCTGCTTCCCAGAAGAGACAAACATAATGACACAAGGGAAAATCAAAGCACAGCAACAGAAGGAAGTTGGAAGAAAGGGGGTGTGAAGAGAAGTGGTAGTGGAAAAATATGTGGCCCAGGAAAAGAAGCAATACCAAAGTACTTCTTCCTCCATCACACTGACACCATCAAAATATGAACACATGTGATGCAATACCAAGTGCACCTACTCTTCCATTCATTGCCCAAAATCGTCGTTTACGGAATCTGACCCTAGCAAATTCTTACCTATGTTATTCACCGAAGACGAAACAGACGAAGACATAGATGATGACATCAACTGTGGAGATAGTGATAGTGGTGAGATAGGGACTTCTGACGACAGCAAGATGATTATGAAGGAAGATTATTTCGTTCAGATGGAGGGCACATTGAAGAATGTGAAGAAGAGGATGGTGAAAATGAAATAGGTAACGATTACGATATACGAGAAGGAAATATTCAGTCTTATATTTGGTCAGATGTCAATAACTTTATCCTGATATTCATCCCTTTGATGGTAACTGTGCTGGTGTAACAAGTGAGTGGCCTTGTGATGACACTGCAAGAGAAAGCGAATATTTTCTTGCACTTTTCACTGATGAATAAGTTGGCCTTATTGTCTGTGAAACAAATAAGTATTACCAGTGGGTAATGGAAAATTTCTCTTTACACAAAATTCAAGAGTTCAGAAATGGGTGGACACGGATCCCCATGAAATTTATGTTTATTTTGCATTATTATTACTGATGCCTCTAATGAAAAAACATGTCTTACAAGACTACTGGAAACAAGACACTTTGATTCCTACCCCAATTTTCCCCAAATTCATGACCCACGACAGATTCTTGCTGTTGACCCGTTTCATGCACTTTGCTGACAACGGGAATCCAAACTCTACTGATCGAATTTGGAAAATAAGACCATTCCTTAGTTTGGTTGTAGGAAACTTCAAAAGGGTGTTTCATCCTTTCCAGAAAATTGTAATTGATGAGTCTCTAATACTTTCCAAGGGCCGTCTTATTTTCAAGCAATATATCCCAAGCAAGCGTCATCGTTTTGAGGTTAAACTGTTCGTTTTATGCGATTGTGAAACGGGAATAGTGCTTGATATTATAGTATATACTGGCACAGATGTTGATATACCAAAAGAGGATCAAGGTAGCGGTCTGGGCTTCTCGGGAGCGGTAGTCAAGAAAATGATGGCACCGTATATGGGTCACGGACATATATTGTACACAGACAATTGGTATAGTAGTCCTACACTGGCACAATTCCTTCATGATAATGCCACAGGAATATGTGGCACTGTGAGAGAAAGCAGGAAATATATGCCAAAATTTAATGTCCCCTCCACCTCTTATGCTAATCCCAGTGACAGTGATACTCCTGATGAGGACGAAACTAAAACTGCAAGAACAAGCCATAAAGCTAAAAAAAGGAGAAAGCCAAAGGCCAAGACCATACAACGCGAGGCAACTAACAAGATTTTGGCTGTAAAGTGGATAGATAGAAAGCCCGTGACCCTTTTATCAACTGTACATAAAGGTGATATGGTGGACAGGGGTAAGGTCCACTACAGGACTAAAAAGAAAATCTGCAAGACAGATGTTGTTGCTGATTATAACGAAAATATGCGCCTTGTAGTTAAGAGTGACTGCCAGCTAAGTGGGACAGAGTGTATGAGGAAATCCTTCAAGTGGTATCACAAAATCGTTCTTCAACTTATAGACATCATAATGCTCAATTCATACAACATTTGGCTTATGAAGACGTCAGACCCCACTTGCAAGAAATTAAAATTTCGCGAATTCATATACAATGTTTCATACCAACTTCTTGAGGATTATGGCACCGTGACAAACAGTAGACTCGGACGTCGTGGACATCCTCCCGTAGAGGCACCTGATCGCTTGCATGGAGCAGCTTACATAAGCTATCATCATCTCCAATACACAGCATTCAATGAGGACCAAAACAGAAAAATCAACTAAAGTGCTATGTATGCGCCAATACTTCCAGGCGACAAAGAAACGAACAAGGGTTACAACGATCTGTGCTGAATCGACGTGCCCTGTGTCCAACTGACTGCTTTCGTGCATGGCATACTCAAAAGGACTACTGAAGAGAGAGAGAGAGAGAGAGAGAGAGAGAGAGAGAGAGAGAGAGAGAGAGAGAGAGAGAGAGAGAGAGAGAGAGAGAGAGAGAGAGAGAGAGAAAGAGAGAGAGAGAGAGAGAGAGAGAGAGAGAGAGAGAGGAGGATCTTTTTATGTATTATTTTATGTAATGTCTATATTCATGATTTATTTACATAGGAATTTTCTATATCTTTTCTATATTTTGGCAATAGGTGGTGGCGCTATTGGTTTGGTATTTTCTTTGTTATAACTATAATATATGTTTGCAAAAGACGAGGATTATATTATTTTTACTCACTTTGTTCCTTCAAATATGATAGGTTTTTGTTATTGAACTTGCAAGTAATAAAGATAGAATATGCTCCTAAATACATCATTTTAACCTACTTTACAATAATAACAATGGTAATAATAGTTACTATATGGATAAAGAAAAAACACCTACGAAGTAAATAAAAAAAAATATGTAAACAGTAATGTTTCTATAGCGATTTGAAAGATCATTCATTTTTCGAGAAGAGAAACAATTCTATATTCTAGGATTTAAAAATATTAAGTAATCTTTATCATTACACTCAACGATATTATACAGTATAAATTGTAATTGTTACATGTCAAACAAAACATCATATGGTGACAAGAAGTGTAGTAAGAAAAATTACGCTATCCTCTACCGGGCCCAACAACGAGCCCGTTATACCCAACTACCTCCCCACCCATGGGTGAGGGCAGACAGACCCGACCCAACCCCCATAGTATGACCGCACCACCGATTCATCAGGCAAAATGCCACGTCGCGCAATAAAATTAACTTTGAATGTTTACAACAAAATAACAAAGAGAAAGAGGCAAAAAATATTTTGATGATGCATGCACGAAGCAATTACAAAGGCATTGGTAAAGATATGTGTCAGATTCTGAAGAGTATTATTTTTGTCAAGATAGCCGCACCACAGGACTGTTCTAAAATGACATTGACGCATTTCTCGGGTTAAAGACCAGTGCTTCAAGCTCCAGACTTCAATAAGAAGTTTGTAATACAAGTTGATGCCACCAACTGTGGAAGATGACAGCAGTATTCTGCATCCAGTGTGTTTCAAGTCTTCAAAGTTGAAAAAGCATCAGAAAACTTACTCAACAATCAAAAAAGAAATGTTAGCATTAATCACAGCATTGAAAAAGTTTGAAGTGTATGTGAACCGACCTAGGAATGAAGAAATTTTAGTGTTGTCTGACCACAACCCTATGTCATTCATCAGTAAGATGAAAAATAACAATCAGAGACTGACCAGGTGGTCTTTATGCCTGCAACTGTAGAATGTACAAGTGAAACACATTTCAGGAAAAGATACTGTCATAACAGATTATTTATCACATTGTGAATCATTGGATTCAAACCCGGGATAACTAACATTCTGGGGGGAGAAATTTCATGATGTTGCCTTGTAATATGTATATCATCCTATAGTTCTGATATATTTACTCTTCTGTTTATCATGTGTTACGTGTAATAACAATAATTGTTGAAACAGCATATGCAGTGTAATGTCAGATCTCAAAAGAATTAATGCTTTAGATAACATAACAGCAAAATTTAGAATTAATAATACATCTTTAATAATAACATAGTATGTGATCCACATTTTGTCCCCTAGCAACAAGTGTTCTGTACTTGTGATTTGGTATGTCGTGTTTTGGTTCAGCTGTTGTCGTGAGGATAACGAGTTAACTAGCTCAGGAATGGCAATCGAGTCTGTAAAAGCTGTTTCCCATACGAGAAAAAAACGAATGATTTCGCAATGTTTCACGCACTGTTCTGGAAACCAACTTTGGTTCTTCGTCTTTGTTTTGAAAGCATGCCTTTTGGGGCTGGCCAGTTGCCATCTGTTTTGATTGTGTTGAGATTTCATTAAGAGCTTTGTCCCAAATGATTTTTTGTTTTGTTTGAGTCACATTTGCCATTTTGAGAATAAATGCACGGATCTCGATTGTTTAAGTCATGTTTTGTAGGATTGTGTTGCTCTGAAAAATATACCTTGGTTTTACCAGACCACTGAGCTGATTAACAGCTCTCCTAGGGCTGGCCCGAAGGATTAGACTTATTTTACGTGGCTAAGAACCAATTGGTTACTTAGCAACAGGACCTACAGCTTATTGTGGAATCCGAACCACATTATAGCGAGAAATGAATTTCTACCACCAGAGATAAATTCCTCTAACTCTTCATCAGCCGGCCGGGGAATTGAACTCCGTGCGCTGCTCTGATCACATATTGTTCTGACATCGTCTGATTGTTTCATTTTCCATTGGAATCCTAAAGTTTTCTCATTCTGAATTCAGAGACTGTTAGTGTTGGTTCCACCCTCACTCCCTCTCCATCTCTCTCTCTCTCTCTCTCTCTCTCTCTCTCTCTCTTGAAGGAGAGAAGTTATTAACGAAGAATGTTTGTGTGGTCATTGATATTAAACTCGGCTTTTGAGATCCAAACATAGGGAAAGTGTATTTGGTAATGGTTCCTGACAAAAAAGTGTGCTTTGTGAATCTAAGGCATTTCAAGTGATTTGTCAAAGGCTTTCACAAGTTTGTGTAAAGTGAATTTTACTTATTATTACCATGGTATAATAAGGTATATTAGGGAAATTTTGCCTTACTGGAATTATTATTGGTAAATCTTTTGTGTATTTTTGTGTGTTATTGTGTTTGCAATCTCTTGATTTTTCACATTTTATATATTGGTGATTCAGCATACTGTATATTTACTTGCATTTTAAATATTTCTTGATAATTCAATATTGCATACTTGATTTAATTTTCATTTACTAAGGTTTTCTTTTCAAATCTTGAGTAATTCTTGATAGTTTAAATTTTGCTTGATTAATTTAATTTCTTGATAAATTAAAGTTTTTGTGACTTAGTTTTGTTTCAAGTAATAGTAAATTTTTCAGACTGTGAATTCTAATAATAAATTTTGAATTTAAAAAGAAATTTTTTTTTACATTGTTTTTAAAAAACAGTGTTTCATTTATTGACCACCAGTGAATAGGGATAATTTTGTGCATAGGCAAAGCGATAAACATGTTTCGTTCATTTAGTTTTGCTGAAGTGAATTAAGACCAGGGAAACAGTTAAAGGTGTTTGATGGAGTGATGCCCTTTTACTCTAGTATATTTCTTGTTTAACTGTTGATACCTCACTCTTGTTTTGTTAAACTTAGTTTGATTTTTCACATGATTAATGAGCTTTTTAAGGGATCACTGCTACCTTTAGAGTACTCAGTCATGATTTTTATTGTTATGAGAGTTGAGGTATCTGGCTGAAGTGAGGTAAATTTTGAATTTTTTGATTAGTTGCGTAATAACCAGGTATTTGGTACGTCATAACAATATATATGAATATGTATAATATATATATATATATATATATATATATATATATATATATATATATATATATATATATATATATATATATATATATATATATATATATATATATATATAAATATATATATATATATATATATATATATATATATATATATATATATATATATATATATACATATATATAAAGGACAGGAAAGGAAATTCACCATCATCAGTACAGATTCTTATGCTAACGTTTCACAACTGGAGTCATTTACAAATCATCTTACTAAATATCCCATTAAAACATCGATCACCACATATAACATTGCAAGTAAAATAAAACATGAGAAAATGAGTAATACAACTAGACATATAAGCTTTTACAAGAACCCAACAAAAGAAAGAAAGAACATAGCGATGGGTTACACTATATTAAGGTCATTTAAGTTTTGGGCTCGTCCTGTGATGCAAAAGTCTTTGTAACTAACATTAATTTTACATATTTCAGCATGATTTTTCATATTTCAATACTCAGGTTTGGTTAGGTTACATGTAGTTCTGTAACTTACTCCTCTGGGTGAATCAAACAAATCCACAGTAGCCTCGTCGTGCACCCAACGTAAATCCCCGATCACATCCTGGGCACATATTTATCAACAATATTGCAAGCCAAAAGAGGCTAAGAGGATTTATAATTTTAAATTTCGATCACATAACAGCCAAAAATGAAATAGTGATTCAATAATTCAAGAAAGTTATATCCTCAACGGCACACCCCTATCAAAACGAAACATTCCTGATGTACAATGCAGTGATTCTTGAAGGATTTTGTAGGGAAAAATGCATGGCAAAGATATATATATATATATATATATATATATATATATATATATATATATATATATATGTGTGTGTGTGTGTGTGTGTGTGTGCTTGTATGTGTATGTATACAAAATGTAAAGTACTTAGAAAAATTAACACAGACTGAAAGTTGCTATTACTGAACAGAAGCTCTCACTACATAATTCAGGCTTGCAGCCAAAAATCATGTCAGAATTCTTCTTCGTCTGGTGAAGAGAATCCAGATTTGAAACGTTTGATTGCAAATTGGAAATCACGACTGATTCACCTTCCCGGAGATCTAATAATATGAGGCTCTACTTTCTTTTATTGGTATATTTAGTTTATATCAAAAACAGGTTGGTATTTGATACTAAAGCATTTCAAATACCGTATTCGACACAGCATAGTGTATACAGGAAATCACTTTATTTATTTTTTGACTCTAACAACAACGAAGGTAAAAAATTTAAATGTTATAACTACATTATAGCACCGTATCTGTCGTAAGATAGTACTAACTGGACAAGAAGTGTCAAGCATGAGCCTCATGTAAATAAGACATGTAAGATTAATAGAGGAGAAATACAAATAGCATACACAGAGAAATATGAAAAGGATTTAGACTTAAAGATTCAGAGGTGGAATTTTATGAAGGGTACCAACTCAGTCAGGAATGCATGTAACGGAAGCAGTGCCTTGTGGGATAATGAAATGAGAGGTTCATTGAAGTTAAATAGTATGTTATATGAAATATCATCATTAGACGGAAGATTATTATTATTATTATTAAAGTAGTTTAACCAGACCACTGAGCTGACTTTCAGCTCTCATAGGGCTGGCCCGAAGGATTTGATTAAAATACTAGGTCTAGGCCTGAAGTCAAGCGCTAGGACCCAATAGATCATCCAATACTAAGATGAATGAATTAAAATGAAATTAAAAACTGCACATAGGCACATGCTCTCATACAATAAATACATTTACTCAGACTTTCTTACATACATACTAAAACGGTATATTAAAATTCAGAATATAAATTAAACAAAATTTTAAAAATTCTTTTTTGTAAAATTCAAATGTTAAAAGGATTTTCATATTTTTATTATTTACTTATTTTTATATTTTGTTAATTAAATTACAGTTTTTCAAGAACATCAAAATTGGAATGATTGAAAATGTGAAAGATTCTGACAAAATTTCTTTCACTGTCCTGTTTCCAAAAGTAGACATTCGTTGTCGGTCATACTTTGGACATTCACGTAACACATGTCTGACCGTTATTAATACTCTGCATTCTGAGCACTGGGGAGCCGGGCCATGTGGGCTGCTCATTAAGTGCCCATGTGTCAGACAAGTATGGCCTATTCTGAGGCGTGTTAAAATTACTTGTGCGTCTCTCTCTTTGATATGATGAACTCCATTTTTTAACATTAGGTTTTAATTCTTTCAGTTTATTACTTTCAGGTTCTTCATCCCATATATGTTGCCATTTATTTATGATACCCATTTTTATGTGAGTTACATAATCTGTAACAGGGATATTCACATTTGATCTTGTCATGTGAGTTGCTGCTTTAGCTGCTTTGTCTGCTTCTTCATTTCCTTTGATCCCTACATGCGCAGGGATCCAACATATTTCTACATTTTTTCCATTATTATATAATTTATGGAGATATAATTTAATTTGTTGTACTATATTATTATTAGATTTGTAACTTTGAATAGCTTCTATAGCGCTTCTTGAATCACTGAAAATTACAAAATTATTGAATGATGATTCTTTAATTATTTTTATAGCTGATGCAATTCCACACAATTCTGCTGTAAATACAGAAGCATTATTGGGCAGGAGAACTGATAAATTTTGTCTTGGGACACTGCAGCATATCCTACTCCGTGTTCTGATTTAGATCCATCTGTATATATTGCATAATGTGGACCTTTTCGGTTTATATGCTCTATTGTATGCTGTCTATGGTGTTCTGTTGTATATGAGTTACTTTTTGATAAATACTTGAGGTGTGTGCAAATTCTCGTTTTATTCATTGTCCAGGGAGGAGGTGATTTTACTATTACAGGCACTTGTATATTTATATTCAGCGACTCAAACAATCTTTTAGCTCTAATTGGGAAAGGTGGTGGATGGTTGTTTATAAATACATCTCTTAATTCAAATAATTTTTTGGTTGGAGAATCACTAGTTTGAATTCTTAAAGCACTTTTCATTGTTACTAGCTCTCTATGGAGAGACAGGGGCAGTTCACCACATTCCACTTGTAGCGATGATTTTGGAGATGATCTAAAGGCTCCAGAGCACACTCTAAGGCCTTCATTGTGAACAGGGTCTAACATTTTCAGAACTGCGTCAGATGCCGAGCCATATACTTCACTTCCATAATCAATGATGGACAGAACTGTTGCCTTATACAGCACAGGAAGGGTATGTCTATCGGCTCCCCAAGTAGTGTTCGATAGTTTTCTAATTAGATTTAATGCTCTTTTACTTTTAGATTTTACATATGTAATGTGGGCTCTCCAGTTCAAGTGGGTATCAAATACTAATCCTAGAAATTTTGCTGTTTGGCCAATTGGTATACTATGATTTTTGATTTTTAAATCTATTTCTTCACCTTTTTTCCACTTTTTGTTTTTATAAAACATGATTGCTTGAGTTTTATCTATGGAAAATTTAAAGCCTACAGATGAGGCCCATTCATCTATTTTTACTATGCTCTTATTAATGATTCGTTCTGCATGTTTTATTCGGGATGCTGAATAATATATGGCAAAATCATCCATGTATAGGTTACTTTTAATGCCAATAGGTAGATTTTTACTGATATCATTAATTGCTAAAGTAAACAGTGTTCCACTAAGGACGCTTCCTGTGGAACACCGTTTTCAAGTGGAAATGTTCTAGACAGATCATCATCAATTCTCACCTGAAAATTGCGGTTTGTCAAAAAGTTCTGTATAAACCTAGGTAAATGTCCACGGATGTTGTTGTTTTGTAAAGTTTTAATATAGCATACCTCCATGTGGTATCGTATGCCTTTTCAATGTCAAAAAGACAGCTATAGTAATTTGTTTTCGTTCAAAACCTCTACGTATATTGTCTTCTAAGTTACAGAGAGAATCCAATGTGGATCTGTTACACTGAGACCCAAACTGAGTGGGAGTTAAAATTTTATTTTCTCGAATGTGCCATGTTAGTCGAGCATTTACCATTTTCTCTAACAATTTGCATAAGCAGCTTGTTAAAGAAATTGGTCTATAATTATTTACATTGCTGGGATCCTTTGAGGTTTGGGGATTGGAATTATTATAGTTTTACGCCAATCATCTGGAAATAAATTTCGAAGCCATAAATGATTATAAAACTCTAATAAGTATGACTTTGCCAAAGGTGCTAAGTGGCAGATCATCTCAAAACAAATATTGTCACCTCCAGGAGCAGATTTATTGCTGTTCGAGAGAGCATATTCCATCTCTGACATACTAAATTTTCTATTATAATATATATCGTCAATTGTTTCAAAATTTATTGTTATTAATTCTATTTTATTTTTTTTTGTGCGGAAGTGTTCATCTAAATTCTTATCACTACTTACATTTGCTAAATTTTCTCCCATTATATTACTTATTTCTTTTGGATCAAGTGTTCTTTTCCCATCTTTTAATATGGCATGTCTAGGTGGTTTGACATGGGTACCATTTATTTTCCTGAATTTTTCCCATATTTTTTGTATGGTAGTATTATTAGAGAGATCTGATACGTATTTCCTCCATGAAATGATTCTTCCTTGAATTACTTCTTTTTTAAATTTTGCAGATAATTTGTTGTATACAGGTTTTAATGTATTAATTTCTAGTAATAATACAGTCATTTTTTGTAAAGTTCTTTCTAATATCGGTAATGTTTTATTCATTTTATTGAACTTTCTATTTAAATTATCTAATCGTCTCCCTATTGAGTGTTTCATATTTATTAATTCTGTTAACTCATCAGACCACCAGGGAACTTTGTGTTTTGTTGGATGGGGCTTTGACTTTGGTATTGCTTTATCAGCAGCATTTTTAATAAAATCAACAAGAAATTTATTAGTTTCATTATGATCTTTTAAATATTCAAACTGTGGGATATTTCTAGTGTGCATTTCATATCGCTCCCAATCTGCTTTATAGATGTTATAGTGAGGGACATGTTTTGCAGGATTATTTTGCAGTAAGGAAATTAATATTGGGAAATGATCACTGGTGTGCAAGTCATCAACTGTATTCCAATCCAATCTGTCAACTATGCTTGTTGTACATAAAGTTAAGTCTACTGAGGAAAATGTTCCATGTGTTTTTGAAAAATATGTGCTAATTTCGTCATCATTTATACAGCACATGTTGTTGGAATCCATGAACTCTTCTATTTTACTACCTATTCTATTTGAGTTTGTACAATGACAGTCCCATATTGGGTTGTGGGCGTTAAAATCACCTACTATTAATGTAGGTTCCTTGGTATTGTTAAGTAAATCTTTAATTAAGTTTATCAATATCGTAACTTTTATTAGGTTGGTTATATAAGTTATAAATTATGTAATTATCATTTTTATTCGTATTTTAATACTTGATACTTGCAAGTCAGTAAAATTTACAGGTACTATGTCATAACATACTTTGTTATGTACATATATAGCAGTACCTAAATTTCCTTCTTCTTCTCTAGATGTAGATACTAAGGTATATTTACCTATTGTTGGTATTGTTTTGTTGACATGTTGTAAACATATTATCATTGGCTCATATTCCTTTAGTAATCGTTGTATTTCTCCCAAATGTAATCTGGTCTGTAGACCATTTACGTTCCATTGTATAATATAATTATTGAAAGTATAACGTTAGTGTGTTCAAGTGTTATTTTCTTTTTGTGGATCATCAATCTGCATTTTTTCTAAAATCCTATTTACAATATTTATTTGTTTTTCTTTATAAGACATTATGTGTCCAATGCACATACAGCCCTTTTCGTGAGTGTCCAAACTAGTAGTTTCTTTATTTCTGTAACTTATAAAATTTCGTACAGTGTTTGTTAAACTGTCTTTTGTTATGCTTTCATTTTTGTTGCACAGTTCAATGAAGCATTCATTACATCCACATGTGTTTTCGTGTGTCGTTTTTTTCATTTACTCTTGCTGTACCTATTGTTGGTGATGGGGTAATCTCTTCTCCCATCACATAATCATTTTTGTCAATAGTTTGTTCCTCTACTATTTCTTTGATGTTCTGGGTATCTGTTTCTGTTGGTTTTATTATTACTTTAGGAGACAAAGGCATTTTCTTATTATTTGGTTTATGTTCTTTCTTGGGGTCTCCCGCCTTTATTTTAATGGATGTATCTCTAATAATAGTTGGTTTTTTGTTGGTCTTGGGTGGAGTTCTCTCTAAAGGTCTCTTTTTTTCTTTAGTTTCTAATTCATCAGAACTATCTTTTAATATTTCTATGGTGCTTGTATTGTCTTCTAGTGATTCTATTTCTCTTAAAATCTCGAATGAATTTGAGCAAAGATTTGTATACATTTCTTGATCCTTTGCTATATTGGTTTCTTCTTGCAAAGTGGTTATTTTTCTTTGAGACTGATCTACCAGGGTTTTGTTATTCTTATTTATTTCCACTTTTGTTTCTTTGTTTGATCTTATTGCTGCAGAAAAAGTTCGTTTCTTAGCGGGATCATGCATTCCTCTAACCTTTAATTCTAATTTGGCCTCTTTTATAGGCATTCCTGTCCTTTCCTGAAGTAATTTCAATTCAGTATTGTATATATAATATATACATTCCTTAGATCTTGCATGGTGATTTTGTCCACAGTTCACGCATTTTGGTTCACCACACCTCCACTGTGTGGCATGTTTGTCAGATCCACAGTATGCGCATACAGATGTATTATGGCAATTTTTCTTGTATGTCCATACATACTACAGTTTTGGCACTGTAGTGGTTTAGGGACATACGGTCTCAGTTCTCTGCTTTGGCCTAAGATTTTTATTTTTAAGGGTAATTCATGGCCTTCAAATTTTATCTTTGCTATTCTTAGTATTTTTCATTACTCCGTCTACTAGCTATGTTGTAAATTTCGCAGTCTTGAATATTGTTGTACCTTTTTTTAAGGAATCTAGCAATATATTCTTTTCTATCGGTTCATCATTATCAGGAAGTACTATGGTACCCTGGACACTGTTCAAATTGTCATGTTTTTTAATATGTACTTTAACATTATCAATATTTTTATATTTAAGTAATTTTCCGATTGATTTCTTGTAGTGGTTTCTATCAACCACATCTGTTATTTTACTTGTCTGAATGACATTTCAGTAGTTGAATGTCGATTCAATAAGAAGTTTTCTAATTTCAATGGTGATATTTTTTCTCCGTTTCTAATGTTAGGAATCTTGACCAACTTCCACTCCCAAAGAGGAGTCGAAGTGGGTCAATGTTGGATCAAGATACTTGGTTTTTTTGGCTTGTTTTTCATTGGAGCATAGGGCCCCAGTGTAATTACGTTCGTATTTTTTTCTGATTTTTCCAGAGAGAGGTCAGAGGAGGTTCCTGCAGTCGTTAAATGTGCCGAATCGCTACCATCAAAGGGTCCAGGGGTACTTAAATCGTTAACACAACTTTGCATTAAGACAAGTAAAATTGAGAAAAAAAAATAAAAATAAATAAACCTGAAAACCTTAAAAAGATATCATCAGCCTTTCATGGAGTTCATTCCTCCACTAATGGCACAAGTGAGAACCGACTCCCAAATGTCCGCATCCCTACCCTACCCCAAAGGGGATGGCACAACATGATTAGAGTGGCTCAAGTGTAAGCCAACCCGCTTGATAGGACTGAGAGCATTACTAGAATACAATCATCCCCACCTTAATCACATTATGGGCAAACCGGACAGAATGCCGAGAGTCCTATTCCCAGAACTAGACCCCCCTGGAATCCGTGGTCCAGTCCCGTAGAATAGTTCCGCCTGAAAACTCAGGTCCAAACTTTATCGGGCAGTTGATGGTCCTGCCACGGTTCTCACTATTTAGCTTCGGATATAAACCCAATCCCAGCTATGATACCTTTTCCTATTTACCAGGTCCAAGAAATTTGTACGAAAGTGAAAATATCCACGCCATTTAAATCGAAAGGTTTGTAGGTGATCTGTCAGGGCCCGGGCTCTTATTCTTCGTAAGAACGAAGAAGAAAAGCCAGGGCCCCTTACCCCCTCACCACGTGAAGGAACCTACTTCGAGGGGTAGACGGAAGATAAATTATGTAAAGTTGTAGGAGAGGAAGAAATGAATAGTAACTGATATAGTGTCACAGTGAAGAGTTGGAGTTATGGAAGATTATAGTATAAATAGGGGAAAAAGTATAAACTATTAATAGACAGAAGAACAATATACAAATGAGGAGATGATGTTTGATGAGATGTTGTTGAATGCAAGAGCTAAAAGAGGTGCTTGTAAATGGTACAAGACTGAAAGTGGTTGACGACAATGCGAATATTCTTCTAAAAGTAACTTTGAGTTGATCAAGGGGGAGCTGAAAGGCATAGGAAAGGCATGTGAGATATACTCCAATATTTTTCAAGCTACTGTTAAGTAATTTTCTCTAATTGAACTGTCTTCACTATTTTCCAAGTTCTTTACTTTAATTTGGAAAAACCTTTTTTTACCTTTCAGCGCCGTAATACATTTCCAAGAAGCAAGATGAGGATTCGGCACTGAACATAAAGTAAAGCCAACGAAACTTGTAGATGCCATAAATAAAGAGCTCTCTCTCTCTCTCTCTCTCTCTCTCTCTCTCTCTCTCTCTCTCTCTCTCTCTCTCTCTCTCTCTCTATATATATATATATATATATATATATATATATATATATATATATATATATATATATATATATATATATATATATGACTTTTTATCACATCACCGTGATTCATATACAATAAGTAAAAAACAAAATCCTTTAATATCCAATTCGCTCTACCTCGAAATAATATATTTTCATATATGTTACCGAAGGGAATTTTTAGTTGATAATAAGTTCGTCGTCCCGTGGGCTCGAACCAGCGAAGGACAAGAACTCAGGACTACAGTGGACGCATTAACCCACACAGCCAGCAAGTGAGGTATAAGTGGATATCGGCTCCCATATACAAATCCCCCATCTCTAAATACAAACACCCGAGTTCAACGGGGGATTTGTATATGGGAGCCGATATCCACTTATACCTCACTTGCTGGCGTGTGGGATTAATGCGCCCACTGTAGTCCTGAGTTCTTGTCCTTGCTGGTTCGGAGCCCACGGGACGACGAACTTATTATCAACTAAAAAATTCCTTCGGTAACATATATGAAAATATATTGTTTCGAGGTAGAGCGAATTAGATATTAAAGGACGTGTGTAACTTACTGATTTTATATATATATATATATATATATATATATATATATATATATATATATATATATATATATATATATATATATATATATATATATATACATATATATATATATATATATATATACATATGTGTGTGTGTGTATTTCGAAAGGAAATTCAGTTTAATTTCGCATGGCGTAAGGAAAACTTACATATAACTGATAACTCATATCTGAAGAATACTTTCTACAATAAACCTCAGTCATCCTTTTTTTCAGCTAATTCCAATATGTTATTCGAACTTTTTGTTTTTATATTTTCCTTTTTAAAACCTATCACAATAAATGACAACCACTTAGCTATAAAATGAAATAAAAATAATGCTCCAACAGTAAAAATGATTTTACACAGCTTGAACTAAGAAAAATATTGAGTAAAATAAGATATTCGAAAATCATCACTTCTTTGTCTCTTTTTTTTCTTTTACTGAACAATAACTGGTCAAAATATTAGTAAATTGTATATCAGTCAAAAACCAGTTTTTCGTAACATTGTATGACGAAAAGGGAATTTTTATGCACTTCTGTTCCTTTAACTTTAGCGACTTTACTTAACTAGAAAATTTACTTTAAACTTCAGCTCATGCTTAGTACAGCACTTCTTTTTTAACATTATGATAATTTACACCTAAGATGTCCGACGATGAAAAATATAATTCATACAAATATTGATTTAATGATCACAAAGTGGCTCTAAGCGACGAAAGACTATTTCTACCCGATAAGAAATATTAAATCTGAATTAATATCAATTCCATATGCGAGAATCTGAGTCAATTTATGACAAAGATTATGAATATGATGCTTGCGTCCACGAAAGGCTGTTCAACTCAACTTTAGGGAAGTAAATATTACAATCGTAAAAGCTGTCCTCGCTTATAACGTTAATTTATATATAAAAAAATACGAGCCTAAAAGAGAAATCTTTTTATTAACATCAACTGAAGTGATCTTTTTTCTTTGTTTAATATAAAGTTATCCAGTTTTTATAAAAGAATGTAATATAGTTTTAAGTTTTAAGAATTCAAAAGCTTCTAACACATCTAGACCTCAGTAAGCAATTCAAATCTCACTGAAAGTAAAATCTGTGTAATAAATTCAAAATTCCTAAAGAACTTGTACCCTACATAATTCTTCCAGTGCAAAAAATATTCTTACTTCCTACAATCCGCTTCTTCTAAATTGACGAGACTGTATTCACACAGTAAGGGACATTGCAAATCAAAAAGGGATGTCATTAAAAACCAAATGATCATTTGGTTATTCAATATATTCCCAGACGGAGTGTGAACATTCAACTGAGATTGCTCGTCACTTTTTAATCATGTTGTAAATATCATGACACGGCAACGACCCCAGTGGCTTAGAAAATATAATGATGGAACCAACAACACATCGTCTTCATGCAAATGCTATTAGCTGACATGTTGATGTCACAAGGTTTGCAGTTTGCTTTTTAAAGACAATTTTGATCATTTTTAAAAGAACTTGATACACGTGTCAACCATGAATGAGATGTAACATTGAAAACAAACTTGTTACGGTGAAATTTCTTAAAGACTAAGAGACAGATCTGTAATTCCTTCTATAATTGATAAGATGTAAATACAGTTCATAAAACTTTTTCAGTCTCTCTATTTGATAACTCAATCCTCTTACTGGAAAATGACTTTAAAATAGAAAAAGGGTAAATTCCAGTTTTATTTCAGCAACTATCGTAATTTTCCTGTGCATAATATCGCATACCTGCTTTTCCATTACATGCTTCATCCCAGATCAATTCTCATACGCCCTAGAGCGCACGCACAGTCATTTAATTATACGTTTATCAACTGTCGTACATGAGTTGGGTATAACTCATTCCAGACTTGCTTATGCTGCAAGCGCCAAATTGCACATTTTGAGTGCAACCCCCATATCCTCCCTCCCCTCTTGTCAAGGAGAAGGCTTCCTTCCCCCATGTCAGGAAGAAATCTCTAGTTCTTAGAACTAGCCACCCACTCGTGTCACGCCACAGTTTCTATTTCTCATAGTGCCACTAATCTGCGGCACTGCCAAGCAACCCAGTCACTTATCTTTCTTCATGCTTTTTCATTTCTCACTTTCTTTCTGCTGGAGTCTCTCCTTTCCCTCTTACTCCTTACTTACCTTCTGCCTCAGGCAGAGGGCCATTCCCTTCAGTGCCATTTCATGCACTGACATTTTGCATTGCTCCACGGAGTGCATCGGCACCCTAGTGCCACCCAATCAAAATAACCGCTCATAAGCCACTGCACCTGTACCTAAGACACAGAGTGCCATACAACCAGTGCATCTGCCCCTAAGGACCATAGAGTCTTCAGGATCACTCCCGTTCCTAAGTGTTTCCGCTCATAAGGAATAATATACCTTCAGGATCACTTCATGGCTTACTAGCGTATCCACCCATAAGGACTCAGACTTCCTTCAGGAATGCTTCCTCAGTGTGACTTTCACACGGCACACTATACCACAGTGCCACCTTATTAAAAGGGTGCCACTATCACTGAAGTGCCACCAAATTAAGGGAAATTTCCCACAATCGTCACAAACCTTTCCTCCAAGAACGCTCAGTCAACCCACTTAGCTGCCCTTCCCCACCAGCAACATGGCAACAGAGGAGTACAAAGCCTTCATGGATCTAGGGAAGGAGGTCGGACTCTCAGGAGCTGCTCTCACCAAGTGCATTAAAGAGCAGATAGCCGAACAAAGGCAGTACGAAGAAGAAAATAGACAGTGAGAAGTTGAGCAAAGAAGAGGAGAGGAAGAGAGGAAAAGACAGTATAAAGCTGAGCAGAGGAGAGAAGAAGAGGAAAGAGAAGAGAGGAGGAGACAGCGTGAAAGAGAAGAACACAGAAGACAGCACGAACTAGCCCTCAAAGACAAGGAGCTCAAGTTGGAGAGAGCCAAGAAGGAAAGGGCAGAAGCTCTAGCAGCCCAACAAGCCTCTAGCCCCACACCAGCTGCCCAAAGTACCTCACTATCAACTGTCAATAACCTCGTCAGCAAGTGGACTGAGGATGAGCAGGAACAATGGCTCAAAGAGATTGAGTTCCTCTTCGAGACCTATGATGTCGGCCCAGCTGAGAGGGCCTTATTGCTCACCAAGCACCTGGACGGGAAGGCTAAGGCAGCCCACCGACCGCTGGAAAGGGATCAACGAATTGACATGGCTGCCATCCATGAGGCCATCGCCAAGGTGTATGAAATTACCCGAGAGGTGGAGACAACGGTTCTGAGATATGGCCAAGATCATCGGCTGGTCCTGGACAGAATGGGCCTGTCACAAGACTCAGGCTGGGACCCACTGGTCGATATCCTTGCAGTGCAACACCTTCGAGGACTTGTTCAACAGGACCATGCTGGAGGACTTCTTCCAGTGTGTGCCCGGGTCTCTGGCCATGTATCTTTGTGACAAGCAGCCAGCCACTCTCAAGGAAGCCTGCCGCTTGGCTGATGCCTGGGAGACTTACAATCCCTCCCACAGCACCTTGCAACGCCAAATAGTGCCACCGGGACACCTCTCAGTCTCAAATCGCCCACAGAACGGAACACCTAGCAAACCTATGTGCACCTCTGCAAGAGGTACGGTCATGCGGAAGCCGAGTGCCACTACAAGGCAGATAACCACCAGGGCAACAACCAACAGCAGCCTACCAATAACCTCCATTCTTCCTCTCCTCCTACCTCCGCACCACCTTCCCAGCAGACCGTCACTGCTGGGAGATCATCCTATCCCAGGGGACCCTGCCGAGACTAAGGAGCTTCAGGGCACTCTTCTTCTGGGTATCCTGGCTGCCCAAAACATATGGTCTCTCCTAGGCACATCAACCTGATCAGTGCCACAGCCTCCTTGGCTGAGCCACCGGAGAGAACTCACCCTGAGAGGGTCTGGACACAGTCCGTCTCAGTGGCTTCTCTGGGTGGTTCTAGCCCACCAGTGCACCTGCCAACTACTGCCGACACTGGCTCGGATATTAGCCTGATCGATCGAGCCCAAGTACCAGCCAGTGCCAAGGTAGATGAGCAAACCAAGTGGACAGTGACCTGGGTGGACGAACAATCCTCGACCGTCCCCACAGTTGAACTCAGGGTGATCACCCTTGGAGCAACAAAATTCACCGCCTTGGTGTCATCAAGCGTATTCCTGCTTGGACGAGACATCCTCTGGGGATGTCCCCATCCCCACGCCACTCTGTTGCCTGACTGCTTCCGCTGATGGGTCCGCATCAACCTCTTCTGATCGGGACACAGCCTCTGTGACAGCTATGCCACCGTCAGCCAAACCTTCCATTCACCCAAGAGTGGCAGTAAGCAACCCACATCCAACCACTTGAATGCCGAATCCGCGGAACGCACCACCGGACAGCCCCCACAAAATTTCTCCCTCACCACAAAGGGATCCTACCAAGTACCACTGCAGGATCTGCAACCTAAGAGGCCACTCAGAAAGATGGTCAAAGTACCCCAGCAAGCTAGCCACAGAGGCCACCATTTCCACAGATCCAAGAGGCCTTGCCCTCTCATCCAGACAGGAATCTTTGTCCAAAATCACTCCAGGTGTACCGAGGGGTCTTGCGCCCCTGGGTCCCTCTTCAGATTTTTCTGACACCAATTCGCTGCTAGTGCCACTTGCGAGCACTGGTCAGCACCAAGCTCCGCCTATTTCAGCCGGAATATCCATGCCAACCATAATCCCCGTGCCTGGCCCCGAGTTAGTGCCAGTGCCGGATCCAGAACCTGACATGGATCCTCCTATGGGAGATCCACCAAACCTCACAACCATGGTCATCGCCCATTGTGAGCCTCCAACCCCTGACATTTCTTCTTCCCATTCTCTTCCACCTGCCGAGGATGACCCTCTGGCAGGTCTGGACATTGCCTCTTTTCTGATCGTCCCAGAACTGTCCGGCCAGGACGCAGACGCTGGTTCTATTCCCACAACAGTTGTCGCAGCAGTCAAAGTAGGAGACCAGCTGGCAGCTACTGAGGCTGCCCCTGATCCTGCTCCTGATGGCGTTCCTGGCCTTTCTTCAGAGTCGGTGTCCTCATCACCCCCTAGGAATGGCCTAGCAGACCTGGGAGGCCCCCAAAGAAGAAGAAGAAGGGGTGGAAGAGATCCCACTAGCACATCAGAGCCATAAGCTCTTCTTGGCACTTGTGCCCAGTTGGCACAGTGCCGCTTCCATCTCAGAGTGATCCTGGCACCTGCCCAGAAAAGGTAGCCTGTGTGACCCCTGACCCAGTAACATTAACTCCTAACACCTTAGGCATTTGTGACTTACTAACCTTTTACAACTAACCTCCTTCAAAACCATTCCAGACTCAAACTGATACCTTACTTAATTGTATACTGTGATTTACCCTTCAGGTTACCCATGTTTAATTTATTGTATATAATCATTAAGCACTGCATAATTCATAATTCATTGCGTGCCATTAGTCAGTGCCAACTCGTTCAATGCAGAGTCACAGGATAGTAGGTTGGGTTAGGTATTTACTATGTGCATTTGCCTAGGAGTATAGTTCTCCTGTCGCTACAGACAGTTAGCAGAAGTGTCTATACCCTTCGATGGGTTAGGCCTGTGTAGACGTGAAGTTAGCCACCCCAGTTCCCCTCTCAGCAATTAGCTAGGTCCATTTAGCTATTGCAGTGCCAAAGCACATCTCATGCAGGGACACTAGCTGACTTGTCGAGACATAGAGCTAACTTAGCCAAGACCTTCACGCCCATAAGGGTGTGAATGCCTTTTTAAAGGGGGGACCTGTCAAGGATTTCCATTCTTCCCCCCTAGTCAACCACAATTTATTTGAATTTCTAATAAAATAAAGCTTCTCAGTTAACTGCTAGGCAAACCAATATGGTGGACGAAGGAGGGTGTCCCACTTATTTTGAGCCAAGCAGCCATCTTGTGAGAGACCTTGGCCCCCGCATCGCAGAAAGCATTGGAGAAGACTTCTCCCTCTCTCCCCACCATTAGGGTAGACAATAACAGGAAACAGATGTTAGGGCATAAACCACTTGGGGGGGGGGAGCTAGCACCTTAAACCTTAGACTCATTATCCTTAAGACCCCTATTCCTTTGATCTTTTTACTGGCAAGGAATTCGCTGTCAGGTGAGGCCTATTGTTCAGACGCCTGACACCACCCCTCCAGAAATCAAAGAAGCAGACTCTGTCAAGCCATCGGTCCGGCCACATCTCCTACCTCAAGTGGCGGCCCAAACTTCACAATCGTAAGCCCGAGACGTGGTATTTTGGAGCTCAAATATTTGTCTGAAATAGGTAAGCCGAGAGTGAATTTGGCGCCAGTCACCCTCTGTTTCTCTTCAACACTTCCTTGCATTTCTTTAATTTATTTTCAAGCCTAAACCCTTCCTCTCCAAAGCTTCCCCCTTTGTGTGATGGCGAGCACGTGTTCCTTGTTTCAAAAAGCCCAATCCACTCATATTCCAAGACTGTGATTAAGTGATTTCTCATATTTATAATCTGGACTACGTAATGTTTAGAATTTAAAAAGTGCATTTTGTGTAATACCATTTTGTGGGGGATTTTCCTTTGTGCATCATTGTGTGAGTGTTAACCTGGAACTCTATTCCAGAAGACTGCATAACCCTGCCAAGTTTGCAAATCTTTGCCAAGACATCCCTTACTGACAGCCATCCAAAGTTCCTAACCATTCCTGGTTGCAGCCTGATCGCAAGAATCCGTTGCCAACACAGAAATCCACTTGCAGAAACTAATTGCCATTATCCTGGGATTTCCCCTTTTCATTTTATTGTTTGTCTGTAAATTGTTGCATTTTTGGCATATCATATTTAGTTACTTTAATGTGAATTGTTGCATCTATGGCCCATCATATTTGCCTGGCTTGTCTGTAAATTACTGCATTCATGGCCTAACATATTTGACTTACTTGTCTGTAAATTGCTACATTTTGGTCTATCATATCTGTCCCGTTTATTGTAAATAAACCCCTTAACCCTTAAGGGACAGCATAATTTATCAATGTGCAGCACCCCAGACCGGGGAAACTTTGAGGTCGGCAAAAAAAAAAAAAAAAAAAAAACATCAATGGAAAGAGAATGACACGTACATTCACACTGTATAAATAAAAAAAATCTAAAAATTTTTCCCTACCTTCCACAAGAAGTTGAAAATGACTATTTACGACCCCTTGTGAGGCCTCATTTACAAGACAATTGTAAATTTCACCGACTTATATATGTTTTTTCTAATAAATAAATTTATTGTATTTTGTAAAATTATTATTACTGCTCACACAATATCAAAACAGATAAGAAATAAAAGCAGTAACAAATTTTTAGCATACTTGTTGTAAAA
>NC_089741.1:9713370-9763370 GCF_040412425.1 Macrobrachium rosenbergii | reverse complement strand
TTGGAATCGTGGGGACACGAACCCGCGACATGGAAGCCTATTCAGCGACTCCAGTTGACGTAAACCATTGAGCCATCAAGAGAGGTATAAGTCTTTTGCCAAGATGTCGCACTGCTTTTACCCGTCGTGAGCGGGGAAAGTGTACTAGCCTCGACAATGACCCACCTCCGCCATGACAGTTCATTGGTACGTTTGGAACACGCAGCTCTTGTTATGAAATTTTTATCACACCGTGATTTATATACAATCATGAAGCTACAAATGTCGCTAAATATCGAAATTCATGCTACCTCGGTATATCTCCGTTGGAGAATTGTCGCCAAAGGGGAATTTATATAAGTGATAAATGAATTGGAATCGTGGGGACACGAACCCGCGACAAAAGCCTATTCAGCGACTCCAGTTGACGTAAACCATTGAGCCATCAAGAGAGGTATAAGTCTTTTGCCGAGATGTCGTACTGCTTTTACCCGTCGTGAGCGGGGAAAGTGTACTAGCCTCGACAATGACCCACCTCCGCCATGACAGTTCATTGGTACGTTTGGAACACGCAGCTCTTGTTATGAAATTTTTATCACACCGTGATTTATATACAATCATGAAGCTACAAATGTCGCAATATCGAAATTCACGCTACCTCGGTATATCTCCGTTGGAGAATTGTCGCCGAAGGGGAATTTATATAAGTGATAAATGAATTGGAATCGTGGGGACACGAACCCGCGACGAAAGCCTATTCAGCGACTCCAGTTGACGTAAACCATTGAGCCATCAAGAGAGGTATAAGTCTTTTGCCGAGATGTCGTACTGCTTATACCCGTCGTGAGCGGGGAAATTGTACTAGCCTCGACAATGACCCACCTCCGCCATGACAGTTCATTGGTACGTTTGGAACACGCAGCTCTTGTTAAGAAATTTGTAATTTAATAGTAGGTACTCAATTAGGTCGTTAAATATTTTACTTTGTGAGTGGGAGTTTGTTTACATTTCACTTTAGTTTTATTTTCATATTTTTATGTTTGTGTTTTTAATTTTTCGTTATTTTACGTCTCACCCTTTTAGCTTGTATTTACTTGTTCATTTTATATATTTCGTTAGTATTTTTGCTGAAGATTTATTATGACAATTCATTTTATTGTAATTTTATTGATTCTCATCCTTGTCGGTTTTTTCAGCCTGATGATGAGGTTTTATACCTCGAAAGCTTTAATTTCATAGTAGGTACTCAATTAGGTCGTTAAATATTTTACGTTGTGAGTGGTAGTTTGTTTACATTTCACTTTAGTTATATATATATATATATATATATATATATATATATATATATATTATATATATATATATATATATATATATATATATATATATATATATATATATATATATATATATATATATATATATATATATATATATATATATATATATATATATATATATATATATATATATATATATATATATATATATATATATTATATAAAATATTCACGTGAGTGGAGAATCCACAATTTTCTTTAATACCAGGAAAAGGGTAAAATTTCAAGCAATGGCATTTCTCTCTCTCTCTCCCTTCACGATTATCGGACGTTACAGAGTCCCCCACACTTCCCAGCGATTTATTTACATCTGCACTCATCTGCATTCCCGCTCTCTGACTGGTTAACAGCTCATACCATGTACAATGTCTATGAATAAATCATACACTGCCTTTGTATTTAGGCTATCGAAAATATAACCTACCGTGTTTTAAAACGTTCCGATAAATAAACTACGCTAACCCTTCCGTACTCTCTCGGCTACAAACCGACAACAAAAAGTAATTTGTAATACCATCTAGATTACCATCCAACAGATTTCAGTGACTGACGCCTTGATGTAAACAAAACGTACGCTATAAAATGTTTAAATGAAAATATATTACATCATAAAATTGTTCATATCGATGTAGGTTGTGACACTGCATAACATAGACTTCGAATTAGGTCTCTCTCTCTCTCTCGCTCTCTCTCTCTCTCTCTCTCTCTCTCTCTCTCTCTCTCTCTCTCTCTCTCTCTCTCTCTCTCTCTCTCTCTCTCCTATGAAAACTTCTTACTATAAAAACAAACACAAAGGACAATCTAATAGGATAGATTTCTTCAAATACCAGTTACTACATTCATGAACATCAATAACTATTACGGCTTTTAAGAAATATTCGTCTCCTTATTCGTTGTACAGTATAACAAGGTACTTAGCCCTATACACCTTCTGAGTAAACAAAGTCTCTGTTCTTTAACGTTAATCTGTCGTTCTCCGTAACAGCAAGTTTATAAGTGGTATCCGTTTTTCTTTAATTGAATATTACTTTCAGTTCCAGTATCTTACTTAACATTTTTAGATCTAGTCTCATCCTTTTGCGATTTTCATACTATATATAGTCTGTTTTAGTTAAAGCTATCTTTTTAACTTACTCTTTATATTCGATTTCCATCAGTCAAGTTATTTTCGTATTCTATAATAGATTTAAACTACCGCTGAAATACACACACACACACACACACACATTTCGTAATCTCTTTATGCTCTGAATAGCAGTTCGTGCTTTTTCTTATAATCTTTGGTTAATTGGCAAGCATTTAATGATCATGGATGTCTTGATAGAATGGGAGGATCATACAAAAAATGTAGTTTCTACTGATGAGCTGGAGCGTATCGATAGAAGCGAGTTTAAGAAGGGACGAAAAATCCGAATGCACTGGAAGGGCAGCTACTGTTATGGGACTATCTTATTAAGTGACAGAGATTCGGCTATAGAAGAGGAAGGTGATAGTGATGAAAACTTGCCTCTCAGTAGCTACCCTTGCAAAAGAGGCACGGGCTAAGGGTGAGGACTTGCCGTTATCAGTCCTTAAGGCCAAACTAAAGCCACAAAGAACTGAAAATCTACACAACAAAAAGAAGATGAGTGAAGAAAATGAAAACGCCGCGATTCCGGCTGAAAATGGGACCAGCTGCACCGAGAGCGAAAATGAATACTTCCCTTTACATATGAAGTGAATCACCCACCTACAGTACGACAGTGATGCAGACCCGCTTATATTCAAAGCTGCGAAGTGCTTCATTGTCTCAATGAAGTCTTTAGTTCATACTGTATCTGTTTTGATCTATTGTGCTACAATCATTTCTTGAGCATGAGACGATGTGAAAGTGACCACAGAATTCAAGAAAGCAGCAACTCGAGCACAAAAAGGAAAAAAGAAAAAACATTACCCTTGGGAAACCTCCATTCGAGGAACTACCAGAAGACTTTCGTGTGGACGGATCGGAGAGAGAGGATGGTGACCTTACTCGTATTGTTAAAAGGAAAGAAAATAAGAAGGTGACAGCTCATGAAAACAGGCTTAGGGGTAATGAATATGAAAGCCCAACAACCAGGAAAATCGTTGCAGCAAGGATTGATTGATTACGAAATTCCGGTCTTGAACACCAAGCGCCGGAACCCAACAGGATTATTCAGCGCCGTCATGAAGGTGAAATATATAACTTAATGATATGATTGATAATGAATAGGTGAATGATGGCCTACTAATAAAATTCAGTGTTAAAATATGAAGGTAAAAATGAAGAACGATGGTAGATAGAACCAATGAAAAATAAGTGTATATTAAACTTTTATATTCAGAATATATACTTAGTATATCAAATAAATAAAATCATATCTCATTAAAATAACCAGATTCTTTCAGATAACCCATAAGGCTATCTACCTTAACGCCATCATTTAAAATTTCTAAAATAGTCTTCCCAGTTAGTAAGTATTTTGCCCTAAGACGATTAAATTTAGGACAGTGCACCAGCATGTGTTCAACGGATAGCTGACTACCATAGTGGGCACAAACTGGGGCACTGGCTCCCTCTAAAATATAGCTATGAGTGAAGCGGGTATGGCCAATCCTAAGCCGTGTTAGGATGATTTCAAATCTTCTGTTACGATTAAAACCTGAACTCCAAAAATCGATACTTTTTCTAACGTTTCTGTACTTCCTATTTGTGGATAAAATGGGGGAAGTCCATCTCTGCTGCCATTTCGTACGAATGTATCATCTGATAACTGGACGCATATCCAAATGTGGCACCTTATTAGTTAAGAAATCACATCTTGCAGCATCCTTTGCTTTACTATCAGCCAGTTCGTTCCCTTCTAGACCAGTGTGCCCAGGAATCCAACAAAACTTTACTGATCTGTGAAGAACAGAAAGATAAAAACGCCATTCCTGAGCCTTTCCAATTAAGGGATGGGTAGGGTTAAATGTCTCTAGGACTTCTAAAGACTCCTTGAGTCACTATATATTACTGTGGATTTCAATTTCTTATCAGACGCAACATTTAAAGCATCAACTATGGCTGTTGCTACAGCAGTGAATATGGATGAGGAGTCTGATAACTTTATTTTATATTTATGATTCCCTCTCACACACCACTGCACAACATACTCCATCTTCTGATTTTGATCCGTCAGTACAGATTTTCCTGTCATATATATGCCTCTCACCATGCTCCTAAAACTTGTTTCTGACTTCTTCCGGATGATCTTTCTTCTTTGTCTCTTTCATGCAGACATCTATTGCTGGAATAAACCATGGAGGGATAGCGGGATGTTTAACTTGTAGGATCTGCATTTTTATGCTTTCATCCTCCAGTTCACCAAGCTGTCTGATTTGAAATGGTATTGAAGATCTAGATCCAAAAAGACTTGAGTCACACTTAAAATCTCAAGAGAAAGATTCTCTTTTGAGCTTTTCAGCCGCATGGTGTGTCTCAGACCTAGCTCATGCCTCCTTAAGTCCAGTGGTAGCTGCTGGGAGTCTACATAAATAATTTCAATGGGTGAAGTTCTAAAAGCGCCAGTGCAGATCCTTAGTCCCATATTATGCACAATGTCTAATTCTTTAAGTTTGGTCTTTGAAGCAGATGAATATACTTGGCAGCTATAGTCTAACTTAGATAAACATACTCCATTATAAAGCCTTAACAACGATTTCTTATCAGCACCCCAAATAAAATTAGATACTACTTTTAAAGTATTTAGTGATCTCTTCACTTTCACTTTTAACTGGTCAATATGATTATTCCACGTGAGCTTTTCATCAAAGACCATTCCTAAAAATTTTACTTCAGTAGAGTAAGGTAAAATAATTCCATTTAAGGTAAGAGGTGGAATGGTTTCCTTAGTTCGGCGTCTGCAGAACCGAACAGCAACAGTTTTAGATTCGGAAAATCGAAATCCTTGCTCATTAGCCCACGTGCTTACTGTATCAATGGCTCTTTGCATGAACCTGCTAGTAGATACTGCATCATATCCTGCGCAGGACAGAGCCAACTCATCTACAATTAAAGAGCCTTTTACCGGTGATGGTATCTTTTCTAATACTCCATTAATGTCAATAGCAAAGAGGGTGACACTAAGGACACTACCCTGAGGAACTCCCTCTTCTCGTAAGAAAGGTCGTGATACATGATTCCCAACTCTTACCTTTATATATCTTCCTGATAAAAACGAATTTATAAATCTGATAATTTTTCCTTTAATGCCCATCTTATACAACTTTTTTTTTATAATACCATAACGCCATGTGGTGTCATATGCCTTTTTCAAATAAAAACAAACTGGAATGGAGAAAGCAATTTATTTGTTTCTAAGTACCAAACAAGTCTGGTGTTGATCATCTTTTCCATCAGCTTACAAACACAACTGGTGAGAGCTACTGGTCTGTAGCTGCTGGGTGAAGCAGGGTCCTTGTTTGGTTTTTTCATCAGAAGGATTAATGATAATTTCCAGCTCTTAGGAATAATAACAGTTTCCCAGATTTCATTTAATATATCTAAAAGAAATTTCTTTGACTTTTCTGGGAGATGTTTCAGCATTTCACACAATATTTTATCTTCACCAGGGGCTGATGGTTTGGTATTCTGCAAGGCATCTTTGAGTTCCTGCAGTGTAAATTTTGCATTATATGGTTCAAAATTATTTTCACTTAAATCAAGAGAAATCTGGGCATTTCTAATGTCTTGGAACTCTACAGAATAGTTCTCACTACATGATATTTTCGAGAAATGTTTTAATTTTTCTGCAACCCTCTCTGGTTGGGTGATTAGGTCACCATTTTTCTTAAGTGTAGGCTGAGGTTCAGGGACAAACTTGCCATTTAGTTTTTTAATTTTCTTCCAAATCATTTTGGATGGTGTTTTTGAACTAATGCCATTAATGTAGTACATCCATGACTCTCTTTTTGCCTTTTTAAAATATTTATTTTGCTTGGCCACAGCACGTTGGTAAATAACATTGGCTTGGGCAGTTCACTCATCTTATACTTTTTGTATCATTTTCTAGTGATCTTTCTCATACTGCTGCAGGTTGTGTTCCACCAAGGAACTGCTTGTCTAGAGGGCTTCCCTTTCGTTGTTGGAATAGAGGCAATTGCACTGGTGATGGTGTTGTCATTAAATTAATTATGTGCCTCTGAGATGGATGGAATTGATTTTACACCCCTGTCCATGAGAACAGACTCGCTAAATTTCTTCCAGTCCGCTTCATCTACCTTCCATTTGGGAGGTGACTCAGATGGCTGATTCTTAACTGATTTTATATGAATTGGGAAGTGGTCACTAGATAAGCATTGGAGTAGATGTTATGGTAAGTCATGGCTCCATTATTGAGTATAGTGATATTATGACCATCCATAATACCCTCCAACATCCTACCCTTGGCATCTGTCATGTTCCCACCCATATGGGGTTGTGAGCATTAGAATCACCAATGAGGAGGAAAGGAGTACGGAGCTGATTGATCAGTAAATGAATATCATTATAACTGAAATCCAATTTAGGAGGAAGACAGATGGAGCAAACTGTAATTTGCTTGAGGAAGACAGATGGAGCAAACTGTAATTTGCTTGTCTAAAATGAAAGTTACTGCTACAGCTTGGAGATGAATATTCACCGATAGCAAGGAATGTTGCAACGACTTACGCACAATAATTGCCGCACCTCCCTTAGCTCTATCTCTGATTGGTGGTGGAGAATTATATCTGCTGTAATTTAACCCAGGATTATATTGTGTGCTTCCAAGCTTAGTTTCCTGGGCTATGGTCATGGAGCAGTACCTTCAGCTCTTCACTTCGAGTCTTAATACCTCTACAGTTCCCTTGTAGTATTGACATGAAAACTATTTTTTGGGCTTGGTGGAAGGCCCTTTGGATGGAGCCTTCTCATTTACTCTCTTTTGTTTATGAGTATTATAAGAGACGACTTGGAAAGGACTGGTCTTGACAGGTTTGGTTTATTATCTTTAATTTCCTGGTGTCAATTTGTTTCCCTTTCTTGTCAGTTTGTTTAGATTCAGGCTGGGGTTCTTGCATCGAACCTAGTACTTCATATCTATTACTAAGTGATACATGTTTAATTGGATTTGGGGGAGGAGAGGAGGAGGGGAACGTCTCCTCTTTTGGTGCGTTTGCTCTTCAAACTCCATTAAATCAGGCAGAGAGTCTGCCTGAGACAATTCCAAGGTGGTTGGGTTAAGTGCCACCTTATCCTCCTTGGAGACTTGTGCTCTAGTCTCAGCAGCCGAGCATCTGACCCAGATGGCTGGGTCACTACCGCAGGGGTTGATACACCTGCTACATTAGAGGGTGCTGCCACTGCACCCCTAGTGGTATACAGGGGCAGTGGCTTAAGAAATTGAGCATAGCTCCTAGGTTGTTGTCCTAATTGTCTCTTTGCAAAACCAATACTTATATGCTCTACATTGGCTTTAGTGCAGATAGTTCAAATTAGTAAATTTCACAATTTTTTTATTGGATTTATGTTCCAGTTGACAATGAACACATTTTGCTTTTCTGTTACATTCATCATCATCGTGGACACCAGAGCAACTGATACAAATTTTAGCATTTTTGCAGTTTTTTGATGGCTGACCAAATTTTAAGCAATGATAGCACTGCATTGGTCTTTGCTGGAAAGGACGTACTCATACCCTTTCATGAGAAGGTGCTTCAGAGTCTACAAAGGTTAAAATGATCATGTTGGCAAAGCTGCCTTTTTCACTCTCCAAACTGAAGTGGGACTCATTTCTAAAATTTCTTCTTCTGTCATCTGTCATGTCATAAATTGGTCTTTATAAAATAGCACTCCTCTTCCATAACTAAAGCTTAAGTAGGGCTTGATTTCTGTAATAATTTCATCATTTTTTATGTCCAACAAGGTCAGCATATATGCTTGGGTTGTGGATTTGGCATGAATAAGAACTGTGTTCTTCCCAAAACGAGAAATATCGCCGCTCTTTATTCCTCCCACCTTTTTCTGAAGACACCTGCAAAATTTATAGTAGTTATAATTTTCCTCCTTGGCTGGAGCTACTAGCCACATAGGAGGTTTAGGAGTCCTTACTTCTGCATTCTGTTTTCTCTCTGGTTTATTCTGAGCCCATTTAGATGGCCCATAAGCGTCCATGTCTTTGGGAACTTTGTCTGTTAAGGGTCCTCATACTGCAGCTTGACCTATTTGTATGGCACTTATCATACTACTAGCCTTTAGAGCCTCACCATGGCTACTAAAGGTAACCAAAGCTTCCCATTTAGATTCAATATCAATAAAGTTCATCCTGATTTCTACAACAGTTCCAAATGATGTCAGAGCTGTCGAGATCATTTCATAATCACAGCTGACTGGTAAGTCTTCATATGGAGCATTCTCAATTTTTCCACACAACCTGGCTGTGTTGAGGATTTAATTTCGGATGAAGATTTCTTAGAGAAGTCCGTGTCCTTGCTTGAAGACGTCATCAATGAAGCATGGCTAGAAGGTCCAGGGGAGGGGAAGTCAGGAAGGGGATCGGGATATTTGTTATTACTGCTTTTTGTCAATTTACTTTAGGAGAAGTCATCGACATTTGGAGAAGTCATCAACATTTGGAGAAATTTCAATCTCCAAGGTGGGTGCCAGAACAGCACCATCAGAGGGTCCAGGGGTACTCGAATTCTTAGAAATGCTAGACAAAGATTTGAGAGGGGCAAAAAAAATATAAAAATATAATAATAATAAACCTGAAAACCTTAAAAAGATATCATCAGCTGTTCATGGGGTTTATTCTTCCACCAATGGCACAAGTGAGAACCGACTCCCAAAAGTCCGCGTCCCTACCCTACCCCACAGGGGATGGCACAATATGATTATAGTGGCCCAAGTGTAGGCCAAACCCGCTTTCTAGGACCGAAGGTATTACGAGAATACTGTCATCCCCACTCTAATCATGTTATGGGCAAACTGGATAGAATGCAAAGAGTCCTATCCCCAGAACCAGACCCACCTGGAATCCGTGGTCCAGCCCTAAAAAGAATAGGTCCGAACATTCTCGGGCAGGTGATGCTCCTACCACAATTCCCACTATTTAGCTTCGGATATAAACCCAATCCCAGTTATGATATCTTTCCTATTTATTAGGGCCAATAAATTTTAGCAAAAGCAGAAAATTTCACAAAAATTAATTCAAAGACTGTATATAATGGTATATGGGACTCTTGGACTCAAACCCGGGAGCAGATTCCTGCGGTTTAAGAACCCCCTCACCACGTCAAGGTGGTCCCAAATCGAGGGGGGTTGCAGCAAGGAACATTCTTATACCTAGGTGTCATGGAGTTACCTGCAGCAAACTAGGTAAAAAATGCTCGTCATTCTCAGAGGCAGAAACGGAGGACATACGAGTACTTCAGACTTATTATGGAATCAATAGTCTTCAACTGCAAAGAGAGTTTATTGTTCGCTTTGTGAAAGTTATTAAGGCAAAGCAGAGAACTGTAAAAGAGCAGGGTTCTAGATCTTTTTATTCGTACTACTCCTTGTCAAAGAACGGAGAGCATCTGCCTGTTTGCAAAACTATGTTCTTGAACACCCTTATTATCTCGTCTACAGGAACGGTGGAAAAAGATAAGAGAGGGGGCAGATCTGCAAGTTGGGAAAAAGAGGACAAAGCAAGGAGACAAGCAATCACTGAACATGTTAATCAATTTCCACGAATGGAATCCCACTATTGTCGACAAAATTCAACGCGAGATTATCTACATCCAGATCTTAACAAAAAGAGAATCCATGCTATGTTTTTAGAAGAAAATTCTCCGAGAAGCATATCGGCGAGCTACACAATTTATTGTGAGGTCCTAAGGGACCAGAATATTTCCTTCCATAATCCTAAGAAGGATCTCTGCAAGCTGTGTGAAAATTACAGAAAAGGAAAGGCTGAAAAGAAAACAGAACTTCAAGACCAGTTTCAAGAACACATAAAAGAGAAGGAAGCTGTAAGGAAAAAGAAAGATGGAGCTAAACATGATACTGATCCTTTTCTCACTGCAGGAACATTTGACCTCCAGCAGGTTATTTACCTCCCAAGGACAAATGATAACATGCTTTATTATAAGAGGAGAGAGGAGTTTGACTAACTATAATTTTACTATCTATAACTTGCAAACTAAGCCTTGCCATTGTTTTACTTGGCATGAAGGACACAGAAAACGAGGATCCTCTGAAATTGGTACCTGCTTAAGTATTTACCTTGATAAACTGAATGCTGCCGGGGTCAAAACTGTAAAACTGTTTGCGGGTGGGTGTCCTGGCAAAGTAAAAATTCTGTAATCACAGCCATGTTCTTGCATTCAGTTTACAGACTGATAAGTGATGAAAAGATACACCTAATTTTCTTCGAGGCCTATCACGGCCAAAACGAAGGTGACTCTGCACACACTGCCATTAGCATTGCCCTTGATAATGTTGGTGACCTTTACGTGCTTTCTCAATTAATACCCAGTTTTCGACTAGCAAGAAAAAAATATCCTTATTTTGTCACATCTTTTCCACACCAAATTAACAAGTTTTTCATAGTGCTTATGTACCAAAAATAATCTTTAAAAAATATATATACAGCTTTTATAGATTTTATTGTGTGTACACCAAGGAAGTGTTTTAATAAGTATTGTTAATAGAGTATGAATTATCCATTATTCTTTTTCATTACATCCACAACGATTTAGCTTTCCGCATATTATTCTCTAGCATCATGAAATGTTTGTCCAGGCAATAATTTCCCCGAGTCATTTCCAGAATATCTCTGAAAAAAGTAGTAAAAATAAGTTCAATTTCCTTGTCGTGAATGAACAAACAGACAAGCTAATAAATCCAATAAAAAAACAGCCTCAATGATGAAGTAATCAAAATAATGCTTTCGACGACAACATGAAGGGTAAGGAAAGGGATCTTCATAAGAAAAAGATGCACATCTTTGGCATAACTAACGCATTCTGTAAATTCAGATCCTTGTCTTAACAGATTTAATTAAAGGATACAACTGAGGCGTAACTAAAGTGTTTTGAAATTGAAAAACTGTTCGTAAAAGATGAACAGGCGTATCTACTTCAACTCGCCCAAGCATAAGAAAGGTAAACTTTTGTAATTATATTACACTTAAGGCAAACTACATTCTTTTGAAAACTCTTTGTCAAATTTATTTTTACTACCTTTAAGATTAAACGAACAGTTAACAGAAACATTAGCTCAAAAACTTTAGATGGCTCTCCTGAAAAAGTGGAAAAACTGAGATACCCCACTAATGTCGACTTATAATGTCGACATTATATATATATATATATATATATATATATATATATATATATATATATATATATATATATATGTATGTATATATATATATATATATATATATATATATATATATATATATATATATATATATATATATATATATATATATATATATATATATATATATATATATATATATATATATATATATATAAGTGTGTGTGTGTATGATTATACATCCTGGTATGCATGAAAGTGCTCATTAATGTGTTTATATTTTTTTCCTGTAGCAACAGAATAACCTGACACCGTCTCATTACTACATAATACTATGTTTTCACTGAACCAAAGGGGCAAAGCTTCTTACTATCACTTCAACATCTTTAGCAGGATTGTATTTCCAGTTCCACAAACTTTTCCCAGTTCCTCATGAGAATGTTTCTGGCATAAGCTTTCATAATATTCAGAATGAAAGGAAATTTGTGGTTGCATCAAATGGCATTGATTAGATACCTAACAAACAAATATGCACAACAGAACATTAAGTTATAATGTATCACTTAATATGATTTAATGATTAATACATACATACAATTACACACACACACACACACACACAAAGTGGCAAATACTATCAAGAGCGAGGAAAGCAACATATACAAAACATAAGGCACTACAATCAGACGTCGGCAGTTGCCATGCACTGTTGGGAAACAGACAAAATAGACTGGGAGAACATGAATTTTTTTTACAGGAACACTAACAAAACATCCAAAGTGATTGTAGGGAATGCCTTCATACCATGCGCAAACAATGTAATGGCAGGCAATACTGGAAACAGATTTGAAGACAGTCCATCAAGAAAAATTGTATACTCTGTAATAGAAAAGAAACTCAAAAACACAAGAGACAACATGGACAATGCACACCTGGAAGCCGCAGTCAGAGAAAGGCCAAGGTCACGAGGGCGGTGCCACACAGGAGAAGGAAGATAATCACAGGACTAAAGAAGCCAGCAAAAGGAATTAGAAAAACAAGGGCTTTAATCCACTCCCCACACCCATATAAATTCAGCTGGACTACATGTTCGGTCATTCTAAGGATACTTGATGTTGAGGACTGTTAGTCCTAGAAAGTTTGTAACTTTTCCTGATTAAATATCTCCGCTAGACACCATCCAGTTTTAATAAGGTCCTTTAGTAATTGTATTAATGCACAGAACAATTGTGTACGTGATAAAGTTAATATATAATATATACACACCAAGTCAGTGAGTTTACCGTTATAGCTGTTTTGCAAGGCACTAAAACAAGGCACATGCTGTCAACATTATTATTGGAGACTGCAGTCTCCCAATGTCTGTCATGATATTTTTTCAACATTTTTTATTTACAAATTCAAAATTAACTTTTTCCTACATGAAATACTGACTGAAGTATAGGTTTTGAAACACATTGCGAAAATTGAAGTTCTTTGCAGCGTGTAGAAGAGGAAAACCAATTTAAAGATCTATGGATATGCAAGGAATTCCTGAGGCAAAACGATTGACAAGTTGGATAGCTTACCTAGCATAGCTCACCTAGCATCTAGTGAGAAAGGCGGGAATTAGCTATGAATGATGTAAAATTCATTTCATTATATTACTAACAGTTATAAAGGTACTCTCTCTCTCTCTCTCTCTCTCTCTCTCTCTCTCCATTACAGAAAAACCTCTCAAAAGGCCCACAACAACTTTCGCCTGTACTGGTCTTTTTACCACTTCGACGCTTCACCTTTTCTCTCCTACTTTCATTCTGTATATGGCACATATACTGCACGAACACCTCGTCCCAACAGCTGTAGCATTTTCCTTTCATTTGTATTCACTTTTCAAACTTTACTTGCTCTCCATAAAGATGAGCAAGTTCAATAATCCCTTCATACTTCATCACCTCAGTACTTGTAGGCATTCTAAGTCTCATCCTAATCTTTTGCATACATACAACTGGAACTAACCCTTTCCCTCATCATACACTCATCCATTAAATTACTCCCAAATATCCAGAGAATCAGCTCATTCCATCCTTCTGCTATCCATATTAACAAAATTTTCCGTCATCCCAGTTTTCATTTAAATTAGAACGTTACTCTAACTCCTATTTTCTCTCAACTTTCTCATATTAAAAACACTTTACTAATATTTGCAGTTACACTTCACTATCTTCAGTCAGTATTGTACCATCTGCAGTCTTGTACATTCAACAATCTACTTATGATTCATTTCCTCATCCCTCAGGCTGCACATGCATTTCTTGCCCTGTTTCTGAATTTTCACATAGACCTATACATAAACAGTCATGAAGACATACGACAGCCTTGTCTCAGACTTGCTTTGACACAAAAATAGTAATTCTCTCATTTACATATTCTAACAAGGGCTTCACTTCATGATAAAAACTTTCAGTAGCTCTCAAAAGTACTTGTTATCAACACCACTTATTACCAAACCCCCCCCGTTGCTCCTCAAGCAATAATTCGATCCTAAGGTTTGTCTGATTCTTGTATATCATATATGGCTTTTTGCCCTTTTCATTCAAACTTCTTGCAAAATTATTTCATATCAAACATTGCCTGACACACCTACCAATCATTCTGTCAGATATCCCTAAATCAAAGTCGTACCTTAAATATTTCCTAGTTTACCAATTAATGTTATACCTCTATAATTCTTGCAGGTTCCTCTATCAAATCCTCTAATTCAAAGTCGTACCTTAAATATTTCCTAGTGTGCTAATTAATCTTATACGTTTATAATTCTTACAGTCTCCTCTTTCAAATCATCTAAATCAAATTCGTACCCTTAATATTTCCTAAGATACTAATTAATATTATGCCTGTACTACTTACAGTCACCTCTATCACCTTTACAGTAATATAGAAGAACAATTATTATTCCTCACACATTCTTTCAGAGCCTTTCCATCATCCAGACAAATTACAAACCTGGGCCAGGCAGTTAATCACACCATAGACGCTGTATCATAATATTCATACCTGTTCCAGAAAGTTGTCCTTTAACTGATCTGTACTCAAACCAAGCAAATGTTTCCCACAAGAATACAAAAATAAAAGCATTTAAACTCTAATTTAACAAGCTTAGCATGCAGAAATTAAACAAAACATAAACAAAGTAAACAGATGAAATAAACATGAATTTATTCTCACTTTACCTGTAATTGGGAGAATTGATGGCATATGTGGTAGGTGGCAGGCAACTGTAAAACCTGTCCAATAGCGTTTGTTTTTGCCTGTGTTTTAAAAGGATCCTAAAGTGAGATAGCTCTGTCATTCAGCAGGTTTATAGCATATTTTCCTAAATCTTTGCCTAGGTGATGTTTTTCAAGGAAGCATTGCACTTCCCCCAGTTTGCACTCTTCTTTCTTTTAATGCATTGTGGGATCCTCCCTTTCCTCATCCTCCTCCTCCTCCGCTGAAGAAAATTCCTCAGTTGTTGTCTGTTGCTGCTCTCTCTGAGGGTCCTCCAGTTCTTCTGAGGTGACCTCTATTTTGTGCACCTCCACTTCTCTGCATCATCATCACTTACCTCCAAGACCTTTGGCTTGCCCAGGTAACGTCCACAACAAGCTCAGCCTCAAAGCTTTCAAAGTCCTTTTCAGCTACAGATGTAACCATGAACTCCTCCAGGCAGAGTTTGTGGTCCTGTAAGAGACTTCGCCACCCCCGGGTTTTGTCTGAGGCCTGTACAGTGGAGGATGTTAAATTTTTTTTTTCCAGAACACTCTGATATTTAACTCTGTCACATGTCACACCAATACAACTATGGAATATTGCTTTGGTGTAGAATTTCTCAAAGTTTGAAATAACCTTCTGGTCCACTGGCTGGATCAGAGCAGCCGTGTTAGGGGTCAAGATTCTCAGTCTTATGAAGCTAAACGTCTGCAGCAACTCGGCCTCCAAGCCTGGAGTAAATGCAGGAATAATGTCCAGCATAAGAAGGGCCTTCAGAGGCAACTGTTCCTTCTTAAGGTATTTCATGATATTAAGGCCAACCTCTGGATTCACCAACTCAATAAGAATTTGTCCAGTTAGCTCCCCCCATCACATTCATTCTATTTTTCATTCCATAATTTCTCTTAAAAACCCTTGGGTTTCCTAAGTTGTAGATAAGCAAAGGCTTCAGTTTTCAATCCCCACTTACACTCCACAAACCAAAAGAGTTAGCCTTCCCTTCATTGGCTTGTGCAATGACACTGACTTCTCCTACTGGGTGATATATGTCCTGTCTGGCACATTCTTCCAAAACTGGCCTGTCTCATCACAACTGAACAGTTGTTGAGAACAAAACCTTCAGCCTTTACACATTGCTTGAACTCTTTTGATATACTCCATAGCACCATCTTTGTCAGAACTGGCAGTCTCCCCATACCTCACTGCACTATATAAGTGACTTATGTCATTGGATTTTTCAAACCAAACATGAATGGTTTTGAGCCCCTGGGTGCTATATGTAACAACTGCCGTCCTAGCAGTGGTTTTCAAGAGATCAGCATACAGTTGTCTTGCAATTTCATATAAAATGGCGCCAGTAACACTATCAGTGTTTCACGGTTTTTCACTTATAGAAACTAACAACAATCTCAACCATCTCCATTGCCTGAAATCTTTGTTTTGTAACGGATTTTATTCCTTTTACAACTTCAGCTGATTTCGTGGCCTCTTTATATTTGATCATGGTAGAATTGTTTGCTTGTCCACCCCGTACTCCTTTGTCAGACCACCCACATGGACACCTTTTATGCTTTTCTGGCATTTTCCTTCGAATTTCCTTAGTTTTTCTATCTCTGTCTTTGTCGCTTCTAGAGCCTTCTTAGGGGCCATCAAGGCTTACATACAGTACAAATACTCTGCACTAGTATTGCAAAAAAAAAAAAAAAAGATACAGGCGACAATTTAGTACAGATGTGCACTGAACGAGACCCACATGTATACTGAACCTTTTTCTTTGTTTCATTTAAACCGCACATGTAACATGCCTTATCTCATACATGTTGTAGCTAGCCGCCTTCGTCCGTCCTTAAACCAAGCAAATTCCTGTTAATGGAGCAGATTTTTCCTCAGATAAAGCGTCCTTTAACCTAACTGTCAATTAGTGGAGATGTACATTAAACATTGTATGACCGGGTTTCACCTGCAATATCATCAACTCCTAACGTCTTTCCATTCTTCGACCTCTTAATCCCCTTAGTCACATCCTTAGCAGCCATTTCAGCTAACATTCTCGTTACAATAACACTCTCCACTCTTGCACCTTGCAGCTCTGCCTCTCTCCTTTCTTTCAGACTCAGAAAATCTTCAAAATACTCATTCCTTTAAACAGAAATTATTCATTTTATACAGCATCTCTCTAATTACACTTTTTTCTTATAAAATATCTCTTGGTTTTTGTTTTTATGTAAACGACTTATTTTCCCTAAAGCTCTTGGGCTCCTTCACCTTTTTAATGTGTTTTTGTTTATTCCATCCAACGGCCCGGTATGCCTGTACATGATCTTTTGTCATGCAATATTTACACTAACAACTTCTTCCTTTTCCCCCAAAAAATATCATTACCTCATTCCACCACTCACTGGTTTTATTACCTCCTTCGATCCTCCTACAATTAAAAACTCATCCTGTTGCCCCCGCAACCTGTTTCTTTGATTCTACCCCATAGTTCATTCGTTATCCCCTCTTTTGCTCTTTTTTACTCCTTGTTATCAAACGCTTGTCTTGGAAATACATTTTTACATCTTCCTCTCAAACCCAAACTTATAATTATCTTAATTTTCATTTCAAACAAATAATGATCGCATATACTTCTCGCCACTGCTATGATCACCATTACATCCATCAACTTATTTTCTTCTACTCTGTAATAATGTAAGTGATCAAACTCTTCCTCAGTCCTCCGCCACCCCTTTTCTTAGGAACAACAATTTGCAATAATCTACATCTTTCTAAATGCTTTTGCATAATGATTTGTATCTGATACACACACACACGCACATATATATACTGTATATGTATATATATTTCATTTCAAACAAATAATGATCGCATATACTTCTCGCCACTGCTATGATCACCATTACATCCATCAACTTATTTTCTTCTACTCTGTAATAATGTAAGTGATCAAACTCTTCCTCAGTCCTCCGCCAACCCTTTTCTTAGGAACAACAATTTGCAATAATCTACATCTTTCTAAATGCTTTTGCATAATGATTTGTATCTGATACACACACACATATATATACTGTATATGTGTATATATATATATATATATATATATATATATATATATATATATATATATATATATATACACTGAATATTAATAAAAACAAGCTTCCCGTCTTTTACATTTCCATTCTAATACAACATGTAATTATCAACATAAATGAAACCAATAATATGCAGTTTAATATCAAACTGAAATTAAAATGCTGCAATCAATTTTTTATTACGGGATTTGAAGTTAAGGGAATTTGAGTCTAACATTTTGAGCATGTGATAACCTATTTTCCGAGTGTTTTTGGTGAATAATGCACAGTTCTGCTGTTCTGTAATGACTGAATGGTTAAATGATGATCGCGGTCATCTTGTACTTAAGAAAACTGATGTTTTGAGTGAGTATTGTTTTGGCTCACTTTCTGGAAAAGCAGTCAAACAGAAAATAGCGAGCAGTAAAAATATACGCGATAACTTCTTCTCTTTTAATCGCTAAAAACAAGCCACATACACAGTCATCACAAGTAATTATTCTTTCCATTTAATAACACTCCCATCACAATAATGTCCGTTGAGTCCGACAGCCAAAATAAAATGTATCGAACTATCCAATATAAATATATGACGAATGTAAGGCACTAATATATCCATCAGTTGAGGGCAGCAGTGTTCGTAAATAAAAAAAAAAAAAAAAAAAAAAAAAGCGAATGGGTTGAGGAATGAACGAAGAGCTGCCAAGTGCTCTTTGAGGCTCTTCCTCTCCTTTTCATCAGGGACTTGCACGCTTAACGTTAACTTCCTGGTGGGACTAGACAGCTATGACTCATAAAAATAAGATGGCCACTGCACGTTCCCAAGATTTCTGAAATATATATATATATATACATATATATATATATATATATATATATATATATATATATATATATATATATATATATATATACATATATATATATATATATATATATATATATATATATATATATATATATATATATATATATATATATATATATATATATATATATATATATATATATATATATATATATATATATATAATAAATGTTGCTGTGTCATACTCTCTTGTATATTAATTTATTATGAAATTAACTTCAGCAATAGTAAAACAAGGGGTAGATTCCCGCATGCAAAGCGTCGGGCGAGAAAGATGTCATCTTAAGACAGCCAACAGACAGCAGGGTGCGAATTTTAAACTGATAGGACTCATAAGGGAAAAGACTTTACTAGTTAGTCTTTGTCATTTCCAGACCGCACCAGCCCTTCAAAGAGGCTTGAATCCGTTGTGAACTTTGTGTATTTATGTAACATTAAGGCATTTGTCCTGATTACGACTAATATTTCAAGCTACTGTTCAGCTCCTGTAAAATTTCCATTTTAATTCTTTATTTCTGTTTGGAACTAGTTTCAGTACGGTAGGTCTAATTAATTCACGCTCTTGTGTGAAATAAATATATTCTTGTACTGATTAGTTTCAAGCTGGCGACCTTTCCATTGTAGTTTCCTATGTCATTTTAGTTTTGTTGGCCTTAATTAGCAGGTTATGTCGGTACCGGTGCATGAAGGTAGCAGTCATTTAAATAATTAGGTAATTTAACCAGACGCCTACGTAATAATATATATTTTACATATATATATATATATATATATATATATATATATATATATATATGTATATATATATATAAATATATATATATATATATATATATATATATATATATATATATATATATATATATATATATATATATATATATATATATATATATATATATATATATATACACACACACACACACACTAGCTGATGTACCCTTCGTTGCTCGGGATAAAAAATGGCGTGCGTCTGTGATGACAACAACCCCTGGGTGGATTATGGAATCACTTTCAGAATAAGTAATCACTTGGGATCGTTGCAATCTTATACATCCGGCATGGCACATAGTTATAGGAAAGATTTTCGACTGTTAAAATTTAACGCATAGTTCAGAAGGATAAAATACAATAAGAATGGAGTTGGTGATAATATATTTACATGACATGACATAAGATACATGATATGAATTACAACTGTTATCAATTTTGAAGTGCCTCGTGATACACATTTTTCGTTCTGCCATTACGTGTGCAAATAAATAGATTATTGGGATTGCCAACTCTCGAACACCCTGCATATAGCTGACCATGTGAAAACACTGGCTCCTTCAGGTTCAGGCCTACAACAACCAATGAATGACCTTGTGCCTTGTTAATGCTCATTGCAAAGCTCAGCTTTAGGGAGCTGAAGGCGCTTGAACTCAAAAGGTGTATCTATTCCTTCTACCACTTCGCCCTTCTCCCATTCCCAACCTCATCACCACCATTTTCCACCTGTAGAATTCATTTCCTACGTCCCCCTCTTACTCTCCCGTCCTTAGCCTTCCCCACACTCCTTCCCTCTCCTCCCATTCCTACCCTCTCCTATTTTTCCTCCATATCCCCATTACTTCTCCTCAATATTTCCCCATTTATGTGGAACTTTCAAAATTCGCTTGGTACTATTAATCTATGTGTCGAATTTCAACATTATATGCAAAATAATAAGAAAGTTATACTGAGGAGGGGAGCACTGGGGTCCCCAGGAGTCCCAAACGTTCTTATCGTAATTTATAAATAATGCAATTGGTGTTAGTAACCCATGCTTTAAATCTGACCAAAATCGGCCCCAAAAGCATGAAAGTTATATTTAAGGGTGGTTCCCCCAGGACCCGAAGAGCTTGACAACTATTTTGAAGTAACGCAATTAGCACCAATAGCCTACGTTTCAAATTTGAACCAAATCGGCCCAGAAATAAGAAAGTTACATGGGGGGGGGGGTGTTATATATGTTTTTAAGAAAATCTAATTAGCCTTTGTTCGAACCCTATGTTAGCTTAACCTCTGTGCCAAATTTCATACTGATCGATTCACTGCTGTAGACGTTCACTTGGAACAAACAGACAACAAACAATCAAACAGACACGTTTTCCCATTTAAATAATAGATATGTGTGTGTGAGTGCCAAGATATGTGTGAGAGAGAGAGAGAGAGAGAGAGAGAGAGAGAGAGAGAGAGAGAGAGAGAGAGAGAGAGAGAGAGAGAGAGAGAGAGAGAGAGGTGCATCTCGCAGAATAGTATCAATCCAGCCGGAGATTAAAAATTACTGGGAAGGTCATTATCCAGCTTATGACAAAGTAAGCCACGTCCTTTTATTAAGAAGCATTTAATTTTGGTTTTTCTTTGTCAACTGGTGATTTTTGTGCAAAGTTTCTTGTTTCCCTTATTTGCTTTTTTTTTCTACTTTCCATTGTAATATATATCGAAAAAACGTAAAGGGAATTAGAACACATAAGAAAATTAATGGATCATAATTACTTTTATATTCATTCAGTAAATCATGGTGTCAGCGAAGAACCACAGGAGTAAAGAATGAACTTGATTTCGATGAATTATGTAATTTGCATGTTCACTTTCCCTTGAGTTGAAGTGGGATCAGTTGCTGTCGACTGTATTGGCCGATTTCAGATGATGGGAATCAAAGATCTGCAGATTTACACACAATTTTTAGGCCGAAGAATGTCGAAATAACAGTTATTCCCTATTTAGGCCTAATTAGGTAAAGCACGGAATGAGATTTCTGTTAATTAAAAAAGCTACGTCAATTTAAATCAAGATTGCTTTAGGTTTGCAATAGCTTCCGTCTGTTTAATACAAAACGTGAAGCTCAACGCAAAAAAAAAAAAAAATTATATGCAACTGGTTATTAGACAGTGGATGTATGCTAATTTGATGATTCAGTGGAATTTTTAGCAAAACCAAAATGAATGCTATGAGTTATATAAGAAAATTAATTATAGTAAAGAGAATGGTATCTTTCCTACTCTGACGCATGGTAGGTGAAGACTGTGATCTGACAGGAGCAGTTGGAGCGAAGTATACTAAAAACGTAGATATTGATTCTCTGAATTTTGCAGGGAGCTAACACTATTCAGCAGGTCGTTTTTGGGTCTACTGTAAGAATCCTTGCCTTTAGGACAAGTGTGATAGGATTGTTGAAGTAAGAGTGCTTGCTCATCTCCTGGAACCTGAGCACTCATAGTTCACATGAAAATTTAGGATTTGTTGTATTCAAAGTTTCAGATGCTAATGTTTGCAAAATTTTTTATCTACATCTTGTTCTCTCCTCCTCGATCTTCATTGTAAAGTAAGTTATGGACTGACAACTTAGCGCTGAGCTCTTAGAAACTATATGAATTCACTACAGTAGATATGGATAAATATTTCAGTCAAAAAATGAGAAATTCCAGTAATAACAAGTCAAAAAATGAGAAATTCCAGTACTAACAAATCTACTTTTATGATATGAATAATGTAAAACCGTTATCATGCTACATAAGTGTTGTCTCTCTTCGGTTACTAGGCGAATCCAACTGAATTCCAATAGAAGACTTGTCAGTTTCTCAGATGGTTAAAAAAAAATCCCCTTTTTCCTATTCCTTCCTAATAACGTCTTCAATAATATTCTCATATTAAAAGATTTGTCCCTGGCCTTTTCCTTTCACTGCGTTATTCACTTCATCGTGTGATGCAACTCAGAAAGGAACCTCCCAAAAAATTTGAGATTAGTTTTATTTTCTTTAATTCTATCGTGAAAAGGCATTTTTGCCCAACATTAGGATGAAATATCTTTGTTAAATGGTCAAAAGTCCTTTTATGGACTTAGGCAAATACTGATTACAGGTATGTAAACAGCGAATAATTTTAAAATATAATGTATAGCTTGAAAGTTCTTTATACAAAAATTGTAATATATATATATATATATATATATATATATATATATATATATATATATACATATATATATATATATATATATATATATATATATATATATATATATATATATATATATATATATATATATATATTATGTTTGTGTGTGTGTGTGTGTGTGTGTGTGTGTGTATAAACGACTGACGATTACAAGGTTCTGTGTAAATGTATAACATTGCCTGCTTTGGTTAAGAGAAAGAGTTTATGAGGCTCACTACCTCATTCCTAAGACTTATTGAGAGACTGGATGGCTATATTTTCTGGCCATTTCTCTTGCCTTAAATAGCATAAAAAAAAAAAACAGAGGATTGAAGTGTTTATTCTCATTGGAGATTTACCCATTTTCGCCAGGAGAACGATGTCACAGGGACACTCACTGCTGGTTTCCTGGCTTTCAAGAATATGGCTTCGGGTTTTGGTAGCTGGTCTTTCACCAATCATTTTGTTTGCATCCATCAACTATTAAGAGTGGTCGTACGTTGCAATCTAAAGTAAAAGAGCTGAATATCACTCTAAACCGTATGATGGCTGAACCTCCCTTTACGGATATTCTCCTCAATTTCATGTCGCTTTTACTATTCCTTTAAAATATATTGCAAGTTCTCCCACTCTTGCTTTAGCATCTAGTGAAAGATGAAATCTAAAAACAAAGAGAAATGGACAGGTTGATGGATGGATGGATGTATGATATTTAGGGCAAAAGCCCAGGCACTGGGGCCAACAAGGCCATTCAGCGCCGTAATGGAAAGAAAATAAATTATGTTAAAGTTATGAATTCATGAAGGAAATGATTAATAAATAAAATGAAGTGATGTGACCAATAAATAAAAATTATGAAGTTTAATGAATGATGTGATATATACAAAAAAAAATTAATGTCATTAAAATTCTACGTGATGTAATAAATTAAATAAAATTAAATATCGTTAAAAATTTTAATACACTTTAAAAAAGAGATGATAGCAGAAATATCTGCTTCATCTCCCAAAATATCAGACAGGGATTTACCTGAAAATATCTCTCTCTTTGGTTAAAATATCTGGGGCAGACCACCAGAATGTGCTCCACTGTTAGTGTCTCGTCACAGTAAGCACACTCTGGAGGGCTGCTTCCTTCTAAAATAAACTGATGGGTCAGACGAGTGTGCCCAATCCTTAATCTCGTTAAAATAACCTCTGTTCGTCTGTCAAGCTGGAATGACGAAGACCACGGTAGTACATTATCCCTAATATTTCTATATTTCTTATTATTGGCAAGAAGGGGAGAAGTCCACCTTTCTTGTCATTTACTTAAAACATAAGATCTAATGGGACCTTTTAGATCTGTATGAGGCACTTTTCTAAAAGAGGTTTCTGATAAAATACTAGCAGCTTTCGCTTCCCTGTCTGCCATCTCGTTTCCGCGAATCCCCACGTGAGAAGGGACCCAACAGAAAGAGACTGATTTACGTCGACAATATATACGAAAAAGCCACTCCTGAACTTTTTCAGTTAATGGATGAAAGCTATTAAATTTTTTAATAGCTTCTAAGGTGCTTCTAGAGTCTGAGTATATGACAAAATTAGAGTCACTACTTTGAAAAACTAAATCTAGGGCAGACACTATGGCTGTTAATTCGGCAGTAAATATTGATGCAGAGTCAGGTAATTTAGCTGTGTACGCTGTATCACCAAGGATAACAGCGCAACCAACACCACTATCTGACTTAGATCCATCTGTATAAATTTTTGTAAAATTAGTATGGGTAACATCGTGCTCTAAGAATTTTCCCTAATCTCTTCTACAGTGCAGTCCTTTTTGTTAAACAGTTTCTTACATATTGATGCTTCTGGGATAAGCCATGGAGGATTTACAGGATATTCTACTTCCAGGACTTTCTGGGATTTAAGGTGATTATTCCTAACATCCTCATTCAGTCGAATTTGGAATGGTTTAGAAGCTCTTGTACCAGAAAAACTTCGAGAGTCTGTTTCCTTTAGTGCTTGAAAGGAGGGATTTTTGGGAGCACTTTTCATTCTAGCCATGTATCGCAACCCTAGCTCTTGCCTTCTTAGATCAAGGGGTAAATGATCTGTGTCGACATAAATGCTTTCAACAGGCGAAGTTCTAAAAGCCCTGAGCATATTCTCAACCCCATGTTGTGTACAACATCCAGTTCCTTTAGCTTGGTTTTACAGGCTGAGGAATAAATCTGACAGCCATAGTCTAACTTAGATCGACACAGAGAGTCATATAGCCTCAGAAGGGATTTCTTATCAGCCCCCCAACTAAATCCAGAGACAACCTTTAAAATATTCATAGATTGTTTAACATTAAACTTTAGGGCATTTATGTGGCTAGCCCATGTTAATTTATGGTCAATAGTCATCCCCAGAAATTTAACTTCACTCTCGTAAGGAAGGATGGACCCTTTTAAACTAAGTGTGGGAACCTCTTCCACACGCCGGCACCTGGTGAATCTTACTGCAACTGTTTTGGAAGAGGAGAATTTGAAACCATTCTCATCAGCCCACTTAGTAATAGCATTAATAGACCTTTGCAAATGTTTACATACGGACAAGGAATCATATCCTGTGCAGTATATTGCAAGGTCATCGACAAAAAGCGAGCATTTAACAGGGGGCGAGATTTTTTCAATCACGCTATTTATTGCCACTGAAAAAGTGTTACACTTAAAACGCTTCCTTGGGAACTCCTTCCTCATGCATAAAAGGTTGGGAGAAGGAGTTTCCCACTCTTACCTTAAAAGTCTGTCTGATAAAAAGGAATATATAAACCTGACCATTCTTCCACATATGCCCATCTTGTGCAATTGTTTCATGATGCCAATTCTCCAGGTAGTGTCATATGCTTTCTCCAAGTCAAAAAAATATGCCAATGGTCTGACACTTTTTGGCGAATCCTGCTGGATTTGGTTGGTCAGCCTCAGCAAGGGATCAAGGGTGGAGCGGTTTTTCTGAAACCAAATTGAAATGGCGATAGTAATCCTTTGGTCTCCAGGTGCCAAACCAGTCTAGTATTTATCATTTTCTCCATCAGCTTACATACACAGCTGGTAAGAGCTATTGGTCTATAGCTGGTGGCTTGGGAAGCATCTTTATTAGGCTTTTAACGGGGACAATTATGGATATTTTCCAGTCCTTGGGTAAAATTCCAGTTTCCCATATTTTGTTTATAATCTTCAGTAAATATTTTTGGCATCATCTGGGAGGTGTTTCAGCATTTCATATATGATTGTATCCTCACCTGGAGCTGTGGATTCACTTGAGGAGAGCGCCTCACGAAGTTCTCTTAGGAAAATTTGTAGTTGTATGGTTCAGATTTTCCCTGAATCAAACTTCAGACACATTTCAAATTCCTAATTCTTTGAAATTCTGGAGAATAATTGTTAGGGCTGGAAACTTTAGAAAAGTGTTTTCCTAGCTCATTGGCAACTTCAGTGGGCTCTGTGATTAGAGTGTCATTTATTTTTAATGAGGGCAATGGTGACGCTACAAATTTTCCACTCAGTTTCCTTATTTTGCGCCACACCACTCTTAGTGGGGTCTTGGAGTTTATTCCATTAATATAGTAAAGCCAACATTCTCTTTTGGCTTTCTTATAAAAGCGCCGCTGCTTGGCTAAAGCACGTTTGTAGATTAATTTAGACTGAGGGGAGCCACTAGTTTTGTAACGTCTGTAGCATTTCCTAGTCACTTTTCTCAGAATACCACATATCTTATTCCACCAGGGAACTGCAGGTCTACGAGGTTTGCCTTTTGTTTTTGGAATCGAGCTTTCAGCACTCTTCAAAGTAGATTCAATAAAGTAATCATAGGCATCTAGATGAGAATGAAAGGACTCAAACTCCCTATCTAGATTGACACCGTTACTAAATTTATCCCAGTCTGCGTCCTCTACCTTCCACTTAGGTAAAACTTCAGATGGAGCATTCAGAGCATATTTCAAATGGATCGGGTAGTGATCACTTCCATTTAAATCTTCATTAACAGACCAATTAAAATCAAGGTGGATACTAGTTGAAGAAATACTAAGGTCCAGTGCAGAGAAATGATTATCGTGAATGTTGTGGAAAGTCATTGACCCATTATTATACAGGGTAACATCATTCCTGTCAATAAGGTCTTCGATTAATTTCCCTTTACTATCTAAAAACCGACTTCCCAAAGGGGGTTGTGGGCATTAAAATCACCTAGCAGAAGTAAAGGAGCTGGAAGTTGGTCAATTAACGACTGAATATCTCCAATGTTAAAATCAAGGTCTGGTGGAAGGTATAAGGAGCAGATTGTTATCCTCTTTTCCAAAATGACTGAAATAGCGACAGCTTGTAGTGTTGTATTTAATTGTATTGTGGAGTGCTGTAGACATTTATTAATAATAATTGCAGCACCTCCATGGGCACGATCACCAATTGGGGATATGATTTAAATATTGAATAATTTAGTCCAGGATTATAAACAGAGTTGCCTAACATTGTTTCCTGTAGGCATATAATCCCTGGATTAACTTCATGCATTAAAACTTTAAGGTCTTCTGTACGGGCTCTGAGACCTTTACAGTTCCACTGAAGAATATCGAGCAAGAATGCTAAGGTGGTAAAATGTGCTACTTCCCACTCCTTGGAGGAAGTACTGTTCCTAGGTGGAGTGGAAATTCTCCTTTATAAGAGATTGTTTTCTTAATCCCTTTTCATCTGAATTGGTGTTCAGGGTCTTTGGTTGATCTTCATATTTTTTATTATGAACCTGATGTTCAGAATTATTGCTGTGGTTCTGTGCACCACTAATCCTATTTGTCTTAGGGCGGCAAGACTGAATTGAGCTCGGATGTTTTGTTCTGAAACTACTTTTGGAACCACCTTTCTAGGAGGAGAGATGTCTTCCAAAACACTGAACCCATTTGAAGTTTTTATTATAAAATTATCATTATTTGGGGAACTATTTCTTGTGCGTTTCTTGGTAGTTGCAACCGTAGTTTTATTATTATTTTTGTTTGTGGCTGTGGCGATTGATGGCTCTGAACTAGCTCTATCTAATTGGGATTGTTCCTTTAGCTTATTTTGGTTTGAAGTATTTTCAGAATATTTTCCTGAATTATTGGCCGATTTTGGCACCCTTATTTTTGGAGATGAATCGACAGCTGTGGATGTGTGGAAGATAAATTTTCTGTGCTTTTGGAAGTACAATTTTTTGCTACTGGACTTCAAAGCACTTGCCGACGAAAGTTTCTCACCAGTTTGGAGATTTTCATTATTATTTATGGTTCGAGAAATACCAGGTTTGTGATATCTTCCATCAGACACAGTTATTGGTGGCCTTACATTGTTGGAAGTTTTCATAAGTTTTATTACAGAAGCATACGTAGTGTTGGCACTTTTGTTTGCCCCCATTACCGTGCGCTTTGCTTCACTAATGCTAATATGTTCATTATCTGCCACTGCCAACACGTCTTGTTCAAATTTATATCTGGGACAAGCCCTAGAGTTTGGTGTGTGATCACCCTTTTAAAGAAAACAGTATCGGGCTGCTTTGCAATCATCAAAATTATCGTGCTCTGCAGAGCACACAGGACATCTTTTATTGTTATCGCAAGAGTTTTGAATGTGGCCATATTCAAAGCATTTGCGACACTGTCTAGGACTTCTTTTATATTTTTTAACCTGCATCCTCTCATGGCCAACAATGATGGTATCAGGTAGGTAATTGGAGGAGAAGGTTAAAAGGATAGCTGCATCACCACCCAGTTTTTTTACATGAGATACACAAGGGGGGCATCGATGGAGAATCTCCTCCTCTTTAAAAACTTGCAGATCTTTTGAGTAAACTACTCCTTTCAGTGTATTAAAGAATCTGTGAGATGAAATAGATTCAATATTTCCACTTTCAGGAGGTTTAAAGTTAGCTAACAGAACTGCTTGAGTCTCATTTCCAGCTTTTATTAGAAGATTCTTTCCATACCGTTTCAAATTTCCAATGGGAATGGAACCAACCTTGCTCTCAATGCAGTCAGCAGCTTTATCAAATTTTTCCCCCTCCTTGTAGATAGCAACATGCCATAGAGGGGGGAGGAAGAGCTCTGGTACATGGGACTGGTCCATGTTCTTCAGCCTTTGGAACAAAGTCAAATGGCTCATCATTCAAGTTTTTCACTGAAAACACTTTCGTGCTGACAACTGAGTCATTTAGAATGTGGCCATGGAGTCTCTGTTGTGCCTCACTAGCTTCCAAGGGAGAGGAAAATTTGATAAAAGCACAAAATGACTGCTTATCTTTTTCTAGAACTAATTTAATTCTTTCCACTTTGCCGAATTGCTTCACTACACTGTATAAACATTCGTAATCTAATGATAAGTTTACATTAGTGCAATAAAGGACCCTATTATTTGAATCAAATCCACCAGATTTATTAACACCCTGGTGTCTCAGTGTTTGGTTCTGTCCAACAGCCAAGCCCGTATCCATGTTCATGCCAGAAGTCGTTGCCAGTGCCGTTAAGTCATCGGATCCAGGGGAGGGAGAACTAGAAGCCAAATCCATAAGTTTAAACCAGTCCACATGCAAAGGTCCAAAAAGTGCACACCCGACACCCAAGAGCCCCCGCACAGACCCCGACAGCATATCAAAAAGGACAAACTGGGCAGCTCCACTGCTCAGCTTCCCCACCCCAACACACTCCCAAAGCCCACGAAGAGACCCCAAGCTGCCAAGCATGCACACATCAGACCACCACACACAAACTGGTTCATCCACCCACCCAAAACTGCTTGGTCATATCAAGAAAGTATCGTAGATCAGTCAGGTATTCGCATTCTCCACCAATGGCACAAGTGAGAGTTGACTCCCAACAGTCCACCCCATACCCTACCCTTTCAGGATAGCACCAGTACGCTTGCAGTGGCCCAGGTATAAGCCAATCCGCCTGCTGGGAGTTCTGCCCCACTAATGGGGACTGACTCCCCACTCCAACCGTACTGGTGGGCTTCGGACAAAAGCCAGAGTCCCACCTCCAAAAACCAGCCCCCTGGATTCCGATGGGCTGATCCCCAGAGATGGTTCCGCCCTCAAGATAGCAGTGGAAAAATCCCATCACCATCTCTTAGGTCCAAACTATCTCGGTGGCGACTCAACCACCACAACTCCCACAATTAGCTTCAATGCGAACCCCTTCCAAAAACGATCCCTTCTCAGACTCACCTAAGCAGTAAAATTTTGCGAATGTGGAAATGTCCACGCCATTTAAACCAAAAACTATGTAGGATGATTCGTCAGGACCCGGGCCCAAAGGCCAGGGTCCCTTAGCCCCTCACCTCGTCAAGGCGTCCTACTCGAGGGGGGACAGGTTGAATCAGATCGACAGATCGACTGAAACTGCATTCGAGATTAAGATTATGCATACGTCTGGCGTGATCTTTATTCCTATACGGACACGAATCATGAATTCTTCCTAAGCGTCCGCTGTCCACTGTACTGGTAAACTCCGTAGACACTGTCCATGGCTTCCAAAAATGGGGCTCACCCTTTCACTTACATTCATCGCGTGGGTTTTTTTTTTTTTTTTGCCTGATAATGAATGACGAGGTTTGTTATTTGAACACCCTTTATATAAAGTATTTTCATATTTCCATACTTCAATCATCACTGATAACAGAAATGTTTTACGTTTCTGAACGACTGGGTAATCTACTTAATCTTTACAAACTCGTACATCAGCATTACTGGCATAATTTACGTACTTCCGTGAGCATTTGCTACAATTTTTTTAACTCATGAGTTTTGATAAGAACTCGAGCATGTATGTAAATGAACCTGTTTATGATTATATATTAGGGACTCATAATAGCATTCAATATTTAGCTAACTGCATCACAATATGGATATATTATTCTTCATTTATCTTTCTACCAAAAAATTAATCTTCAGTGGACGATTATTTGAATATTTACATGGTCCTGCAGCAGAGAGAGAGAGAGAGAGAGAGAGAGAGAGAGAGAGAGAGAGAGAGAGAGAGAGAATTTCTTTGAATCACAGTATGGACTGGCAGCCATGATTTTCGATAAGACGAGCGGAGTATACATGCGAAAGGGGGGAGGAGGAAAGAGATATTTAGGGGGGAGATAGGAAGAAATGGAGATGGGCTTAAAATAGAAAATATACAGAATAGAGGTGGTCACGTAACACAGATGAGAGAGAGAGAGAGAGAGAGAGAGAGAGAGAGAGAGAGAGAGAGAGAGAGAGAGAGTCAAGCTATATCAGATAAGACACAGAGGGTCTGTGTTTCTTTCACGAGAGTCTAGTTCATAAAAAATATCCTTTCATTTTTTACCGCATGGGAAGAGACATTTTGTAAACATCTTTATTCGTGTCTCAGGTTTCTTTTAATTCTGCCCTTTAATGATTTCAGTGTCAAATGATTTCGTTTAATTTGTAATTTCATCACTTTCGTCTTTTATTTTTATTCCCATTAGAGTTTGTTATCTGCTTCATTTGAATAAAATCCTTGAAATATAAATGTTTTTTCTTCCTCCATTCAAAAAGTCATGAATTTTATATTAGCTTGGGGTAAAGATCACTTGCCTGAATAACATCTTTCATGTTTTCAATCAAGTTCTTCATGCTGTAATGTCATTTAATATAATGTCATTTTGTGTAATTCACTTTCCTGTAATTTTTGCCCTCAGCATCAGATTTGAATCTATCCTACTGCATATAGCTATAAAAATGCAATGAATAAATTTAATGGTAAAATATAGATATTGATCATTATTTTCTGATGACTTCTAACGTTTAGATTTGATTAAGTTATGTTGTAATACATATCTTTCTATTCTGTGTAGATGACACTGAAATTTTCTTTTACAGGGCTTTTTTTTATAACCTTTCCCCCTTAATGCTTGTAAAGTAGCTGAAAGCTACATTTTCTTTTCCATATGAATACGAGGATATTCAGAAGGGATGTTAAAATCGCTACATAGAAATAGGAATTGGCCCAGTTTCATATCAGAAAATGTAGAAGAAGAATTCCCATCTGAAAAAATATTTGAAAAACAAATACTCACACAACAAAATATCAAGAAAAGATAAAGATAAAAAAGACCATTTCAAAAGTAGAAAATGTCCAACGATATCTGAAAAGGGCGATACTCTTAGCTTATGTTTATCACGTTGCAGAAAGTGCTGGGCAGAAGTTGGTTCCAATAATGGCACCAAACGCAAATGGCAAAACTTTAACTGCCAGCTTTTCTCATTGAAGAAACTTCCCGACGACAATTCTTATTAGAGCTTTTGTTTAGTTAATACGGAATCTTCTTTAAATAAAGAACTTATACATAAAGGTTTAAAATCATGATGCATTATCTAAAACTACTAGAAATGCACTGTCATGTATTTCACCTTTTATACCTCCAGATATTTAATTGAATTAATACATATGTATTTCCAGATAGGCCTTTGGTATAAACTCCAAAATTATTATCTAACTAGCAGTGATTTCAATCCATTTCACTACAGAGGTAATACGTGTATGCCCAAGGGAACGGTTACTTCGTGATGAAACGAGAGGCTTTTGTCAAGAAATGCCCGTTATAAATAAATCATGAAATAAAGTACTGGAAATTATAATTTGAAAAATATTGAGAAAGACATATGACCGGAACTTATGAGAAACAATCCCCAGATCAAACGACATTTCAGACAAGAGAAACTGCCAGGAGAACTAGAAAAAGGAAACACCGAGGAAGGTTTGGCTGCCTCTCGCTTTTTTTTTTTTTTTTTTTTTTTACTATATTAAGAGACAGTAAACTGAAGCGTCATTTATGGCTGATAAAATTGCCTGGTCCACGAAGTACTGAGAGAAAATTATGTGTCATGTCGAGCAAAAGATGTAAAAAGTCTTGGATAATTTGCAGTCTTATATCCTTATTTTGTCAAGTTAATTGTAATCGAGTTATATTGGGTGATTCTCAGCGAGCTTAGCTGTATCAAGACTTGTTCCAGTTGGTGGTGTTCTCTTTAGCCTCTACACTTCAGCTGATGATAAAAATGATGGACTTACAAGCAACACAGTAGCACGCTGTACAGTATGTAGGTCACATGAGGCAACTGCAGTTTATTATACGATGGTCTACCCAGAGTTCCCTTTTGACTGTTATTTTCTAAATAAATTTTTCTTCTTGGATACATTTTTCTTCTAATGCTTAAATGTGAATGCAATTTCAAAGCAACAACATTGCACGTAGGCTATGAATCCTTGTGATTTATAGCGCTGATATGATTCGATTCTGGACAATTTCAAAACTGCTCCCTTCCAAACATTCCCTAGAATTCACTGCCTGCTCCAGCAATATTATAACGCACCAAAAATAAATGGAAAAAAATATATATACTATATATATAATACACACACACACACACACACACACATATATATATATATATATATATATATATATATATATATATATATATATATATATATATATATATATATATATATATATATATATATATATATATATATATATATATATATATATATATATATATATATATATATATATATATATATATATATATATATATAACTAGAAAAGTTCAGCTACATCATATTTTTACCATAATTTGGATGAATTACAGTGAATGAAAAGAGTATATGAGGCAGCTACCAATATTCATATATTTTCATTTAAGGACAAAGTTAAAAGTCCTGAGTATCAACACTGATTTCATTTGCCATTAAGATGAAATGTCATCATCTTTGTTCTGTCTACTTTCAGTTGAAAAGTTTTTTCTTTATTTCTGACATTTACGTATAAATACGTTTCATTCTTTAGCTTCCTGATGGCATTATTTGGATATATCTTATAGAGAAAACAAGTTTAAAAGAGTTCCCCTTCAAGAAGTGAAACATTTAAAAGATTTTCTTATGATAATAGTTAGATATTTGAAAAAAAAAATCTTTAAAAAGACATCGCAAAAAACAAAACATGTAATTTTCTTATTATAAAGCAAAAACATATCTGGGAAGCTGATAGCACCAATAAACACGTAAAACAAAGAAAAAGTCTAATGCTTCCTCCTGATAAATTCTTTAACTTCAGTAAAGACACGAAAATCAGGCCTACAATACACTCTCTAAAACGCGTTTTTAATTTTCTCAATTTTATGGGAGGATGGGTGCTGAAAAATTACTCATTAAAAGCTCCTTGAATGGAATCGCTCTCCGGGATTAGTGTAATCTCAGGATGACGCAAAAGAAAAATTCCCTTATTAATGAGAATCGAATAGGATAAGCAGTGCTGGATGAGCAGGATTCAACTAAACTCGAACGAAACTCATTTCCGGGATCTGAGAGCTCGATTATCTTTTCGAAATTTTGGAAAAGCGACGTTTTACGAAATAACAGATTTAGGTTTTAGGAGAAACTGATTCGTTTTCTTACTATAATATCATCTTTTCATTAAATCAACCTTTTCCTTATTTTAATTAGCCTTTGATTATTTCTTCTTTCTCTAGTGATTATTATTATTAGCAATACTAATAATGTAAATGTAAAAATGACGACATCGCTTACATTAATATTAATGTGAATGTGTCGGTAGATATTATCTGAGCTGAAAAGTCCTTAGTGATAAAACAATCCATAAGATGAAGTAAAGTAGTTTTAAAATGCATAATGAGTAAATATTACTTTGACAATATGCAAACTTTTCTCTCCTGTACTTTGCGCTATAGTAGAAAAACTGATTTTCAATTCGCTTCGCGCAACATATCATCGTAATGAGCAGGCTAGGTTAAATACAGGTAATAAATTCACTTGGCCTAATACGTTTGCACACACTATAGGGATGCGTTATAACTGCCATTGGTTAATGGTAGATAACGATATTTTAGCTCTCACTTAACAACTTAATACTGACTGCACCATTTTCAGAACGATGGCCAGTTTTCCAATTTTAAGAGCGACTATCTCTGTCGGAAAGCTTTCGCTCGCTGCACCAAGCCTCACAATAAGTGACTCCTTTCGCCTCACCCGCTCCCACTGAAGGTCACCGCAATTCCTTAGACACCTCCAAGTCTGGACTAATTCAGTCGTTCTTCAACAAATCACTCTAAAATACACTTGCCTACTGGCTGATCTCATTTCTTCATTTCTATATTATTTGCTGAAAACCGGTTACCGCCTTATTACATGTTTTAAAAACATTTATACGTATTGTAAGAAAAAATCTGAATCGGTGAAAAAACAGGACACATACAAAGGTAAAGTGAAGGTCTTGTCCAATACAAATTAAAAGACCATACGACACTATTCAAAAGTTAAAACGATGAATTCTAAATGACAGTAGCCGGAACATTAAGAGGAAATCTGGTTATGGACACCTGATACTAGCTGCTCCAAGATGAATGTTCAGTGCCACGGCGAAGATACCTTAAGTTTTTGTTGGATGAGAAACACTTGAATGACCTCAGGGAAACTGCTCTACCTAATAGAAAACCCCCGCCTTAAGTACACTGTATAAAACATAAGACAGGCATAGGAAAAACCACTTATCGCACAATACTTGAGTATATCTTAGTTTAACCAGGCCACTGAGCTGATTAACAGCTCTCCTAGGGCTGGCCCGAAGGATTAGATTTATTTTACGTGGCTAAGAACCAACTGGTTACCTAGCAACAGGACCTACAACTTATTGTGGAATCCGAACCACATTATGACGAGAAATGAATTTCTATCACCAGAAATACATTCCTCTAATTCTTCATTGGCCGGTCGGAGAGTCGAACGCTGGGCCAACAGCGTGCTAGCCGAGAACTCTACCCACCCCTCCAACGAAGAACTTTTCGCACAATACTGCATGAAATCCTGTGAGAGACTTGACAAAAGACGGGGATCTGGTTGAAATATTTAATTATTAACCTGAGGTCAGAAATGAAAACGAAACGGAGCACAATTATCAACTTTCAATATGAAATTCACCATTGACTGAATCTAGTCAGAACACCAGGACGGGAATCGAACCGAAAGTGGGACATGGATTCGCAGACACTTAAAGTTCATCTGCTTTAAAATCTGTTTCATGGGAAACGTCAAATAATCCTTAAACACTTTATAACTTCCCGTGATGATACGATATTAGTTGTGGGCTTTAGATTAGCAGTTATTGTGCAACACTGCGCCCCAGCACCGTAAATGTCACCAGTTTATTTAAGCAAATAAAATCATGAAATGTAATCTTCAGTGACTCATTTCCATGAAAGCGATGGATCTGAGTTCTAAGAATTTAATTTTTTATAATAATTTTCTTAAATACAATTCACATATACGAACAGTGAAGCTTCAATAGAAAATATTCTCGTCTAAAAGAGTGTCCAGATTAATCTTTATCTCTGAATTAATATTAGTCAAGAAAAGAATAAATGTCAGTAATGAAACAGATCTACCTCTTCCAAGGTCACTGGCATCCTTAAAGGTCTGAAATCATGAATGCAGATCTAAATATCAGGGATAACTGATGCATCCGATTCCTTAACATTATGAACAAATGCATGCAATGCGCAGTTAGCCTTAACCATTGGTGACATTATCATTCTAACAAGGGGATTGTAGAGCTTGACAAATTAAGACATTCATCTTGTTGTACTAATGTCCAATATTGCCTGTCAAGAAACTTAAATGTTCTGTGACAATTAAATTCTCGCGCTTCTCTATACGAAATATCATCTGCTAAGCTTGCTGCTAATGCAGCCTACATTGCTAACCGCCCCCCCCCCTCCACACCCCTGGTCTTCCTTCAAATCAGGTGGCTCTCGTCGATGTGATAAAGTTGATAAGTACGAAGGATAATCAGGTAAACGGGATGGACTGGCTTACTCAAGAAGCTAAGGCAATGTCAGCTTTGCTTCAAGAGTAGTCCCCGTTTTTTCATCAATATACAAAGTTTCCCACAAGATGTCCTCGGGTACAAAATGTAGACTGCAAACCTGATAACAGGTCTGCACAATTTCAACTAGTGCCCAATGGCAAGTGTTATAATAACACAATTATATTCATAGTTATATCGATCAAAATAAAGAGTGCATTATGATGAAATTCTCTCTCCCTCTAAATCCAGTGAACTTCCCCAGCATTTTGACCACTGAAAGCTATACTGCACATCAACCTACATGACATATGATACTCATTCTGCTATATTTTGGTGGAGCATACCTATTACTCTTCATGGCGCGAAGCTATTTTGTGGAGAGTTGCTCGTCCATGGGAAAGGAAAACATGTGCACTTTTGGAATACAGAGTTTAGGCCAAAGGCCAATCGCTGGGACCTATGAGGTCATTCACCACCGGAGAGGAAATTGAGGGTAAGTAGGTTTGAAAGGAGGAAAACCTTGCAGTTGCACTATGAAATAATCGTTAGGAGAGGGTGCATAGCACAATGGAAGAAAGAGAATATGGATGGAGGTACAGTAAAAGGAAAGAAAGGAGTTGCAGCTAGGGGCCGAAGGGACGCTGCAAAGAACCTTTAAATGCCTACAGTGCACCCCGTGAGGTGCACTGACGGCCTTACAAATAGGAACAACACAGCAATACAGCATTTCGATAGCACACACAGAACTGGTCTTCCAGTATATTTTAAAATTGAATTCCGCAATTAGATCACAAAAATCCAGTTCAAAGTACACAGCGATGTGACCTCTACTAACTTCTGACCTACACTAACCTTTCCCAGGTAAACTTAGGGTAAAAATCTCAAGTGTTCTATGTCATCACCTCGTGACGACAAACCCAACAAGCCTTCTCTCTCGATGGTCATGGCCAGACTACCCCAGGTGAGTCATCTCGCTCCCAGCCAATAGGAGCCACCAGCCTCCCCAGCATCGACAACCAATGAAAAATCGCCAAAAATTTCTGTGAGCCCGCTTGTGGTTATAAATATCGCATAGATGTACCCTTGGCTTCATTCACTCTTTTAAATATGGTAGAGAGTTTTACCGAAACGTCATAGACAGCTGCTGTATGATTTACCTGCTGCTACAAAGAAACTCACTCGAGAGATTGAGAAAGTATAATACAAACTAAACGGCATCTAGACGGCCGTATTACTGTTATTATTATTATTATTATTATTATTATTATTATTATTATTATTATTATTATTATTATTATTATTTGAAGGTAACAAAACCTCTTTCAAGCATGTTTTGTTAAAGAGAATGGCAGCATCAGTGGAACTGATTTTATATATGGTCTTCTCAATTCTTCTTATTATTTTCTTATCGTCAGGGCTGATATTTGCTAATAACTGGCCGAAGTTCATAGTCTGGATAAGAAATTGGTTTCTTGAAATATTAATTTTATTGCATAAAAGAAATGGAAGTTAAAAGTGGAGTTATATCGCAATAGAGTTTCTGGAAATCAGGGTTTGTCGTATTTTCGTTTAGAATCTTCGTCATGTTCTAAGGGCGTAGCGGAATTCCAACGTTTCCAACCATATCATCGGTTCATTCTCAAGGAAGGGTGGGCTTGGGTCGTCAGACGGTATTTATAGTGTCCAGGGTGTCCTGTGTTGTGAGGGCTGAATTTTCATTGGCTGATTCAGGGGATTAATTTAAGCCCCTGGGCCAAACCATCTCCCAGAGGTCGATGCTCGCATTGGTCTCCGTGTGCGGACGTTGGAGACTGGGAGGGTAGTATAGGGAAGGTCACTGTCAGTAGACAGGGGTACCACCTGATTGGTTCGTTCGTCCGGCTCTGGGGTGCTGGCTGGCAGCGCCCTACGTGCCACTGTCGGGAGGAGGGACTTCTCCTGTGTGCTGTTGAGGCTAGGTCTCTCCTTTCCGATGTGTAGGTCCTCCAGGAGGCAGAGGCGGCAGTGGACTGTCGCCTTATCTATAATTCCGAAATTAGGTATTATGTCCTTTCGGGTTATTCTAATATTGTAAATATTCTTGGCATGATTATGGATAGCACCCTCCTGAGCGTAGCAGGAGATCCTCTTGGAAAATTTCATTGTGGTGATCCCAATGTAGGCACCAGGGCATTCCCTAGCAGGGCATTTGTATTGGTAGACCACATTGGTTTTCTTCAGGGGTCCTGCCTGCTGGGGCCGGGTTGTTTTTCATGATCAGGCCACTGGTCTTCTTGCTTTTGTAATAAATTACTAATTTAACCTTTTTTGCAGGGTCCGTATGGGTGACGTTTCCTTCTATGATACTACGAAGAGCTCACTCGTCGTTTTTGTATTTCCTGTGAAAGACTCCTTTGGGTATTCCAACTGGAACATCACAAAATGGACACAAAGGAGTATTGACAATGGTACTAGCAGGAACCTCGCCCCACCGCCCTTGAAGACATCACTCTCTTTTGCAATGGAGTGTTTCACAGGAAATACAAAGAAGACAAGCGAGCTCTTCACAGTATCATAGAAGGAAACATCACCAATACAGACCTGCAAAAAAGGTTAAATTAGTAACTTATTACAAAAGCAAGAAGACCAGCGGCCTGATCATGAAAAACAACCAGGTCCCCACAGTGCAAGACCCCCTGAAGAAAACCAACGTGGTCTACCAATACAAATGCCCTGTTCGGGAATGCCCTGGTGCCTACATTGGGATGACCACAATGAGATTTTCCAAGAGGATCTCCTACGCTCAGGAAGGTGCCTCCATAATCATGCCAAGAATATTTACAATATTAGAATAACCAGAAATGACATAATTCCTAATATCAGAATTATTGATAAAGCGACAGATCACTGCCGCCTCTGCCTCCTGGAGGACCTACACACGGGAAAGGAGAGACCTAGCCTCAACACCACGCAGGAGAAGTCCCTCCTCCTGACAGTGGCACGTAGGGCGCCACCTGCAAGCACCCAAGAGCCGGACGAACGAACCAGTCAGGTAGTACCCCTATACTACCCTCTCAGTCTCCAACATCCGCACATGGAGACCAGTGCGAGCATCGACCTCTGGGAGACGGTTTGGCCCAGGGGCTTAAATTAATCCCCTGAATCAGCCAATGAAAATTCAGCCCTCACAACACTGGGCACCCGGGGCACTATAAATACCGTCTGACGACCCAAGACCACCCTTCCTTGAGAATGAACCGATGATACGGTTGGAAACATTGGAATTCCACTACGCCCTTAGAACTACGAAGAAGATTCTACACGAGAATACGACAAAGCCTGATTTCCATAAACTCTACGGCGATCAAACGCTACTTTTTACTTCCATTTCTTTTATGCAATAAAATTAATATTTCAAGAAACCAATTCCTTATCCAGACTATGAACATCGTCCACTTATTAGCAAATATCAGCTGTGACGATAAAAAAATTATAAGAACTGAGAAGACTATATATAAAATCAATTCCACTGATGCTGCCATTCTCTTTAAGAAAACATTATTATTATTATTATTATTATTATTATTATTATTATTATTATTATTATTATCTACGTGTGCACCTAAACTGACTTGAGTATAAATTACTGGCATATATCGAATCTTAAAGCAGAAAATTACTATTTACTTTCTCCAAACTGAGCTTTTTTTTTATTTCTTGTTTTGTATAATTTTCTCTGTTTGTGAAAAAAGGAAAGTTCGGCTTAATTAAAACTTTCACCGGTAAACTCCCCAAAGGACTCATGTAAAACGAGCATTTTGCAGTGTTCATTTTTAGTCGAATGAGAGCAATTAAATTTACAGTTTGCCTTTGGTTATTAATATTTTTTTTACTATGCTGTGGTTGATGATATTTCTATTATTATTGATATTGTCGGTAATATTCCCAGTGAAGCTGACAAACTTGATTAAACATTGTTATAAGAGATCATAATTGGTAAATTATTATTTTTATTTTAAGTACAAACTTATGAGGAATTACTTTGTTACTGCTCATCTGATTCTCATTTTTACCCCTCCAGATATTTTGATCTTTGAAACTCTAAAAGGTAAAGTTCTGAAATGAGCAACGCAAGACTGATCGTGCAATGAAAATGGAAGGAATGTTCCAGTCCTGACAACTATTCATTTATGACTGTAACACCTACCATAAACGAGAAATGAATAATTGCTCGCCGTTTAAACAAATACCCACTGGATGGATTGATTTGATCTTTGTTTTAATAAACATTGAAGTGAATTGTAATGCATCTAGATCAAATAGTTTCCTTTAGTTGCATCTTTTAACTAACATAAACATTTTGCGATTAAAAACACAGCAGAATTACGAAGGGAAATGAAAGCTGTAAGCGCCACCGATTTCACGGCATTTCTCAATTTCAACCAAAAAGGAACAAAATTTGTTCCTTTGTTACTTTCAAAATGTTTACCTTTAGGCTATACCTATCTAGAACTCCATTCTGTTCGATAGTTTACTTATCATGGGTGTTTCAAGGTTTAAAGAAATGAAGAGGGTTGCTAAACATTTTAATGATGAGAAGCGTTTCCTGGTCACTATGGCTCCCTCTCCCCCAACCAACATGCTTTTTTACTATTTTAGTCATGCTTTTGTCTCTAGCACTAATTTTCAATATAAATGTCTTATTTTAATGTCTAGTTATTCACGGAATTAACACTACTCTAGTCCTCTAATCATGGAAATGTTATATAGGAAGCAGGCCATTATATATATATATATATATATATATATATATATATATATATATATATATATATATATATATATATATATATATATATATATATACTACTGTATATATATATATATATATATATATATATATATATATATATATATATAATTATTGTAAGCAGTTATAACCTGTTATTGATTTTGAATATTTATTACACCTTTTACATAATTATGCAATGAATATGTATTTGAAGTTATAATAATAATAATAATAATAATAATAATAATAATAATAATAATAATAATAATAATAATAAAAATAATAATAATAACAATAATAATAATAATAATAATAACAGTAGTGATGCTCATACGACACCGTTTAAATTATTTTAATGTTAACCAATGATGGAGAGAGAGAGAGAGAGAGAGAGAGAGAGAGAGAGAGAGAGAGAGAGAGAAAATGGTAGTCTACTGGTATGTTTATGAAAAGATGCTCACTTATTCCCTACGTCTGCATCGGAAGGTGGCGTGATGCGAGACGATCCTCAGTTTGCCGCTTAATGGCATAATATGTTTTTTATTCAAGGGTGTTGAAAATGTTTGTTTTTGACCTAATATCCTTTCGAAATTTATCTGTTTGTAAAATTGTGTTTTTGTCCGGGTTTACGTTTTGCCTCGTTTCGAGGTTGAAAATGTGTTTGTGCGTATGTGTGTTTACACGAGTAGGGTGTGATTATCCTGATGACTTACCACTTGCTTTACTCCTTCGGGCCGAGACGAACGTCTCTGAAATGACGTGCAGCTTGGTAAAATATACAACTTTTTAGAAAGATGAGTTTCAAGTTTCACTTAAAACCTATTGCTGTACAATTCATGCAATAGGTTTTAAGTGAAACTCATCTTTCTAAAAAGCTGTATATTTTACCAAGCTGCACGTCATTTCAGAGACGTTCGTCTCGGCCCGAAGGAGTAAAGCAAGTGATAAGTCATCAGGATAAATCACACCCTACTCGCGTAAACACACATACGCACAAACACATTTTCAACCTCGAAATGAGGCAAAACGTAAACCCGGACAAAAACACAATTTTACAAAAAGATAAATCTTCAAAAGGATATTAGGTCAAAAACAAACATTTTCAACACCCTTAGAATAAAAAAAAACATATTGCTGTACAATTCATGTATTTTGATAACTATACTTTTCTGCCAAGACAGTACACTTGTTTGTGACTGCCAACTTGCATGCTTCACAGTGATTATTCGGATGATGGAACTTCTTCACGGGTAATCACAAATTCAGTTTGCCCCAGGCTTTAGTCACGATCCTCTTCACACTTCTCACCAATGCGCACACTGCCCTTCATCGCCCACGTTCCAGGGGGTGAGAGGCTCCTTCCTCCCCTGCATAAACAAGTAAAAAATGCGCCGAAGTTTCTTCAGCGCAACCGAATTTTCTATATAGCGCACAATGCTGTACGAACCGCAGCCCATAAAAGTTTCAGCCACACCCCGGTGGTGGCCTATCCTATAGCGTTGTCAGGCGCAAGATCATGGCTGACTTTAACCTTAAATAGACTAAAAACTACTGAGGCTAGAGGGCTGAAATTTGGTATGTTTGATATTGGAGGGTGGATGATCAACATACCAGTTTGCAGCCCTCTTGCTTCAGTAGTTTCTAAGATCTTAGGGTGGGCAGAAAAAGTGCGGACAGAAAAGCGCGGACGGACAGACAAAGCCATCTCAATAGTTTTCTTTTACAGAAAATTAAAACGAGACCTTATCCAAAATGGCAAAACGAAAAATTTCGTGGGACCTCTCAGGATTTGTTAGGAAACATGGCACCAACCTGAAACAGGAGAAAAGTTAGTACTGATAAAGGATTAAAGATTCCTGGCGGAGGGAAAATAATTGTGTTTATTGACACTGGTGTCCCTCGGAATGTAATGGCATATACTCGTATGAATGGTGTGAAACACTTTCCACACAAATCAGTGAAAAGTTTAACAGATGAAAGTTGAAAAGAGACACCAAAATGCGTCAGAAGTAATGAGCGAAATAAGTTTGACCTTTGACGGGAATAATACATCTAATGAATCAGTAAGGGTTAGTTTGCTGTCTCATTTATTTAATGGATATCCTACCTGATTTAAAAAAGGAACTGACTTGAACCCAGGTAAAGAAGAAATGCATGTGGGAAAAATCCTGGCAAACTATTTATGGGATCAAGACATTTTCCGCGAACAGATAAAAGAAACAGTACATTGATCGCTAAGCGTAAATATGAAATGAAGATGACACAGGGAAGCCGAAAAGTAAAGAAGAAGAGTCCGGAAGATTCACAGATACAGTAGATGGAGAGGAAGCGATCACCTTAATCGAGACTCGGGCCCTGAAGGGATATCGGACGCTTCCTGCTTACAATAAATAAAAAAGTAAAAAATGCGCCAAAGTTTCTTCGGCGCAATCGAGTTTTCTGTATAGGGTATAATGCTGCATGAAACTCTCAGCCGGCCGTGGTGGCCTGTGTTGTTGCGTTGCCAGACGCACGATCATGGCTAAGTTTAACCTTAAACAAAATGAAAACTACTGAAGCTAGAGGGCTGCAGTTTGGCATGTTTGATGATTAGAGGGTGGCTGATCAACATATCAATTTGCAGCCTCTAGCCTCAGTAGTTTTTAAGATCTAAGGACGGACAGAAAAAGTGCGGACGGACAGACAAAGCATCTCAATAGCTTTCTTTTGCAGAAAACTTAAAATCAATTGTCGGAGTATAGGAAAAACAACAACAAAACTTTTATAATTAAAGGATAAACTAGAATTCTTTCAGCGCATATGAAGCGCGGGATAAGAAGTGCATTTAAAAAATAACTGTGCAGTCCGCAACAATATTAATCAGAGCAGATGTTCAAGCAAAAACGTTTATGACAGTACGCAGCAATTAGTGGAAATAATTGACATTATTGATCGTGGTGATAACTCCTGGACTCTTCAGTAATATAAATAAAAATGAACTGAAAGTATACTGCCATTTATGATTATCCTTAGTGTTCGAAACTGCGCCGTATATCGTAACCTATCACTGATTCAAGAAATATGGATGGATGGATGTATGATATTTAGGGCAAAAGCCCAGGCACTGGGGCCAATTAGGCCATCCAGCGCCGTAATGGAAAGAAAAATTATGTTCAAGTTATGAATTCATGAAGGAAATTATTAATAAATAAAATGAAGTGAAGTGACCAATAAATAAGGGTATGAAGTTTAATGAATGATGTGCTATATACATAAAAAAAATTAATGTCATTAAAATTCTACGTGATGTAATAAAATAAATAAAATTAAATATCGTTAAAAATTTTTATACACTTTAAAAAAGAGATGATAGCAGAAATATCTGCTTCATCTCCCAAAATATCAGACAGGGATTTACCCTGAAAATATCTCTCTCTTTGGTTAAAATATCTGGGGCAGACCACCAGAATGTGCTCCACTGTTAGTGTCTCGTCACAGTAAGCACACTCTGGAGGGCTGCTTCCTTCTAAAATAAACTGATGGGTCAGACGAGTGTGCCCAATCCTTAATCTGGTTAAAATAACCTCTGTTTGTCTGTCAAGCTGGAATGACAGAGACCACGGTAGTATATTATCCCTAATATTTCTATATTTCTTATTATTGGCAAGAAGGAGAGAAGTCCACCTTTCTTGCCATTTACTTAAAACATAAGATCTAATGGGACCTTTTAGATCTGTATGAGGCACTTTTCTGAAAGAGGTTTCTGATAAAATACTAGCAGCTTTCGCTTCCCTGTCTGCCATCTCGTTTCCGCGAATCCCCACGTGAGAAGGGACCCAACAGAAAGAGACTGATTTACGTCGACAATATATACGAAAAAGCCACTCCTGAACTTTTTGAATTAATGGATGAAAGCCATTAAATTTTTTAATAGCTTCTAAGGTGCTTCTAGAGTCTGAGTATATGACAAAATTAGAGTTACTACTTTGAAAAACTAAATCTAGGGCAGACACTACAGCTGTTAATTCGGCAGTAAATATTGATGCAGTCAGGTAATTTAGCTGTGTACGCTGTATCACCAAGGATAACAGCACAACCAACACCACTATCTGACTTTGATCCATCTGTATAGATTTTTGTAAAATTAGTATGGGTAACATCGTGCTCTAAGAATTTTCCCCTAATCTCTTCTACAGTGCAGTCCTTTTTGTTAAACAGTTTCTTACATATTGATGCTTCTGGGATAAGCCATGGAGGGTTTACAGGATATTCTACTTCCAGGACTTTCTGGGATTTAAGGTGATTATTCCTAACATCCTCATTCAGTCGAATTTGGAATGGTTTAGAAGCGCTTGTACCAGAAAAACTTCGAGAGTCTGTTTCCTTTAGTGCTTGAAAGGAGGGATTTTTGGGAGCACTTTTCATTCTAGCCATGTATCGCAACCCCTAGCTCTTGCCTTCTTAGATCAAGGGGTAAATGATCTGTGTCGACATAAATGCTTTCAACAGGCGAAGTTCTAAAGCCCCTGAGCATATTCTCAATCCCATGTTGTGTACAACATCCAGTTCCTTTAGCTTGGTTTTACAGGCTGAGGAATAAATCTGACAGCCATAGTCTAGCTTAGATCGACACAGAGAGTCATATAGCCTCAGAAGGGATTTCTTATCAGCCCCCCAACTAAATCCACAAACAACCTTTAAAATATTCATAGATTGTTTAACATTAAACTTTAGGGCATTTATGTGGCTAGCCCATGTTAATTTATGGTCAATAGTCATCCCCAGAAATTTAACTTCACTCTCGTAAGGAAGGATGGACCCTTTTAAACTAAGTGTGGGAACCTCTTCCACACGCCGGCACCTGGTGAATCTTACTGCAACTGTTTTGGAAGGGGAGAATTTGAAACCATTCTCATCAGCCCACTTAGTAATAGCATTAATAGACCTTTGCAAATGTTTACATACAGACAAGGAATCATATCCTGTGCAGTATATTGCAAGGTCATCGACAAAAAGCGAGCATTTAACAGGGGGCGAGATTTTTTCAATCACACTATTTATTGCCACCGAAAAAAAGTGTTACACTTAAAACGCTTCCTTGGGGAACTCCTCAAGAAATATGAAGGGGACTGTTTAGCCAGAAATTCTGCTCTCTCTCTCTCTCTCTCTCTCTCTCTCTCTCTCTCTCTCTCTCTCTCTCTCTCTCTCTCTCTCTCTCTCTCTCTCTCTCTCTCTCTCAGCGCCTTTATATTTGGTATGAAATGTCACTGCATTGTTATTAGGAATCAGGCTATAACAATGTCAAAGATGAGCTTAAAATAAAAAGAATCAAACCATACCCCAGGTAAATATTAACTATTATAAATAATATTGATATGCAGATTTTGAAGGGAGTAACCTTGGAAGCTAATATTTCCTTGTAATAACAGTCAGAAATGATAAAAAATATTGACGATAAAAAGAAATATTAATAAAAAAAATAATTATAATATTATGATGAATAATTATTCTTGATGAAAAATGCCCCATTAAAAATGAACACCTAGACTTAAGATATTTGAAGAAAGTTACCCTTCAAGCTAACACTGCCTTGAAAAATCAGTAATAAATGACATAAAATTTTATAGAATGTTTAAAAATTACGGCTGAAAAAATATTGTTCGGCAATCTTTTGACTTTTGAACTTTTGCTCCTTTTACCTACAGGATTCAGATATTATTATTATTATTATTATTATTATTATTATTATTATTATTATTATTATTATTATTATTATTATTATTATTATTATTATTATTATTATTATTATTATTATTATTATTATTATTATTATTATTATTATTATTCACAAGATGACCCCTATTCATATGGAACAAGCCCACAGGGGCCACTGACTTGAAATTCAAGCTTCCAAAGAATATGGTGTTCATCAGGAAGAAGTATGAGGAGGTAAAGGGAAACACAGAAAGAAGAGATCTCACTTATTAGAAAAGAAAAATAAATTAATAAATGTGACATAACTTCAGGGAACAACATATAGGTGTATACCTGACAGATCAACAAGCAGTAGATTGCCCCCTGACATTCATCTTTTCATTTCCCTCATGCTAAGGACAGCTAATTACATTAAGTTGCCTTTCGCGTCAGTGGGTAAATGCATACTTGCATATCAGAACCGCCACTATAGGTAGGCGGGTGAGTGTGTGCGTGCTCCTCGTCAAAATGTGGTTTTTACCATTTATTCGGTCATTGTAGAGTGCCTATCATGGCAGAGACGCATTTTAAATGTGTGTAGAGTGAACCGAGTGCAGTAAGGCAGTGATTTATAAAGTTTGGAGTTGGATAGTAAAAATAAGGAATTCGAGGACAGACATGACCATCTGGAGATTTTTTCGAGTTTGCGCATGCGCACTTGAGTTTTGACGTCATTTCCTTCAAGAGGTTCCAATAATTTGTAAGAATACGTAACGACAGAAAGGGAAAAGTGTTTCCAGAGTAAAAGAAGGTAATTATTGCCATAGAATACTACTAATTTCTATTTGTTACCCTTAAGCTTGCACACACAAACACACTCACTTGCAATGGCTGATGACAACACCCCTTTGGAATATGTTTAGAATGGAGTGTTGTTCTTTATTTCAAACAAGATTAATTTTATGGCTCACGATGATGTTATACCAATTTGTAAGAATTTTTATAATGAAGGAGATATGAGTGAGACTAAAAGTCTAATGTATGATAAATATGGATGCCCTGAAATGGCAAAGGTACACAGGGGTTCAAATAAGGCTTTCAATGACCTGAAAGAGATGGTTGCTTTCGTGGCTCAGCAAGTAACACCGAAGTGAAAATTCTGCATAACTAAATGCACCCAAGTGCCTCCTGTAGTGATGGGTTCCATAGATGCTGCAGCATTGAGCCATCACATCGCTGATTTGAGGGGTGAGATGACACTATCATCTGCAACACTGCAGTGACTTGCTTCAAAGGTGGAGGCAATGGAATCTCGAATTCTAGACATGTAGGAGACTCGAGTAGTGATTTCTCAGCAGTGAAAGGAACAAGTACAACTTCATCATGAGCAGCAGCAGCAGCAGGAGTCATGGGAACATCGAAGGCAACAGCAGCAATGCAACGTAAATCAGCAGCAGTCGCAGAAGAGTCAACATCGGAGGTATTCTGAGAACCAGGGGAAACAACTCCAACAGCTACTTCACCAAAATCACCGCCAGCTGTCTAACAATCGTTCTTCTGGGATTAGTGGATACGGAAGGCGGAGAGGATAAAGAAATTTTCTCTTGTCATCGGAAAACAGCAGCTCATCAAGTTCGGCTGGTGACCAGGAATGGCGGTTACAGAGATACCAGCTAAGGAAAATTAGGCGTCGAAAAAATAATGGACGTTTTTCGCAGATTTCTAAGTTTCAGCCAAGACGATGGCGACCTGCCATTATTGGAACGAGAACTGGAGAGGGATTAACGGCTGCCCATCAGATGCGGTATGTATTTTTGTCTCAAGACTGTCTCCTGACGTAGATGCCGAGGCCTTGAGAGCTCACGAGGAAGAGATTGCAGGTGTTGAGGAGCAACGGAGTGTCAGCAGCAGATCCAACGTCATCCTAATTATAAATCTTTCAAGGTGACAATTACGGGAATGCTCAAGGAGAGGATTCCTGATTTGTATAATCCTGAGAATTGGCACAAGGATGTGAAAAGGTGGTATGATTAACTTAAATATACTAATATATTTGTTTTTCTGTAATAAATTTTTAGACCTTACAGTTTATATGCAATTTTTTTAGAGACAATCATTTAATTGTCGATCTATAAAGCCAAATGTTCATTGTGTGAAGAAGCCGTGTGAAATTTCAGACATAGTTTGATTACAAGAAACATGGTTGCCTGTGCAACAACAGGATTTTTTAAGATCTATAGATAAGAATTTCTCGTTTTATGGGCTATCACCAGTTGACCTATCACATGGGAGACCTTTAGGTGGGGTGGCTTTCCTTTTCAGACAAAATCTAGCTGGGCATATTTCCCGCATTGCAACAAATGATGAAAGGTTAATTAGCATAGAGGTAAAAATTGATTCTCAGCATTTCCGTAACATCGGCTGTTACATTTCATTTGATAATGAGGAAAACGTGGAAGAGTATGTAGATTATGTAACCAAGATGTGATCTTCTGATGGAAGATAACATTAATAACCGTGTAATTACTATTGGTGACTTCAATGCCCATCCGCAATCAAGATTTGGTAGATTCAATTTTCCAATGAATATAACTATAGTGTAATTGATGTGCAATTGCTGCCACAGGACCCTTTCACTTGGGTGAGTGATGCCACGGGCCACACTCGGTGGCTATATCATGTTTGCCCCTCGGCTCTGATGGGGAAGTTTCAGCGGATCCAAGTAAATTATGATTTATTGGATCCGCCCGTGATGCATTGTGTTTCCATTGACTTGTCCTGTCAGTCACCTATGACAACTTTAGAACTGAATAATTCGATAGATTATGCTGTTTGTAATAAAAATTACTATTTTGTTAAAACAAAAAGTTCATTAAAGCGCATTCCCTTGCCATACGAATCCTTTTCATGCCG
>NC_089741.1:9645870-9708370 GCF_040412425.1 Macrobrachium rosenbergii | reverse complement strand
ATTCCTATAACCATACCCCTTTTGCTCTTCCTCAGAGAGTAATGTGATTTTGATTGTGGTGGAGATTGTAATCAATAGTGATATCATTTGATGCTTATTTGCGTACCTGTGTTTTAAGAGTAATTGTTACATAACCAGTACTTTGATATTTTGCCCACGTAAATTCATTGTCATTTTTACTTGAGTCCATTCGTATGTTTTCAACTTTCCTGCTCTTGCAGATTCGTGGTTTCGAGTACCTGTCGTTATCAACTGTAGATCAACAGCGCCACCTTCCTGCATACCCAGGTGCTATATCGAGTCAAGACATTAGGACTATCAGAGGTGCCACATTCTCTCTTGATGTACCCCTTCCTGTGCATTCTTCGGATCCTCCCTTATACATATTGCTTGTTAGGCTACGAGAGGCCTAGTGTTTACAGATTGTAGTTTGTGGCACTTTTCTCTAGTATTTGTGATTTGAGTAACGTAATCTTGACAGTGCCATGGAGCTCCATTGTTAGCTCCTGTACATGTTTCATTTTCTGATTGCTTTTAGTGAATTATACTACTTAGTGGACACCCTAAGTTTACCTCCAATCCTTACTTTATTGGTAAATTTCGAGTATTTTTCAATTATAACTTTTCTGTTCACCGGAGAGCAGCCACCCTCAGTCAGGTGTAGTTATCATAGGTCCTATTTAGAGCCATCTTTTTATCTTCATGGTAGTATGAACGTGACAGTAGGGAGCCTGCCATGATCCTTAGAGCTTGGGTACAAGAGGCAATAATAATTTAAAGTAAAATTTAGAACCCCTTGCAACTCAGTCAACTAGCAAATCGGTTTTGACTGGCTAAATCTGAGTTCCCCCATTACCGAACAGCACATTTTATTGGTATAACCTGTATTTGGTATCCAATGACTATAGTACACAACAGTAAGCACAATAATTTTTTATATTTTGTGTTTTAGCATTTTCATTTGCGAGTGTTAAAAATCCACACCTCTTGCGAGGCTGCATTTCCTGTGCATCGTAGTAGCCTTGAGCGGGAGTTGCCATTAACCGCTTGCCTGTAGCTTAACCAAGTGTGAGTACAGTGTCTTGCGAGATTATAGATCTCAGTTGCTTATTCAGTGCTTAGCAAATGCCGTGATAACTTTGTTAATGATTTAACAATCCGGGAAAGTGTGCAATTCCCAAGTGAAAGAATTCCCTCTTCCTGGCAACCCTGTGTATCTGTCATTCGAGTGCTGCAAGTACACGACTGCTTGAGTCATCCACCCAGTAGAATCAAATCACATATTAAAAGTTTGTTTATTTTTCTTAACCAGTCATAAGTTACGTATTTTCATCACATCTATCATATCAGTAATGCTTTTGAGGTTTGTTTGAGTAATATAATACAGTAATATAAATTCAAGTAACGTAAATACAAATTTACATCCGTTTTATATGGCAATTCACCCCTACTGGTTACCTGAGCCGCCACTGATAGATTTCCCTGATACAGTAATTTTGACGTTTTGCTCAAGAAAAAGATGCTTCTCCTTTCACCATTTAGCTCCCTAGACAGTCCAACTGCAAGGATGCTCATTTGTTTGGTATTTGTTATCTTTGCTTTTAAATTTATTAACTCTTTACTGAATGCGGCAGACCTTATGAACTAAATTTTTCCCTCTCCTACTTTATGAGAACAGTGTGTTTTGTGTATACCATATGAGTTGTGCATATACTTGAAGCATATACAAACCGTTATTTTACGCAAACCAACGTGGTTGATATGTGTACAAACTCATTAAGAATAGCTATATTGTGAGCAGCTTGCTTTCGTTTTGCTTAACAGCATAACTGTGTTGAAGCAGGACACGAGTTGTCCGTGCTGAGTATTAAAGAAACTTCCACCCCTGATTTTTGTGATAACTTATTGTTGTAGCAAGTTGGGTCTCTCGTTAAGCAATAACTATTGTTACGAAATTTTTAGGAAGTTTGCTGACTTTTCTTTGGAACAGTGTTACGTTCCTTTTGGAAACTCCTTACTCACTTTTGAGTGCCCACTGCATTCTTCGACACATACTTGCGTTCTTTTGAACAAGTTTATGCACCTTCAGGGTGCCACCTGTGTTGCAGTGTTGTATGGACACTGTTGCGTTTCTTTGAAACACCTGCGTATGCACATTTAGTGTGCCCATAGTACACACTTCGGAGATATGCCACTGCTGTCCTTTAGGGACCCCTCCTTGTTCTTTTAAAAACCCCTATGCACCTTGTGGTGCTGACTGAAGCTTTGTGATTGTTCTGTGTTTGCATCGTTTGGGACTGTTTTGCCTTAAGCACTAGGAGTGCTACCATGTTAGATAACACACTTGTGTCTTGAGACATACCTGTTACGCCCACTTGCTCGACCAAGCAACCTTACCTGAAGTAGATTACCGCCTAGCATCCTACCTGTGTTTGAGTACCAGTGAGTGCCTCATTCTGAATTCTGTACTCTAGAGTACCACACTTAGGTGTCTTACCCATCTGTTAGACAATTGAAAACAAAGCTTACTGCGAGTGCTGCCCTCATTTGCACTCATCTAGTCTGAGCCGACACACATTCGTGCCCCTACCACCTTCCATGACAAGTTTGCATACTCAAGATGTCATCATACGTCGAAGACTTACAGCGTTTCCAGGATCTTGCCCTGGAATGAAACCTCCGTGGAGATGCCCTCACTATCTGGGTCGACGCCCAGGTGGCCAGAGCTCAGCAGGAGAGAGAAAACCAGCATGCCCATGAGCTGGCTGTCACCCAGTTCCGAGCCACAAATCCAGTAACTGCTGTCCCTCCATCCGTCTTGCAGGGGGTAAACAGCCTGGTCCAGGCCTGGACAGATGAATAACCAGAAACATAATTAGACCACATAAAATGGGTCTTTGAGACTACCAGCCCAGTCCCAATAAGACAGCACTCATCTTGAACAAGCACATCTAGGGCAAAGGATTCGTTGTCTGCCGAAGAGCCAGGAGACCTCGCCGCAGTTAGGGACACCATCACACAGGCATACAAAATAACTCCAGAGAAATGGAGAAACTTGGCATAGGCTGCCTGAGAACACGGGATAGACCGGGACGGACTGGACCAATTTCAAGGACAAAAACTTTAACAGATGGAAGGAGTCTCACTCCAAAAAACCTATGATGCTGTTATCGAGAGGATGAAAATAGAGGACTTCTTCTATTCTGGGCCCAGTGTTCTCATGACTTATCTGCATGAGAGGCACCTTACAACTACTGCCGAATGCTGCCAACTTGCTGAGAGGTGGGAGACACATCACCTCACCTGAGCTTGCTTCATAAGATCACTCCTCAGCTACGGCCCAGCCAAGGAACGACCCATCGACGAAGCCATTTCTGAGCCATCTCTGCAAGAAGGTTGGGCATAATGCAGAGCATTGCCCCATCAAGCAAGAGAATCACCACAAACCAAGTACTAGCACACCCATTAGGAACAACCAGCCCAGGAGTGTGCAGGGCACTTCTGGAACCCAGAGCCACCCTACTATCACCCAGACTGGTCAGGTTTCAGGAGGGACTACAGCAAGAATGTATGCAAGGACTGTAAGAAGGCTGGTCATGCATCCACACGCTACAAGGGATGCCCTCTCTACGCCTCAACAAAGGCAGTACAAACGATGGTCACGTCACAGGGATCCACCAAGTGGATCTGGTTGGACCATGTGACTGTAGCTCCCATTAACGGCTCAGGACCAGCCAGTGTAGTCACCAATATTGTTGACACAGGATCGGAAGTCAGTCTCATACTGAGAAGTCAAGTGCCTCCTGAAGCCTCCATTCAGGAAGATGAATGCATGTCTATCCTTTGGTTCAATGGTTACTCATTTAATCTGCCTACTGTCCGTCTCACCGTCGCTCATGGCAACCCCTCACAGACTCGAGAGCATCAGTTTGGAGTAAACGAAACGCTTACTACCAGACATACCCTGGTGTTAGGGCAGGATTTCCTACAGTGGAGGGACTCGCAGGCCCCTATTCAATACATGACATGAGTGCCCACAGAACATAAGGAGATTTCCTTTCCCTGTGATTGCCTAAAAGAAGGTTCTCTACCAGCGCCAGATGGCCCTGCATCTATCCTAGAACCTGTGGATATGAGCCATATACCTGACAGCAGTTCCGCCCGTGCCCTGTCCCTCTTCCTATCTCTTGCTACCCCACGCCTTGGCAGCCCCAGCCTTACAACCTGAGGAGCCAACTAGGCTCTCCTTTCTTGCTTCCGGCCTCGTTGGCCCTGCAGCCTCGTAATATGCAGATCCAACTTGGCCTCATTTGCCAAACCTTAGCATAACTTGAGAGGAGCCCTCACCTCCTGAAATCAGTGACAAGCTAGTGCCATCCAGTGCCCCCTCTCCCAGATGCCTGCCATTACCGTGGCACCCTCTACCAATTCCCACCTGATTTGGGAAGACAGGGTCCCTTATGGGCCCGAGCCTGAACAGTATGTCATATCCACATGGCACTTACTCTTACACATTCAGGTGTCACCGATCCCATCCATGAAAACTATGTCTCCGAAACTATGCCCATACTACTTGAATAATGCCAGGCTTCATCTGTCTCAATAGATGAGCCTATACCAAGCAGCATGCCTGTAACTGGCCCTAACCTAGTGCCAGTGGGGAAATGCCTACAGATCTCCCTCCTGGGGATCTCCACGGTACCTGCAATCCACTGCCACCTGCATGCCCTGAGCAGTGCCCTGCTCCATCCTGCTCAGACGTTGAGTCACTCACGAGAGAACCTTCACTGTCTGCCCCCTGTCCTTTTGCCAGTTCCAGCAAGCAATACTGATCTCCCTCCTGGAGATCCAAATTGTGCCTTTAATCCACTGTCAGTGCCACTTGCGTGCACTGAGCAGCACCCTGCTGCATCCCATTCGGACATTGAGCCTCTCCTGCAACAACCTCCCATGTCTGGCCCTGCCCCATTACTAGTGCCAGCATGCGATAATGATCTCATCTCGCTCCCAGAGATCCCAATTGTACCTTTAATCCACTGCTAGTGCCATCTGCTTGGCCTGAGCAGTGCCATGCTCCATCTGTCCTGGATATTGAGCCCCATCCCACTTTGAATGTTAAGCATGGCCCTGCCGAGGTGACAGTGCCAGTGCCAGTGCCAGCCCACAGCAACCATCTCCCTCTTGGAGATACCCAAGATGATGCAAGACCCCTGCCAGTGTTACTTGTGTGCACTGAGCAGTGCCACACTCCATCCATCCCGGATGTTGAGACACATTCCACTTTAACTGCTAAGTATGGCCGTGCCGAGATGACAGTGCCAGTAGCAAATGATGATTTGATTCCTGTACCTGGTCCTATTATTATTATTATTATTAAAGTAGTTGAACCAGACCACTGAGCTGACTTTCAGCTCTCATAGGGCTGGCCCAAAGGATTTGATTAAAATACTAGGTCTAGGCCTGAAGTCAAGCGCTAGGACCCAATAGATCATCCAATACTAAGATGAATGAATTAAAATGAAATTAAAAACTGCACATAGGCACATGCTCTCATACAATAAATACATTTACTCAGACTTCCTTACATACATACTAAAACGGTATATTAAAATTCAGAATATAAATTAAACAAAATTTTTAAAAAATCTTTTTTTGTAAAATTCAAATGTTAAAAGGATTTTCATATTTTTATTATTTACTTATTTTTATATTTTGTTAATTAAATTACAGTTCTTCAAGAACATCAAAATTGGAATGATTGAAAATGTGAAAGATTCTGACAAAATTTCTTTCACTGACCTATTTCCAAAAGTAGACATTCGTTGTCGGTCATACTTTGGACATTCACATAACACATGTCTGACCGTTATTATTACTCTGCATTCTGAGCACTCCGGAGCCGGGCCATGTGGGCTGCTCATTAAGTGCCCATGTGTCAGACGAGTATGGCCTATTCTGAGGCGTGTTAAAATTACTTGTGCGTGTCTCTCTCTTTGATATGATGAACTCCATGTTTTAACATTAGGTTTTATTTCTTTCCGTTTATTACTTTCAGGTTCTTCATCCCATATATATTGCCATTTATTTATGATACCCATTTTTATGTGAGTTACATAATCAGTAACAGCGATATTCACATTTGATCTTGTCATGTGAGTTGCTGCTTTAGCTGCTTTGTCTGCATCTTCATTTCCTTTGATCCCTACATGCGCAGAGATCCAACATATTACTACATTTTTTCCATTATTATATAATTTATGGAGATATAATTTAATTTGTTGTACTATATTATTATTTGATTTGTAACTTTGAATAGTTTCTATAGCGCTTCTTGAATCACTGAAAATCACAAAATTATTGAATGATGATTCTTTAATTATTTTTATAGCTGATGCAATTCCATACAATTCTGCTGTAAATACAGAAGCATTATTAGGAAGAGAGAACTGATAAGTTTTGTCTTGGGACACTGCAGCATATCCCACTCCGTGTTCTGATTTAGATCCATCTGTATATATTGCGTAATGTGGACCTTTTCGGTTTATATGCTCTATTGTATGCTGTCTATGGTGTTCTGTTGTATATGATTTACTTTTTGATAAATACTTGAGGTGTGTGCAAATTCTCGTTTTATTCATTGTCCAGGGAGGAGGTGATTTTACTATTACAGGCACTTGTATATTTATATTCAGCGACTCAAACAATCTTTTAGCTCTAATTGGGAAAGGTGGTGGGTGGTTGTTTATAAATACATCTCTTAATTCAAATAATTTTTTGGTTGGAGAATCACTAGTTTGAATTCTTAAAGCACTTTTCATTGTTACTAGCTCTCTATGGAGAGACAAAGGCATTTCACCACATTCAACTTGTAACGATGATTTTGGTGATGATCTAAAGGCTCCTGAGCATATTCTAAGGCCTTCATTGTGAACAGGGTCTAACATTTTCAGAACTGCGTCAGATGCCAAGCCATATACTTCGCTTCCATAATCAATGATGGACAGAACTGCTGCCTTATACAGCACAGTAAGGGTATGTCTATCGGCTCCCCAAGTAGTGTTCAATAGTTTTCTAATTAGATTTAATGCTCTTTTACTTTTAGATTTTACATATGTAATGTGGGCTCTCCAGTTCAAGTGGGTATCAAATACTAATCCTAAAAATTTTGCTGTTTGGCCAATTGGTATACTATGGTTTTTGATTTTTAAATCTATTTCTTCACCTTTTTTCCACTTTTTATTTTTATAAAACATGATTGCTTGAGTTTTATCTATGGAAAATTTAAAGCCTACAGATGAGGCCCATTCATCTATTTTTACTATGCTTTTATTAATGATTCGTTCTGCATGTTTTATTCGGGATGCTGAATAATATATGGCAAAATCATCCATGTACAGGTTACTTTTAATGCCAATAGGTAGATTTTTACTGATATCATTAATTGCTAAAGTAAACAGTGTTCCACTAAGGACGCTTCCCTGTGGAACACCATTTTCAAGTGGAAATGTTCTAGACAGATCATCATCAATTCTCACCTGAAAATTGCGGTTTGTCAAAAAATTCTGCATAAACCTAGGTAAATGTCCATGGATGTTGTTGTTTTGTAAAGTTTTTAATATAGCATACCTCCATGTGGTATCGTATGCTTTTTCAATGTCAAAAAAGACAGCTACAGTAATTTGTTTTCTTTCAAAACCTCTACGTATATGGTCTTCTAAGTTACAGAGAGAATCCAATGTGGATCTGTTACACTGAGACCCAAACTGAGTGGGAGTTAAAATTTTATTTTCTCGAATGTGCCATGTTAGTCGAGCATTTACCATTTTCTCTAACAATCTGCATAAGCAGCTTGTTAAAGAAATTGGTCTGTAATTATTTACATTGCTGGGATCCTTTCCAGGTTTGGGGATATGAATTATTATAGCTTTATGCCAATCATCTGGAAATAAGTTTCAAAGCCATAAATGATTATAAAACTCTAATAAGTATGACTTTTCCAAAGGTGCTAAGTGGCAGATCATCTCAAAACAAATATTGTCACCTCCAGGAGCAGATTTATTGCTGTTCCAGAGAGCATATTCCATCTCTGACATACTAAAATCATCCATATAGAGGTTACTTTTAATACCAGTAGGTAGATTTTTACTGATATCATTAATTGCTAACGTAAACAGTGTGCCACTAAGGACGCTCCCTGTGGAACACCATTTTTTCTAAGGAAATGTTCTAGACAGAACATCATCAATTCTCACCTGAAAACTGCGATTTGTCAAAAAGTTTTGTATAAACCTAGGTAAATGTCCACAGATGTTGTTGTTTTGTAAAGTTTTTAATATAGCATACCTCCATGTAGTGTCATATGCTTTTTCAATGTCAAAAAAGACAGCTACAGTAATTTGTTTTCGTTCAAAACCTCGGCGTATATGGTCTTAGAGAGAATCTAATGTAGATCTGTTACACTGTGACCCGAACTGAGTGGGAGTTAAAATTTTATTTTCTCGTATGTGCCATGTTAGTCGAGCATTTACCATTTTCTCTAGTAATTTGCACAAACAACTTGTAAAAGAAATTGGTCTGTAATTGCTTACATTACTGGGATCTTTTCCAGGTTTGGGGATTGGAATAATTATAGCTTTACGCCATTCATCAGGAAATAAATTTCTAAGCCATAAGTGGTTATAAAACTCTAACAAGTATGTCTTTGCCAAAGGTGCTAAATGGCATATCATTTCAAAACAAATATTGTCACCTCCAGGGGCAGATTTATTGCTGTTCAACAGAGCAAATTCTAGCTCTTCCATACTAAATTTTCTATTATAATATATATCTTCTACTGTTTCAAAATTTATTGTTATTAATTCTATATTATTTTTCTTTGTGCGGAAATGCTCATCTAAATTTTTTTTGCTACTTACTTTTGCTAAATTTTCACCTATTACATTACTAATTTCTTTAGGATCAAGTATTCTTTTCCCTTCTTTTATTATGGCATGTCTAGGTGGTTTAACATGGGTACCATTTATTTTCCTGAATTTTTCCCATATTTTTTGTATGGGAGTATTTTTAGAGAGATCTGATACATATTTTTTCCATGAAATGATTCTTCCTTATATTACTTCTCTTTTAAACTTTGCAGATATTTTATTATACAGAGGTTTTAATGTATCAATTTCTAATAATAATATAGTCAGTTTTTGTAAGGTTCCTTCTAATATTGGTAACGTTTTGTTTAATTTACTGAATTTTCTATTCAAATTATTTAGTCGTCTTCCAATTTGGTGTTTTATTTTTATTAATTCTGGTAGTTTGTCAGACCACCATGGGACTTTGTGTTTTGTTGGATGAGATTTGGATTTTGGTATTGCTTTATCAGCAGCATTTGTAATGAAATCAACAAGAAATTTATTAGTTTCATTATGGTCTTTCAAATATTCAAATGGTGGGATATTCCTGGTGTGGAATTTATATTGTTCCCAATCTGCTTTATAAATGTTATATCGAGGGACATGTTTGGTGGGGTTATTTTGTAATAAAGAAATTAATATTGGGAAATGATCACTTGTATGCAAGTCATCAACTGTATTCCAATCCAATCTGTCTACTATGTCTTGTTGTACATAGAGTTAAGTCAATTGAGAAAATGTTCCATGTGTTTTAGAAAAATATGTGCTGATTTCGTCATCATTTATACAGCACATGTCATATGAATCTATGAATTCTTCTATTTTACTTCCTGCTCTATTTGATTCTGTACAATTACAGTCCCACATTGGGTTGTGGGCATTAAAATCACCTACTATTAACGTTGGTTCCTTGGTATTATTAAGTAATTCTTTGATTTTGTCAACGTCATAATTTTTATTAGGTTGATTGTATAAATTATAAATTACATAATTATCGTTTTTTATTCGTATTCTAATACTCGACGTTTGCAGATCAGTAAATTTTACAGGTACTTTGTCATAACATACTTTGTTATGTACATATATAGCAGTACCTAAATTTCCTTCTTCCTCTCTTGATGCAGATGCTAAGGTATATTTACCTATTGTTAATATTGTTTTGTTGACATGTTGCAAACATAATATCATTGGTTCATATTCTTTTAATAACCGTTGTATTTCTCCTAGGTGTAATCTGGTCTGTAGACCATTTACGTTCCATTGTATAATATAACTATTGAAAATATTTTTTTTATAGTGGTCAAGTTTTACTTTTTTTTTTGTATTATCAATTTGGAATTTTTCTAATAATTTACTCACAACATTCATCTGTTTTTCCTTATAATAGACTAAGTGCTCAATGCACATGCACCCTTTTTCATGGTTACTCAAATCTGTGTTTTCTTTTTTTCTATATTTCATAAAATTTCTTATAATGTTTGTTAAACCATCTTTTGTTATGCTTTTGTTGTTATTGCATAATTCAATGAAACAATCATTACATCCACAAGTATTATCATGTGTATTTCTTTTTTCATTTGCTCTTGTGTACCAATTACTGGAGAAGGAGTAATCTCTTCTCCTTGACATAATCATTATCATCTATGGTATGATTCTCTTGCACTTCTTCAGTGTTCTTGATTTGCCTTCATTGGTTTTATTATTATTTTAGGAGATAAAGGTATATTCTTAGCTTGTTTTTGTTTTTGTTCCTTTTTCATCTCCTTTATCTTTGGTTTAACTGATGTTTCTCTAATAATAGTTGGTTTCTTTGTTTTGGGTGGTGTTCTCTCCAAAGGCCTTTTTTATCTTTAATTTCCTGTCTATCTCTACCCTCTTCTGTCACTTTAGTAGCAGCATCCTCCTGTGTTTCTATCTGCATTAATATTTCAAATGAATTGGACAAAATATGATCCATCTCATTTGTACCTGTTTATTTTTTACAATTTTATTTTTTATTTCTAAATTATTAATTTTTTCTTGAGATTTACTTTTCTGTGCTCTGTTATTTCTACCTGTTTCCGTTTTTGCTTCATTTTTTGCTCTTGTTATTGAGGAATATGAATGTTTCTTAGATGGATCTTGCATTCCTCTCACTTTTAATTCCAATTTAGCCTCTCTGATAGACATCCCTGTTCGTTCTTGCAACATTTTCAACTCTGTATTGTATATGTAGTACACACACTCCTTGGACCTAGCATGATGATCCTGTCCACAGTTTACACATTTTGGTTCACTACATTTCCATTGTGTGGGATGTTCGTTAGATCCACAATAAGCACATACAGGTTCATTACGACAGTTTTTCTTTGTGTGTCCATACTTACTACAATTTTGACATTGTAGCAGTTTGGGAACATAAGGTCTCAATTCTCTATTTTGACCCAAATTTTTTATTTTTTGAGGTAACTCTTGACCCTCAAATTTTATTTTTGCAATTCTTAATGCTTTATTATTTTGTTTACCTGGTATTATATATACCTCACAGTCTTGGATTTTGGTATATCTCATTTTAAGAGAGTCCAACAGTATATTTTTGTCAACCGGTTCGTCATTATTTTCAGGAAGTACAATAGTACCCTGAATGCTGTTCATAGTGTCATGCTTCTTTAGTTTTACATTAACATTGTCAACACTTTTTATTGACAGATAGTCCTCAGACTGGTTTTTTGTTGTGGCTTCTATAAGCCACGTCTTCATTTTTATTTGTCTAAACGACATTTCTGTCGTTGAGTGTCTTTTTAATAAGAAGTTTTCTAACTTTAGGGCTAAGATTTGCTGTTCTGTTTCCATGGTTTAGAAACCTTGACCAACTTCCACTCCCAAAGAGGAGTCAAAGTGAGTCAAGGTTGGGTCAAGACGATATTTACTTTTTTTTTTGATTTGTTGTGTACTGGAGCATAAGGTTCCAGTGTGATTATATTTGGATTCTTTATTGTTTTTTCCAAAGAAAGGTTGTTACAAGAGGTTCCATCGGTCGTCATCTGTGCCGAGTCACTACCATCAAAGGGCCCAGGGTACTCAAATCTTTATTTTCACTTTGCATAAAGATTTGAGGAGGAAAAAAAAAAAAAAAAAATAAACCTGAAAACCTTAAAAGATATCATCAGCCTTTCATGGAGTTCATTCCTCCACTAATGGCACAAGTGAGAACTGACTACCAAATGTCCGCATCCCTACCCTACCCCAAAGGGGATGGCACAACATGATTAGAGTGGCTCAAGTGTAAGCCAACTTGCTTGATAGGACTGAGAGCATTACTAGAATACAATCATCCCCACCCTAATCACATTATGGGCAAACCGGACAGAATGCTGAGAGTCCTATTCCCAGAACTAGACCCCCCTGGAATCCGTGGTCCAGTCCCGTAGAATAGTTCCGCCTGGAAACTCAGGTCCGAACATTATCGGGCAGTTGATGGTCCTGCCACAGTTCTCACTATTTAGCTCCGGATATAAACCCAATCCCAGCTATGATACCTTTTCCTATTTACCAGGTCCAACAAATTTGTACGAAAGTGAAAATATCCACGCTATTTAAATCGAAAGGTTTGTAGGTGATCCGTCAGGGCCCGGGCTCTTATTCTTCTTAAGAACGAAGAAGAAAAGCCAGGGCCCCTTACCCCCTCACCACGTGAAGGAACCTACTTCGAGGGGAGTAAATCTTTAAGTTTATCAATATCGTAACTTTTATTAGGTTGGTTATGTAAGTTATAAATTATGTAATTATAATTTTTTATTCGTATTTTAATACTTGATATTTGCAAGTCAGTAAAATTTACAGGTACTCTGTCATAACATACTTTGTTATGCACATATATAGCAGTACCTAAATTTCCTTCTTCTTCTCTAGATGTAGAAATTAAGGTATATTTACCTATTGTTGGTATTGTTTTGTTGACATGTTGTAAACATATTATCATTGGCTCATATTCCTTTAGTAATCGTTGTATTTCTCCCAAATGTAATCTGGTCTGTAGACCATTTACGTTTCATTGTATAATATAATTATTGAAAGTATAACATTAGTGTGTTCAAGTGTTATTTTCTTTTTGTGGATCATCAATTTGCATTTTTTCTAAAATCCTATTTACAATATTTATTTGTTTTTCTTTATAAGACATTATGTGTCCAATGCACATACAGCCCTTTTCGTGAGTGTCCAAACTAGTAGTTTCTTTATTTCTGTAACTTATAAAATTTCGTACAGTGTTTGTTAAACTGTCTTTTGTTATGCTTTCATTTTTGTTGCACAGTTCAATGAAACATTCATTACATCCACATGTGTTTTCGTGTGTCGTTTTTTTCATTTACTCTTGCTGCACCTATTGTTGGTGATGGGGTAATCTCTTCTCCCATCACATAATCATTATTGTCAATGGGTTGTTCCTCTGCTATTTCTTTGGTATTCTGGGTATCTGCTTCTATTGGTTTTATTATTACTTTCGGAGACATAGGTATTTTCTTATTATCTGGTTTATGTTCTTTCTTGGGGTCTCCAGCCTTTATTTTAATGGATGTATCTCTAATAATAGTTGGTTTTTTGTTGGTCTTGGGTGGAGTTCTCTCTAAAGGTCTCTTTTTTTCTTTAGTTTCTAATTCATCATGACTATCTTTTAATATTTCTGTGGTGCTTGTATTGTCTTCCAGTGATTCTATTTCTCTTAAAATCTCAAATGAATTTGAGCAAAGATTTGTATACACTTCTTGGTCCTTTGCTATATTAGCTTCTTCTTGCAAAGTGGTTATTTTTCTTTGAGGTTGATCTATCAGGGTTTTGTTACTCTTATTTATTTCAGCTTTTGTTTCTTTGTTTGATCTTATTGCTGTAGAAAAAGTTCGTTTCTTAGCGGGATCATGCATTCCTCTAACCTTTAATTCTAATTTGGCCTCTTTTATAGGCATTCCTGTCCTTTCCTGAAGTAATTTCAATTCTGTATTGTATATATAATATACACATTCTTTAGATCTTGCATGGTGATTTTGTCCACAGTTCGAGCATTTTGGTTCACCACACCTCCACTGTGTGGCATGTTTGTCAGATCCACAGTATGCACATACAGATGTATTATGGCAATTTTTTCTTGTATGTCCATACATTCTACAGTTTTGACACTGTAGTGGTTTAGGGACATACGGTCTCAGTTCTCTGCTTTGGTCTAAGATTTTTATTTTTAAGGGTAATTCATGGCCTTCAAATTTTATCTTTGCTATTCTTAGTATTTTTTCATTACTCCGTCTACTAGCTATGTTGTAAATTTCGCAATCTTGTATATTGTTGTACCTTTTTTTTAAGGGAATCTAGCAATATTTTCTTTTCTATTGGTTCATCATTATCAAGGAGTACTATGGTACCCTGTACACTGTTCATATTGTCATGTTTTTTAATATTTACTTTTACATTATCAATATTTTTTATATTTAAGTAGTTTTCCGATTGATTTCTTGTAGTGGTTTCTATCAACCACATCTGTTATTTTACTTGTCTGAATGACATTTCAGTAGTTGAATGTCGATTCAATAGGAAGTTTTCTAGTTTCAATGGCGATATTTTTTCTCTGTTTCTAAGGTTAGGAATCTTGACCAACTTGCACTCCCAAAGAGGGAGTCGAAGTGGGTCAATGTTGGGTCAAGATATTTGGGTTTTTTTGGCTTGTTTTTCATTGGAGCATAGGGCTCCAGTGTAATTATGTTCGTATTTTTTTCTGATTTTTCCAGAGAGAGGTCAGAGGAGGTTCCTGTGGTCGTCAACTGTGCCGAGTCGCTACCATCAATGGGTCCAGGGGTACTTAAATCATTAATACAACTTTGCATTAAGACAGAAGTAAATAATTAAAAAAAAAAGAGTAAATAAACCTGAAAACCTTAAAAAGATATCATCAGCCTTTCATGGGGTTTATTCTTCCACCAATGGCACAAGTGAGAACCGACTCCCAAATGTCCGCATCCCTACCCTACCCCAAAGGGGACGGCACAACATGATTAGAGTGGCTCAAGTGTAAGCCAACCCGCTTGATAGGACTGAGAGCATTACTAGAATACAATCATCCCCACCCTAATCACATTATGGGCAAACCGGACAGAATGCCGAGAGTCCTATTCCCAGAACTAGACCCCCTGGAATCCGTGGTCCAGTCCAGTCTTAGTTCCGCCTGAAAACTCAGGTCTGAACATTATCGGGCAGTTGATGGTCCTGCCATGGTTCTCACTATTTAGCTTTGGATATAAACCCAATCCCAGCTATGACACCTTTTCCTATTTACCAGGTCCAAGAAATTTGTACGAAAGTGAAAATATCCACGCCATTTAAATCGAAAGGTTTGTAGGTGATCCGTCAGGGCCCGGGCTCTTATTCTTCGTAAGAATAAAGAAGAAAAGCCAGGGCCCCTTACCCGCTCACCACGTGAAGGAACCTACTTCGAGGGGTGTACCTGGTCCTGCTTGTATATCAGACCCAGAGCACCCCAGAGATTTCCATACAGGAGGTCGCAATCCGGCCTCCCCTCTGTCCCCGGATTGGCTCCACCACCAGTGCCAGACAAAGAGCCAACCAGATGTTTACCTGAACCTTTTCTGGATTCCCATGTCAACAGCAGAAACTCACTCAAAGGCGTGGCTTCGCAACCCTTGCCTGAGTTGGCCATCATTACCTGTGAGCCTAAAATGCCCACCAAACTTTCTACCTCTTTCCCCATGTCTGCAGAGAAAGATATTCTGATGGAATTGACTAGAGCTATCACTGCTCCCATTGTCACAACAGCAAGAGAACATAGCATTTCAATACCTTCTCTCAATTTGGCTTCACCGACTCCGGCTAGAAACTTAACCCATCACTTCCAAAGAGGACACAAGGAGAAGAAACACCAGCGTAGGCCGCTTAGGTAGCCAAGGAGCGTTGCCGAGTTCTCACAGCACTGGTGCCAGCCTGGCACAGTGCCCCCACTTTTCTGAGTACTTTGGCACTGTAATCCAGAGTCGAATGCCAAGTTACTCCCTTTCTGTAACTCACTGTAAAATGTAAGTCATTTCCTTTCACGTCGTTTGACATTGTGTAATTTCTGCTGTTTCCTACACTTACGTTCATTGTACGACTCCTAGTAATTGACCGCTAACTTTGTGTCACATTACCCACTCTCCTTGAATGATAGGTAGAGTGCCTAGTGCCAGATGTTTTGGCACTGTCAGTGCTAATGCTGAGAGTCCTGTATGGTCTCTGATGATTAAAGCTACCTGAAGAGTCAGGTTTTCACATATACCAGTGATTGATGCCTATTACAGAGACGTTGATCAAGTCACTCCCTATCTTTTCAAGTTTTGTGTCTTATAAATTGTCCCTGTTATTTACAGTTCCCTTTTGCCTACCCTTATCTTTACCTTCAAACATGACATTGGCATAAGCTTGTGTATGGATTAACTAAAGCTCCTCATTTATGCATCAAACAAGGATTGTCTGATTCAATCAACCACAATCCATATATCAGACTTGAGATGAACTTGTATGCTATGAATTAAAGTCTGCTATTGATATATGATGAATTTATAATGTTCATAAGGTCTTACACTGTCTATTATTGTTTATTCCAGAAATGATGATTCCATGTTTTGTGACATATTAGATGATGGAGAGTTGCTTAAATCAATCTGTAAAAATATTTTCTACACGTTCAAGCCTTAAAGCAGTGTGTAACGTCTTGTTTGTTTGGAAGGTGTCACACATGCCTTCCTTTGTTTGTAATGATTTTCCCCTCTTGATTTTTGCAAATGTAAGTCAAAATAAAATATTCATTCCCCAATATACAGTAACGTACATTTTGAAAGAAGTACCAAGTTTTTTTTAAGTTTTCACACAAGCATCCCATGCCTTCCCAGGCCGAGTTAAGCCAATGTGTGTGTCTAATGAGAAACTAAGTGCAGGACCTAACCCTAGTAATCCACCGCTAAGGTGAAGATTTTAGCAGCTGCTTGCGAGTAGCACGCCCCCTTTAAGAGTTCCCTCCATTGTTACTATTGTTCTCAATTCCCCAGTCAATTGTGTCCCTTTGCATTTTGCTGAGGTCTCCCTCCTTTCCAACTACCTGCGCTGCCATCAAGGGTCAACATCTTGACCTGACCCACTCCTGCATCTCTGTCTACTAACCCTCAACTCTCCCATCTAATTGTCACCCCATTGCCACCTCTTCATCTTGAACCTTTATCTGGCAGCCATTCAATGACCTTTCTAAGTACCTGGCCAGATTAACGAAGAGGACAATGGAGGACCCCATTAAGAGCAGGCTGTCAGAGGTGTCAAAACAAGGGCACTGTTAGTGCCGGCTGTGTTATATATATTGGCTTTGACAGACCATTCCTTGTTAGTTACTATTCAGATGTTACCCTGCTAGTTACCTCTAAGACGCCACTCTGCTAGGAGACCCTGAGCTAGTCATCCTTATGCTGTCACACTGCTAGTAGACCTTCTGCTAGTTACTCTTACAACATCACCCTGCTGATTTACCTGACGATGTCCCTCTGTCCACGAGTCACCAGTAAACCATGCTCAAGTCCTACTTGACAATTTCCTTACATTGCTACGGCGAAGATTCTCATACCCAGCTGCTACCCTCTGTGCGCTGATGCCTTACTAGCACCCCTACTCTTCATCTTACTTCCTCTGTGGTGGGCAACCTTGAGTGACAACACCTCTGCTGATGCCATACTGCAGAAACCAGGCTCTACAAAACCTCATGTCTTGTCCACGGACTAAGGTAATGTGATCAGAAGTTGTTTGTCGGCCTTGTCTAACTTTACCCTATCTGTTTATACCTGTTCTCCTAATTTCTATAAACATACCCCTTTTACTCTCCCTCAGAAAGGGCTGTGATTTTGACTATGGTGGAGATTGTGATCAATAGTGATATAATTTAATGCTTATTTGCGTACCTGCCTTTAAACAGTAATTGTTACATAATCAGTGCTTTGATATTTTGCCTATGTAAATTCATTGTCATTTTTACTCGAGTCCATTCGTATGTTTTCAACTTTCTTGCTCTTGCAAATTCGTGGTTTTGAGTACCTGCCATGTGTTATCAACTGTAGATCAATGGTGCCACGTTCCTGCATACCCAGGCACTATATCCGGTCAAGATATCCGGACTATAAGGGGTGCCAAGTTCTAACTTAATGTACCCCTTCCTGTACATTCTTTGGATCCTCCCTTATACATATTGCTTGTTAGCCTACGAAAGGCCTAGTGTTTAAAGATTGCAGTTTGTGGCACTTTTCTCTAGTATTTGTGATTTGAGTAACGTAATCTTGACAGTGCCATGGAGCTCCATTGTTAGCTCCTGCGCATGTTTCATCTTCTGACTGCCTTTACTGAATTATACTATTTAGTGGACACCCTAAGTTTACCTCCGATCCTTACTTTATTGGTAATTTTCGAGTATTTTCCAATTATAACTTTTCTGTTCACTGAAGCACAGCCACCCTCAGTCAGGTGTAGATATCAAAAAATCCTATTTAGACCCATCTTTCTATCTTCACGGCAGCCTGAACATAACAATATATATATATATATATATATATATATATATATATATATATATATATATATATATATATATATATATATATATATATATATATATATATATATATATATATATATATATATATATATATATATATATATATATATATATATATATATATATATATATATATATATATATATATATATATATATATATAAGTCCTGAGATACTGGGAGAGGTCACAGTAGGGTCACTAGAGGTCACTGCTGACCTATTGACAATGTAAGGTTATATTGTCACTGGGACTGAGTCCATCGGACAAAGGGAACAGGTCGAAAACTGAGTTACAAGCTTTGAAGACACACAGACAGCCGCAGAAGTCAAGTTAAATAAAAGCATGTAAAAAAAAGAGGTTCATTGGTGACACAAATGATAGCCTTGCTGAAAAAAAGGAACACCTCTGTCACTATGCAGAATCACGAATAAAAACGAGAGAGAGAGAGAGAGAGAGAGAGAGAGAGAGAGAGAGAGAGAGAGAGAGAGAGAGAGAGAGAGAGAGAGAGATTACCAGTTTTCTGTACACTATAAAAAAACAAATGGTTTACAAATTATAGTCAAACAAAGAAAAAGAAAATAAAAGGGAAGAAAGAGATTATGCATTTGAACAATTGGTGTAAAACGAGAGAGAGGGAGAATTGCCAGTTTCCTGTACAATATTAAGACAAGTTATTTACAAATTATAGTAAAAAAAGACATGAGAGAGTGAAGGATGGTGCTCACCCTTTTACACATTTTAATATCTTATACAACGGGAAATTTAATGAAAATATTGGTGACTCAGTTTACGTTAAAATGTGAGACAGAAATAGAGAAAAAATGGATATAGGATTTGTTTTATGGATAACTTAAATATGGAAATATTTCACAAATTTCAGCATCTGGTGCAACCAGAAAATCTTTATATAATTCCTTCTGATTTACGTATGAGAGAGAGAGAGAGAGAGAGAGAGAGAGAGAGAGAGAGAGAGAGAGAGAGAGAGAGAGAGAGAGAGAGAGAGAGAGAGAGAGAGAGAGAGAGGATGTGTCTGGAATTCCAGGGGAAAAAACTTAATTCACGAAAACGTGCCAGAGAAGCCGAACTGGGAGGGAATTGCATTGTTGTCTACAAATATTTTTTCTTCGATTTGACTTTAAAATTGTTTTCAATATATCCCTAATCAGATATGATCAGTCGTTTTTAGACAAAATGTTAAGTTTTCTTCTTATGTACTGTTAATTTAAATAATGATAATTGATCGTCAGCTAATAAATTTGTATATTTAAAAATAGAGCAAAGATGTAGAAGCCTGTGGTAGTGTTTTAAAATGTGGAAATTATTATTATTATTAAAATAGTTTAACCAGACCACTGAGCTGACCATCAGCTCTCATAGGGCTGGCCCGAAGGATTAGGATGGAATGACAAGTCTAGGCTAGAAGCCTAGCACTGGGACCTAATAGGTCACTTGTCAATGATGATAAACGAAAATGAAAATGAAATTAAAAGCTGTAAAAGGCATACGCTTTCATACTGGAACACACTCACACAATAAATACATTTAAACTCATGCTTCCATACATACTCACTAAAAAGGTATATTAAAATTTAAAATAAATTAAGTAAAATCATAAAATTTACTTGTTTTAAAATTCATTATACTGATTGATTGTTTTTTTCTTATATTTTTCCAATTAATTTGCAGCTTCTCATGAACATTAAAATGGGTGCTATTGAGAACGTTGAAGATTCTGACAAAATTTCTTCTATCGGTCTATTTCCAAAATTTGATAGTCGCTGCACGTTATATTTTGGACATTCACACAGTATATGCTTAACTGTTATCAGCACATTGCAATCTGGGCATTTGGGAAGAGGGCCACATGGACTGTTCATTAAGTGTCCATGTGTCAAACGAGTATGGCCTATTCGAAGACGTGTCAGAATTACTTGTGCTTGTCTCTCTCTTTGATATGACGAATTCCATTTTCCAACACTGGATTTTATCTGTTTTAATTTATTATTTTCAGGTTCTTCGTTCCATATATTTTGCCATTTTTTTACAATGACTGTTTTTATATATTTTGTATAGTCACTGATAGGGATGTCTACATTTGTTCTTGTCATGTGGACCGCTTCTTTAGCTGCTTTATCAGCCTCTTCATTTCCCTTAATCCCTACATGGGCAGGGATCCAACATATTTCAATATTTTTTCCCTTATTATACAATTTATGGATTGAGAACTTTATATGTTGTACAATATTATATTTGGGATTATAGCTTTGAATAGCTTCTATAGCACTTCTGGAGTCGCTATAAATTACAAAATTATTATATGAGACTTCTCTAATTATTTTTATGGCCGATACTATTGCACATAACTCAGCTGTAAATACAGAGGCTTTGTCTGGGAAGGAGAACTGATACGTTTTGTTTTGGGATACCAATGCAGCATATCCCACTCCGTATTGTGATTTAGATCCGTCAGTGTATATTGCGTAATGTGGACCTTTTCGGATTATATGCTCTACTGCATGTTGTCTTTGGTATTCTGGAGTATATGAATGATTTTTTGATAAATATTTCAAGTGTGTACAAATTCTCGTTTTATTCATTGTCCAAGGAGGAGGCAATTTTTTAACATTACAGGCAATTGTATATACATATTTAGTGACTCTAACAATCTTCTAGCCCTAATTGGGAAAGAAGGTGGATGATTGTTTATAAACACATCTCTTAATCCAAATAATTTTTTGGTTGGAGAATCATTTGTCTGAATTCTCAGAGCACTCTTCATCGTTACTAGCTCTCTATGGAGAGACAGAGGTAGTTCACCACATTCAACTTGTAAAGAAGATGTTGGTGATGATCGAAAAGCTCCTGAACATATTCTAAGACCCTCATTATGAATTGGGTCTACCGTTTTCAGCGTTGCGTCTGATGCCGAGCCATATATTTCACTTCCATAATCAACGATAGACAGCACTGTTGCTTTATACAATAAAGTAAGGGTATGCCTATCGGCTCCCCAAGTAGTGTTCGACAGTTTTTTAATTAGGTTTAATGCTCTTTTACATTTTGATTTCATGTATGTTATGTGGGCTTTCCAGTTCATGTGAGCATCAAATACTAATCCTAAAAATTTTGCTGTTTGGCCAATTGGTATACTATGGTTTCTGATTTTTAAGTCTATTTCTTCTCCTTTTTTCCATTTTTGTTTTTATAAAACATGATTGCTTGGGTTTATCTATGGAAAATTTAAAGCCTACAGATAAAGCCCATTCATCTATTTTTACTATGCTTTTATTAATGATTCGTTCTGCATGTTTTATTCGAGATGCTGAATAATATATGGCAAAATCATCCATATACAAGTTACTTTTAATACCAGTAGGTAAATTTTTACTGATATCATTAATTGCTAACGTAAACAGTGTGCCACTAAGGACGCTTCCCTGTGGAATACCATTTTCTAGAGGAAATGTTCTAGACAGAACATCATCAATTCTCACCTGAAAACTGCGATTTGTCAAAAAGTTTTGTATAAACCTAGGTAAATGTCCACAGATGTTGTTGTTTTGTAAAGTTTTTAATATAGCATACCTCCATGTAGTGTCATATGCTTTTTCAATGTCAAAAAAGACAGCTACAGTAATTTGTTTTCGTTCAAAACCTCGGCGTATATGGTCTTCTAAGTTACAGAGAGAATCTAATGTAGACCTGTTACACTGTGACCCAAACTGAGTGGGAGTTAAAATTTTATTTTCTCGTATGTGCCATGTTAGTCGAGCATTTACCATTTTCTCTAGTAATTTGCACATACAACTTGTTAAAGAAATTGGTCTGTAATTGCTTACATTACTGGGATCTTTTCCAGGTTTGGGGATTGGAATAATTATAGCTTTACGCCATTCATCAGGAAATAAATTTCTAAGCCATAAGTGGTTATAAAATTCTAACAAGTATGTCTTTGCCAAAGGTGCTAAATGGCATATCATTTCAAAACAAATATTGTCACCTCCAGGGGCAGATTTATTGCTGTTCAACAGAGCAAATTCTAGCTCTTCCATACTAAATTTTCTATTATAATATATATCTTCTACTGTTTCAAAATTTATTGTTATTAATTCTATATTATTTTTCTTTGTGCGGAAATGCTCATCTAAATTTTTGTTGCTACTTACTTTTGCTAAATTTTCACCTATTACATTACTAATTTCTTTAGGATCAAGTATTTTTTTCCCATCTTTTATTATGGCATGTCTAGGTGGTTTAACATGGGTACCATTTATTTTCCTGAATTTTTCCCATATTTTTTGTATGGGAGTATTTTTAGAGAGCTCTGATACATAGTTTTTCCATGAAATGATTCTTCCCTGTATTACTTCTTTTTAAACTTTGCAGATATTTTATTATACAGAGGTTTTAATGTATCAATTTCTAATAATAATATAGTCAGTTTTTGTAAGGTTCCTTCTAATATTGGTAACGTTTTGTTTAATTTACTGAATTTTCTATTCAAATTATTTAGTCGTCTTCCAATTTGGTGTTTTATTTTTATTAATTCTGTTAGTTTTTCAGACCACCATGGGACTTTGTGTTTTGTCGGATGAGATTTGGATTTTGGTATTGCTTTATCAGCAGCATTTGTAATGAAATCAACAAGAAATTCATTAGTTTCATTATGGTCTTTCAAATATTCAAATGGTGGGATATTCCTGGTGTGGAATTCATATTGTTCCCAATCTGCTTTATAAATGTTATATCGAGGGGCATGTTTGGTGGGGTTATTCTGTAATAAAGAAATTAATATGGGGAAATGATCACTTGTATGCAAGTCATCTACTGTATTCCAGTCCAATCTGTCTACTATGTCTGCTGTACATAGAGTTAGGTCAATTGAGGAATATGTTCCATGTGTTTTAGAAAAATATGTGCTGATTTCGTCATCATTTATACAGCACATGTCATATGAATCTATGAATTCCTCTATTTTAATTCCTGCTCTATTTGATTCTGTACAATTACAGTCCCACATTGGGTTGTGGGCATTAAAATCACCTACTATTAACGTTGGTTCCTTAGTATTATTAAGTAATTCTTTGATTTTGTCAACGTCATAATTTTTATTAGGTTGATTGTACAAATTATGAATTACATAATTATCGTTTTTATTCGTATTCTAATACTCGACGTTTGCAGCTCAGTAAATTTTACAGGTACTTTGTCATAACATACTTTGTTATGTACATATATAGCAGTACCTAAATTTCCCTCTTCCTCTCTTGATGCAGATGCTAAGGTATATTTACCTATCGTTAATATTGTTTTGTTGACATGTTGCAAACATAATATCATTGGTTCATATTCTTTTAATAACCGTTGTATTTCTCCTAGGTGTAATCTGGTCTGTAGACCATTTACGTTCCATTGTATAATATAACTATTGAAAATATTTTTTTATAGCGGTCGGGTTTTACTCTCTTTTTTTGTATTATCAATTTGGAATTTTTCTAACAATTTACTCACGACATTCATCTGTTTTTCCTTATAATAGACTAAGTGCTCAATGCACATGCACCCTTTTTCATGGTTACTCAAATCTGTGGTTTCTTTTTTTCTATATTTCATAAAATTTCTTATAATGTTTGTTAAACCATCTTTTGTTATGCTTTTGTTGTTATTGCATAATTCAATGAAACAATCATTACATCCACAAGTATTATCATGTGTATTTCTCTTTTCATTTGCTCTTGTTCCAATTATTGGAGAAGGAGTAATCTCTTCTCCCTTGACATAATCATTATCATCTATGGTATGATTCTCTTTCACTTCTTCAGTGTTCTCGACATTTGCCTTCATAGGTTCTATTATTATTTTAGGAGATAAAGGTATATTCTTAGCTTGTTTTTGTTTTTGTTCCTTTTTCATCTCCTTTATCTTTGGTTTAACTGATGTTTCTCTAATAATAGTTGGTTTCTTCGTTTTGGGTGGTGTTCTCTCCAAAGGCCTTTTTTATCTTTAATTTCCTGTCTATCTCTACCCTCTTCTGTCACTTTAGTAGCAGCATCCTCCTGTGTTTCTATCTGCATTAATATTTCAAATGAATTGGACAAAATATTATCCATCTCATTTGTACCTGTTTCTTTATTTTTACAATTTTATTTTTATTTCTAAATTATTAATTTTTTCTTGAGATTTACTTTTCTGTGCTCTGTTATTTCTATCTGTTTCCGTTTTTGCTTCATTTTTGCTCTTGTTATTGAGGAATATGAATGTTTCTTAGATGGATCTTGCATTCCTCTCACTTTTAATTCCAATTTAGCCTCTCTGATAGACATCCCTGTTCGTTCTTGCAACATTTTCAACTCTGTATTATATATGTAGTACACACACTCCTTGGACCTAGCATGATGATCCTGTCCACAGTTTACACATTTGGGTTCACTACATTTCCATTGTGTGGCATGTTCGTTAGATCCACAATAAGCACATACAGGTTCATTACGACAGTTTTTCTTTGTGTGTCCATACTTACTACAATTTTGACATTGTAGCAGTTTGGGAACATAAGGTCTCAATTCTCTATTTTGACCCAAAATTTTTATTTTTTGAGGTAACTCTTGACCCTCAAATTTTATTTTTGCAATTCTTAATGCTTTATTATTTTGTTTACTTGGTATTATATATACCTCACAGTCTTGGATTTTGGTATATCTCATTTTAAGAGAGTCCAACAGTATATTTTTGTCAACCGGTTCGTCATTATTTTCAGGAAGTACAATATTACCCTGAATGCTGTTCATAGTGTCATGCTTCTTTACTTTTACATTTATATTGTCAACACTTTTTATTGACAGATAGTCCTCAGACTGGTTTTTGGTTGTGGCTTCTATAAGCCACGTCTTCATTTTTATCTGTCTAAACGACATTTCTGTCGTTGAGTGTCTTTTTAATAAGAAGTTTTCTAACTTTAGGGCTGATATTTGCTGTTCTGTTTCCATGGTTAGAAACCTTGACCAACTTCCACTCCCAAAGAGGGAGTCGAAGTGAGTCAAGGTTGGGTCAAGACGATATTTACTTTTTTTTGATTTGTTGTGTACTGGAGCATAAGGTTCCAGTGTGATTATATTTGGATTCTTTATTGTTTTTTCCAAAGAAAGGTTGTTACAAGAGGTTCCATCGGTCGTCATCTGTGCCGAGTCACTACCATCAAAGGGCCCAGGGGTACTCGAATCTTTATTTTCACTTTGCATAAAGATTTGAGGAAGGAGAAAAAAAAAAAAAAAAAACCTGAAAACCTTAAAAGATATCATCAGCCTTTCATGGAGTTCATTCCTCCACTAATGGCACAAGTGAGAACCGACTCCCAAATGTCCGCATCCCTACCCTACCCTACCCCAAAGGGGATGGCACAACATGATTAGAGTGGCTCAAGTGTAAGCCAACCCGCTTGATAGGACTGAGAGCATTACTAGAATACAATCATCCCCACCCTAATCACATTATGGGCAAACCGGACAGAATGCCGAGAGTCCTATTCCCAGAACTAGACCCCCTGGAATCCGTGGTCCAGTCCCGTGTAGAATAGTTCCGCCTGAAAACTCAGGTCCGAACATTATCGGGCAGTTGATGGTCCTGCCACGGTTCTCACTATTTAGCTTCGGATATAAACCCAATCCCAGCTATGATACCTTTTCCTTTACCAGGTCCAAGAAATTTGTACGAAAGTGAAAATATCCACGCCATTTAAATCGAAAGGTTTGTAGGTGATCCGTCAGGGCCCGGGCTCTTATTCTTCGTAAGAACGAAGAAGAAAAGCCAGGGCCCCTTACCCCCTCACCACGTGAAGGAACCTACTTCGAGGGGTAAAATGTGGAAAGGTCTGCACAAATATTGCCCTTACACGGAACACAGCTTTAACAAGATCTTAACCTGTCTAGAATCCTGTTAAAACGCTGCAATGTTATCATAACATTTTTCAAGTGTCAGGAAAAGCTTCTTCGTTCAGACTTTCTCTGCAGTTTCTGTTATCCTTCCATTTATAACTGTCCTCAAATGTACATAAACTTCGTTCTTCAGTCATTACGATCTGTTGATATTTTTACCTCTGAATTCGACAACCCTTCATAATGCTCCCTATGTAGACCCAAGACTCCTGTTTTTCAGACAACATTTCATCTTTTATTTTCACAGTGACCTTCCTCTTTCTCTGGTGTGTCTCTACAACGAGTTTCTTTTGCCCTGTAAAACCACTTCGGACAATCTCCCATTTTTTACCATGTAATTGTCTAACATTAAGTTCTTTCACTCTTCCTTCCTGAGACGCCAACTAACACCTAAAATAATTCAGTTCCTTCCTGACAGCTAACACCGAAAAACTATACCACTCTGCTTTATTAGTTTTATTCTTGAATTTTGTGATAGTCCGCATTTACTTTAAAACATTTTCATTTATCCATATTTCTTCCATCTACTCCCTGTATCCTAGTCCTGTGTTCTGCCTTATCAATAGCTTGTCTGAATTACACACGGAGCATCATTCTAAATACTTCCTCCACATTAAATCCATAATGCCTTATCTTTTTATCAACCATGTAACGATCAGAAGTATGTCCATCCTACATGTCAAATCTATCAGTTAGAAAATATTATTATACAACAGACTATTTCCTGTCATTCCTCGTCTTTAATTTAACACAGTTGTCTTCTTTTAAAACAGCATATCCCCAATAATAAAGATTTCTTCGGAACACATGTCGACAAAACCCTCCCCATTCAAACCAGGCACTCTAAACTACCAATTATGTTTTATCATACGCTTTTATTTAGCTTGCAATTTTGTCTGTTTGTTTGGGTCAAATCTTGTAACTCAATTTTCGACCTGTTCCCTTCGTCCGATGGACTTGAAATTTTGCATGGTATTTAGGAATTTCGTCCGAATCATTATGAAATATCTTATCATGTTTATTTATGAACAGGCTACCAACCGTGTTATAAGAGAATCTGTAAATAAAGAGCTGTCTGTTAACAGAATATTTTACGTAAATATAGCATAAGTAAGTATACCTTAGTTTTACCAGACCACTGAGCTGATTAACAGCTCTCCTAGGGCTGGCCCGAAGGATTAGACTTATTTTACGTGGCTAAGAACCAATTGGTTACTTAGCAACGGGACCTACAGCTTATTGTGGAATCCGAACCACATTATAGCGAGAAATGAATTTCTATCACCAGAAATACATTCCTCTAACTCTTCATCAGCCGGCCGCGGGAATTGAACTCCGGTCCATCGAGCAACAGTCTGAAGCTCAACCGGTTCGGCTAACAAAGGGCTAAAGTGGGAGGAATGTGGCATATCTGGTGTTGTCAGATTCTCATGTTTAAAGAAAGATTGCTATTTTAAGTTGGCAAATTGGATATAATTATCAAAATTATTTTATAATTTATAACTTCCTTGCTTAAATTAAATACATTTCGCTTGACCAAAGGGTGGTGGAATGCATTGAAGTGTGACGTCTAATTGAGAGAGAATATTTTTTTTTGTATAAATATGAACTAGAAGTCAGAGATATAAAATAAGGCAATTGGGAATATTGTTTTCTTACAAATTAATGGTTTAATGAGAGTCACGTAGACCTACAATAAATGGTGGAATGGTAACGACATATGGCTAGAGTTGCTGAATATATGGAAGAAACATAATTTGCTGTTGTCTTTCTTTAATTGTGTTCAAAAGGATCTGTTGATTTATTTTTTGATGTTGTTTTCTTTTTATATTGGTTTTATCGGTTAATTTCTTTTTTCCGCCAAAAGTTATCTTTTTTAATGTTACGTTTCAACTCGACTTCTTACTCACTATCAGTATCATCTACTAACTATTCTTGACGCAAATTATATATGGAAATAAATTAATTTGTTTTCCTGTTTTACCTGACCATGAAGAGTATAAACATTTTTCTCTCAAGGCGTGAATAATTTAGACCTCAAGCATACAGGCTCGGAATTAGGCCAAGTTGACAGTTTAATAAGGCCAGTCAGCGCTGTAATGTTCCATCATATATTTGTGCAGCAGTTGTAAAAGAATACATTATTGATTATTGAAAATCTAATAACACACTAATCCTTATTAACAAAAACCATAATGCTTATAATAGGATACCCAGCTTTTCACAAATCAGGCAGGGATCAATAGGCCTAGCTAAACATTTATAGATTAATATTCAGCATCTCTCTAAATTTTTATTATGATAAACAAAATTTAGTAAATAGTAATAAATACTTTTGTCTTTTAACGCCTAATACACTAAACATATAGGCCTACGAAATATAATACCACAATTCTTAAGAAAAAATAAATAAATAAACAAAACAATGATGACAATTCTAATTTCCTTTGAATGTAATGTTGTTTTGTTAAAGTACCAGGATACTGATTGCCCGCATGATACCCATTAGCAAGTGATTCATTAGTTGGTTTAAGATTAGGGCAGCATTGTGCTCACACAGGCATTTATTTGCTCCGGACAAATAAATGCCTGTACGTTGGACAACACGACATTTTTGTGCATGTTTGACTGTGTGAAAGGGGTAAACGTCTTGGACCAACGTGTTCGACGGTGTCTGATTGTGCCTGACTTTGTGGGAGGGGCTTGCTCGTTCATGTCCATGTACGGTCGTCTGAACACGCATCAGTCTAAAACCATCATACATATTCAACTCTCAGGGAGGTAACATCTATAGCAGCTCCTTCGGTGACAGACTTGGCCTATTATTTTCAAAATGAGTGACATGTCCATCTTTAAGGACGCAGCAAGGGAAATCATGATGCATTTCATTGATTAGAAGCATATAGCTTTGTGGAAGGTGAAATCTCAAGTCTTGCAGAGATCTGCCTTTTGCTAAAAATGCAGTGGTATGCTCAGCTGTTCATGAGGGTTAATGGACTTGCTCTTAATGGTGTCTTTGTAAGTAATGAATGGAGTGACCACATTCAAAAGTTTTAAATATGTAGATTCGTCCATAGGCATATAATTGCACCAATCTCCTGGGTATAGTTTCAGCTCCTTCATTAAGTTTGTGTGAGAAATTTGGTCCATATTCAGCAACCAGTCCTTTGTCCACTTTGATCGCTTCCTTTTTGTTATATGCTTTTATTCAACTTGACTTCTGCATCTGTCTGTCTGTCTGTCTGTCTGTTTTCAAATCTTGTAACTCAATTTTCGACCTGTTCCTTTCGTCCGATGGATGAATTTTGCATGGTTACTCAATCCTGCTGACAATAAAACCTTACATGATCAGTAGGTCAGCAGTGACCTCTAGTGACCCTACAGTGACTTCTCCCCTAGAAAAATGTTTACCCCTAAAATTACTGGTCCATTTTCTTCTAATTACCATTAGAGAAAACTTGATGGCAATATCTAACACCATCTATTGGTGGCGTCCTGAAACAACAATAACAAAATGCCTCAAGTCGTCTGACGACCTAGGAAGCAAAGAGATAACTTCTATTTTGTCTATTTATTCTCTATAAATTGGTATGTTTTGCATATTGATGCATTTTTGTGTTGTGAATCAATGATGGTTATAAAATGATGTTTGATAAGTTACAAACTTATGTAACAGTAAAATGAAGCAGATAAAATGGCTGAAATCTAAATGTTATTGTTGCGCCCTTTAACTGGCCATTTAAATGTCGAGCCTTTTAATCGATCGTAGATGTACACGAATTTATGATTAAGTAATCTATATGTAATTTTTCGGAAGACTCCAGCCACCTCCCACATTATAATTTATATTTTTCTTGGGTAAAACACATCAAAACAAAAAAATTTCTTCTCAATACTTAACCTGCACAAATGCTTAACAACAAAGAAATATAATCAAATTATGGTAAGGCATGAACTTTTTCTAAGTTGATTTTTGGTGTTCACCATGTCACACTGGGTAACTCGTTTTGTTTGTAGTTTGCTTCCACCCTATTTAACTCCTCCCAATTGCGCAGTGAGAATTTTCGCCTAGATGCGCAGTACCTCCACCCAGTGAGCAAGGTCCTCCAGTGAGAACACGGTACCTACAGTAAATGCATTATTATTGGCTACTGGTTTTTAGTGGGTTACAACTGATGAGGTTTAAGATAACGACCTGTTTGTGCATGCATTTCACTTTGGCCATCCTTTTCTCAGTCGACCTGACTGAGGCTCACTTTGATTTGGCCAATCAGAATTCAGATTTATTTTATTCAGTAGTTTTTTCCTTTGTCCATGGAAGTTGAAAACTGTGGTTCCAATTCAAATTGAAATGTTTCCTTCTTGGAAAATGCACTCATTCAAATCCAAAATCAGTTTAGTCATGGCCAGCACTTGTGATAGTTGTAAGGTTACTGAATATGAGGCAATTATTCGTTCATTCGTAATAACTCTGAAACTTCACAAATTTTAAGAAACTATGGTGTGCTTCCAAAGGAAGTAAAGTGTCGTAAGTGTTACAAGGCTTGTACTTTTATGCTCTGATCGACATTATTGGCAGTCATGCCAAAGTTCAAAAGCCCAAAACTAAAATGCATTTTGCGTGCAACTTTTCTGTAACCGACTTATAGGGGCTCATTTCTGAATAGGCGCCATTTTCAACCTTGGAAAGTGATTCTGTTTGTGAATGCATGTTTGAGGAAACAGTTTACTCATGAACAAATTTTCCACAACCTGAATCTGAAGGCTGAAACAACCATTAATTGGAGGAGTTTCTGTTCAGACATGACTGAACATTTTGTGGAAAATCAGCCATCAGTTGGAGGGCCGGACATTTTTGTCGAGATCGACGAGTCCAAGTTTGGAAAATCTGAATACGGATGTGGTAGGTAAGTTCATGGACTGTGGATGTTAGGTGGAATAGAGCGGGTTTCAAAGAAATCCTTTGTAGTGCCCTTATCTGAAAATCCCCTTTGAGATGCCGCTACCCTCATCCTATTTATTCTTAAGTATATAAGGCCGGGTAGCATTATAGTTAGTGACCAGTGGGCATCTTATAAGAAAATAAGTGAACACAAATATTGGCAACTGGCCATAAAATATAGCAAAGCTTTTGTGGACCCAGGCAATCCAGAAATTCATACTCAGAACATTGAACACTTATGGAAGGACATTAAGTCCTATGTCCTTAGATCCAGTACTCAAAAAGAATACTACCACCGGTACATCTCCCGCTACATGTTTATTAGATCAGTACCAAATGATCAGGAATTGTTTCATACCTTCTTTATTGATGCTGGTCAACTCTATCCACCCTTGGGTCATACCTCCCAAACTGGACCCAGAGGAGCTTCCCAAACCAGCACTTATTCAGGTGCTATTGTTACCCAGCATCTGGAAACATCCAACTCCAACTAATAAGGTAAGACAATACAGCAAAATTGTAACCTGTGTACACCCCTAGGTTACATTAGGTTGGTATTTTTAGGTTCTTTTAGTGCCCTGTCATTTCCTACCCCGCATCCTGAAACATCCGAATCCGACTTATAATGTAAGACAATACTGGCCCCTCCTCCATAGCTATTACGGCAAAGCTGTAACCAATAAACACCCCTAGTTTTTGTCAGATTGGTATTTTTAGGTACTTTTAGTGCCCTATCATTTCCTAACCATTTTGCATGAAAAACCATTTTTTTGTTAGTTTTCTTGTTGTTTTGTTGTGTTCTACTGTTATTATCTTTCGCATATCACTCATTTTCTGTTATTATCTTCTGCACATTTTCAATTTTCCCCACCCACGAGCCCAGTTCCCAAATGAAGACTCCCATTATTGAATTTAGCCAAAACTGATTTTCAAGAATATGTTGAGGGCGTGGAAGATGTTCTGGCTGAGTTTGCAGACATAGTCGGACTTAAAGGGGATAAGTTAGGGTTAACAAATGTGTTAGAACACAAGGTTCATTTAGAGGATAAGACTAAGCCTATTTTTGTTCCTTTATATAGGATTCCCTTCAAGATTAGAGAACAGGTAGAGAAAGAGGTTAATAAATGGGAGGAGGAGGGCATTGTTAGGCCTAGTTCCTCACCTTTTAATTTCCCATTGTTAGCAGTGTCTAAGAAGGATGGTTCAGCCTGAGTTTGTGTGGACATTAGGAAGTTGAACAAGAAAACCATTCCTGATCGTTACCCTGTGGCATGTTTGCCAGATTTGTTTGTTGAGACTGGGGGCATGAATATTTGTTCTTCAACTGATCTGATGCAAGGGTACTTGCAAGCACCACTTCGTGAGGAGAGTCGAAAGTACACGACTTTCTCTTTGCCGAAGGGGCATTATGAGTTCACTCAGATGCTATTTGGTTTATCAGGTAGTCATATGACATTTACTAGGCTAATGAATACAGTTTTGCATGGCTTGTTAGGGAAGTCCATATCTATTTATATCAATGATATCTTAGTTGCCACTGATTCGGTAGAGGAACATTTAGAGGTTCTTAGAGAGGTTTTTAGGAGGCTTAGGTTAGCAGGTTTGAAGATAAAATTAGCTAAGTGTAATTTTCTGAAGAGGCAGATTGCATATTTGGATTTTTTCAATAAGCCAGATCTTTCCCCTAGAAGAGGTAGATGGTATCTGACAATCAGGGATTTTGATGCCAAGCTCAGGTATATAGAGGGTAAACAATGTTGTAGCAGATTCCCTTGGCAGAAGTTTTTCTGATGCAGATGGTACTCATGTATGCTATGTATCTGGAGATTGCATAGACTGAGATATTAGTTTAGTAGAAGCTAAACAGGATGAGGATGAGATCTTGGCATACGCAGAAGCGTTTCTTAGAGGGGGAGTTAGGAAGGGTTATAAGTTGCCTTTTCTAGGGCTTGAGTCAGAGGGCAATTTGTTAGTTAGGAAGATTAAGTACAGACTTAGAAATAGTGAGGATAAGGGTGGTACGACACAAATAGTTGTTCCTAGGAATTTAGTGCCTAAGGTTCTGGATATTGTGCATTTGGGTATTGAGAAGACATATTAGAATATACAGGGACAACTCTTTTGGAAGAATATGCTCACGTCAGTGGAAGACTTTGTGAGAGGTTGTTCAGTTTGTAATTCATGTAAGCCATCAACAGTCGTTTCTTGTAAATTGGGTTCATTTCCTATTCCCAGTAGACTTTTCTATGGGCCATATGGACCTGCTGTCCAATTTCTGTGAATCTAGTTATGGCCATAGGCACCTACTGGTGGTTGTTGACGAATTAACTAGGTTTGTAGGGGGGAATGATGTAAATTGGGATCAATATATTCCACAGGTGCAGCATAGCATCAATTCTATGGTTAGTAATATCATTGGAATGTCTCCCAACGAAGCTTGTTTGGTTGCCCAGCATGGGGCGCATTCGATTTGTTACCTATTCCACTGGGGATGATACAGTAAAGGCGCATGTTTCCACGGCGAAAGAGAGATATGAGCGTCTTGCTAAGAATCTTGAAATGAAAACATGGGATATGGTTGATAGGAGCAATGCAAAGCCAGATAGAGTTAAAGTTGCTGTGGGAGATAGGGTTTATATGAAAATAAATGTCAGGAATCAACTGAACTATAAGCTAGGTCCTAAGTTTGAAAGTCCTTTTCAGGCTGTAGAAGTAAAGAAGGGGAACAGATTTGTTGTTCTAGATGAAAGTACAGGAGTGTCTCGGTTGACACATATATCTAAAATTAATAAGACAGGTTAATGGGAATCTTATGGGTTAATTCCTGTGATGTACTGTGGTTCTGATATATATTTTTTTTTTCTCTTTGTTTTGTTTTTAATGCATTTTAAAGGGGCGTCACTTGAAGTTTTTTAACTGGGGAGGACATTGGTCCATAAAGTTATACAAATCTTTAATTGTCGGAGATGGTTTTTACTTTTCTGTGTTGCAATGTTTAGTTAAAATTAGGTGCAAAATACCACAGGGTTTTATAGATATATGGTTTTTTTTCTTTCCCATTTCGAGATCTGGTAACTTATAGGTTCTTTCTTTTGCTTTTTATGCTGAAGTTTTGTATGCTCATGACTTTGGGGGTCGTTTCATGGGCTAATTCTGTAGTGAGGTTAGGCCTGGGTGTTATTATATAAGAGGATTATGATGTGTGTTCGTCGTCTGACGCAATATCTTTGAGTATAGAGTTTGAGAATAAAGTTCTGTTGCTTAAGAATTTTTTTTTGGGTGAGATGAATATCGGACGGAATCTATCTGATCTGTTATGGGGTTGGCTAACCGAACTTAATGCTACAGCATTTAGGGTTCAGGATAGGATTAAGAAGACTTTAACATGGCTTCTAAATTTAGGTGCTGCGCCATTGGTAATTGGAGCTGTTATGATCATAGGATTGATTGCTTTTATGCCAATTGCTAATTTGGGTGAGAATTGAACAGGTGTCAGCAGTATTTGCTAGCCAGGGTAAAATTTGATGATTTTACGAGATAGTAATGAGAAATTACGGGAGAGTCTTCAGACTTTAAGGACTTCTTTAAATGGGTTATTGGTCACAGTTGATAGGATGGGGGGGAGACTTAGATGTTACGGTAGCTTTGTCTTCCTGTTAAACTTCCTTGCTGAATATTGAGACAGAAGCAGAATACGTGTCATCGGAGATTCAAACACATATTTAGGCAGTGGTTGCCGCTTCTAAAGGTGAATTTTTGGGAGATATTCTGCCTCTCAGGTGTTTAAAATCAACTTTAATGAATGTAGCGTGTCTGTATGGTCCTCAGGTAATTTTTACGGGGAAGAATTTGTATGGGTAGCATCTTAAAGTTAGTGTACCTGATAGGGGGTTGCATGTGGGAATTATAGTTAGTAACTTGAGATTGTTTCATAGCTTTATCATACGACTTTTCTCTAGTGGTTTTAATGGTTCAGTAATAGTATGGGATAGTGAGGAGACTAGACTATGCACCTTTTGGGTTGACTGTTGACATGACTGACTTCTGTTATACACCACTTCCTCGCAGCAGCACCTTATGGAATGACTTCTATGATTCTCAGCGGATACAAGTTGGATATGGGGGCCATCTGCACCTGCAGGTTCTAAGCCTGCACCTTTATGAGAGGATCCATGGTCTTATGGTAGATGTCAGGCGGGACGTCTACAAGTCGCCGTCTTTACTGAGACACATCTGTTTGGTGCAAAGGATTCATGGGCGCTGCATTCAACATGGGCTTGTGCAGTCGCAAGCTGTTCAGGCTATTTGGACCATCAAGAATTCAAGATGTGAAGAGATGCGTTCTGCAATGAACTGTTTATTGGAATAACAGTCGTGCACACGAGACAAATAACTTTCGTATCTAATGCATATTGTTTGCTTTGATTTTTGAGCTGGCCCCTACTGAACTTTCGCTATGGATATTTATCATATCTGGGCAAGGATGCCCAGTGGTAGGTGGGCTGAGCTCCTATTAAGTTTTAAGCTGACTAATTGCTGGCCTTTGAAAACGTGTGCCTGGTGCAGGTGGTTATATGTTGACGTTGGTATTTTCCAAGGTTGGAGACAGCGGGTATCCGAAGCAGTCATACCTTCAAGATACCTGAAGACAACATGATAGGTGAATTGAAGCTTTGTGATATCTGTGGGTAATAAAGTGGGGTCCTTCGAACATTGAACTTGACGGTGACGTCACGCTTCAAGGGAGGGGTCATTAAGAGAATGTGTGCATGCGTGCGCTCTCTAATGTGTTTATCATACAGGAACCATAGAATGGGTATTCTCTTCTATTTGCGGCTGGTGTGATCGCTCTTTTTAGCTGTGTTAGTGAATAAGAACAGCCACTGTGAAGAACGGTTTCCAATGGCCAAAGAATGATTTCTGGTTGAGTCCTGTGTGAGGACGTACATGATGGAAGTGTTATTTTTTAACATACTATATAACATTTACTTTGGTCTAGAGTAATCATGACCCTTTTATTTTGTTTGGTGACCGGGGTGTTAGTCACTAGTATTGGTTGATCTAGAATCATTAATTCGATTGATTGTGAATCTGAGTTTCCTCTGGTTATGACTTCCATTTTTGTGGTGTGTGAGAGACTCCATTTCATAACCGTAGCTTTTGCTGAAATGCTTTCGTTAATTTTACAAATAAGGTCTAGTTTTGTATCTTGGCATTTTAATCCAGCAAACCTTTGTTTGAGGATAGATACAGTGAGAGGAGTGGATGAGAGAGAAAGAATGTGCTGACCCAATGCTGGTCATTGCTACCGGAGAATCTTGGAGATGAAAGATGATATGACATTGTTTTTAAAACAGATGTAAAAGAGATTATGGCCATATCTGACCTTGTTTTAGGGCATAATATATATATATATATATATATATATATATATATATATATATATATATATATATATATATATATATATATATATATATATATATATATATATATATATATATATATAGGTAGATAGACAGAGAGAGAGATAGATAGATAGATAGACAAACAGATTGGTTTAAAGAACTACATTTCTTAAATTAAAAGGACATTTCTTTAAATTGCAACGTATTTCCAAGGTTCTCTAATCTGGTTTTCTTCCACAACAAAAGCTGCCCTGTACTTGACAGCACGGCAGTGGGAACGATGCGGAATGATTTTCTTTTTGTTATACGTGAGAAACTTGTTTTTCTTTTCAATTACTATTAACCGAAAACTTTTAAAAGAATTAATGTTGTTTTGTTGTTTGAATCATTGTTGTTAGGATATATGTACGAAGTAAACTTTTACGCTAAACCGCTTAGGATTTCAAAGCGTAGACATTTGTCGCAATTTCAAAGTTCCCATGTTTTGACTCGTATTTTTATTACCATGTAGTTTTTTTCCTTTAGTTAAAATTACCTTCTTCCAAAGAATAATGAATTACGTTTATTAAGAACAGAAGTTGCAGTCCATATTATACTTAATTATTCGAAATATATAGCAATACTTGGAGTTACTGTGGTCTCCAGGAGTTGCTTTGCTTATTGATTAAAAATCATCTGACAGATAAATTTTTACATATTTCAAAACCTATTCATTCGCTCATTATTATTATTATTATTATTATTATTATTATTATTATTATTATTATTATTATTATTATTATTATTATTATTATTATTTAGGAGATGAACCCTCTTCATATGGAACTAGCCCACGTGTTATTGACCTAACAGAAATCAAGCTTCCTAAGAATATGATGTTCATTAGAAAGAAGTAACAGATGGCAATGGGGAATACAAAAAGAGATCGCTTATTAAAAAAGAAAAAAAAATAAATGAACAAATCAATAGATAAACCGATAAAAATGTAAATAAATGGTTAAAATAGAAGGAGAATTGTATTGCATCTTTGCTTGAACTTCTGAAGTTCCAATTGTACGACATCCTCAGGGAGCCTGTTCCAGTCCAAAGGAACTGAGAAGTTCGGCAGAGAGGCACGTTTACTGCATAATGGTGCTGCTATTCAGCGAATCTGGTTGCTCTCAGCAGGAAAAGGGTTCAGGGATCAATTGTGAATGTGAAAGATCTCTGTTAAAATACAACTTATAACATGCATGAGACCATCCGTCGATGGTCCAAGTCATTCCTGCTAACATTAGGAAACAGAAACCCACCACCACGAACCATTCTATCTAAAAGAGATAAATCTCTGACAGAAGCAGACATCCACACAGAACAGTACTCTAGTAAGGTAAGGACACATGAACTAAAACAGGTTGCAATATTTTTTTTCATTGTTATAAATGTATGAGGTCTTGCCTAACTTTCATGCAGTGTTCGCTGAAACTTTCATTAGATAATCCTCTGAAGTGAGATGTACAGTAAATCCAAAGTTACACCAAGAATACTTGAAGCTTCAGACTCATTCAGCAGAGTCCCATCCACCTGAGGAACAGGATGGGGTGGAAAATCTGTATGAGATCTGGTAAACAATGGTGTTTTGTTTTACTGGAGTACAACCTAATACACCACCGACTACACCATCAACTAATTCGCTCCATGTCATGATTAAGACTAAACACAGCTTCATTTCTCACAAGGTGAGACTTTACTACTCCCACAAGTGTTGCATCAATCTTTTTTCCAGGCCAACAACCATATCATTAGTAAATCCTAAAAATAACAGTGGGCCAAAATCACTACCTTGTGGAACTCCAGACACAATAGGTCTTGGTTTGCTAAAGATCTCATCAACAGCAACTGTTGCTCCTGGTCTGTGGAAATGATTGTTGTAACCCTCAGGCCTTGTTACTGGTCAGTATATATCATTGCTGTAGCCCTTAGTCCTTGTTGTGGGTTAGTAGACATTATGTATGCATCTCCTGATTCTCATCACTGATCAGTAGAAGTAATGGATACAGACCTCAATCATCATCACTGGTCATGTAGAAATCATGTATGCAGCCTTCATTCTTCATTGTTGGTAAGTAAAATCATGGATGCAGCCCTTAATCCTCATTGTCGGTCAGTAGAAATCATGGATGCGGCCCTTGATCCTCGTTTCTACGCAGTAGAAATCATGGATACAGTCCTTAATCCTCATTGTCGGTCAGAAGAAGTCATGGATGCTGCCCTTGATCTTGTCACCAGTCAGTAGTAATCATGGTTGTAGCTCTTGATCCATCTTGCCAGTCAGTAGAAATCGTGGGTGAAGCCCTCAATCATTATTGCTGTGTCCTCGGTCCCATCACTGGTCAGTAGAATTGTGGCCGATAGTCAGTAGAAAATGTGGACACAGCCCTTGATTGTTGTCACCAGTAAGTAGAAATCACTGAGGTAGACCCCAACCATTGTTACAGGTCTGTAGAAATTTTGGATGTATCCCACAATTGTTGTTGCAGTTCAGTATGGAGCTCCTGATTGTCATCTCTGGTCTGTAGAAATTGTGGGTCAGAAGAAGTCATAGATGCAGCCCTTGATAATCATTGGTGGTCAATATAAATCACTGGTGTAGTCCTCGTTCATTTTCCCTCTCCAGTAGGAATCATGAATGGAGCACTTGATCATTGTTGCTGTTGTTTGTCAGTAGCAATCATGGATGCAGTCCTCAGCCTCCTTTCACACTGTGCAGTTTGACACCGCACCTATACCACGCCACCCCACCTCAGGTGACGCGGTCAACTATCGTCCGTGACGAGATCACCATATGGAGACTTTTTTTTACTGCTACAGTCAGAACACAAGATGGATAAGAAGAGGAAGGTGTGCCTTTATTACCTCTTATTTGAAAAAGGAAAAAAAGAAGACAATGCAGAGTCCACAGGGTGCATCCACTAAATGTACAAAGAGGCATGTTTGGTGCATTTTCTATTCTCTGTGAGGAACTAGAGTGTGATGAAAACAAGTTTTTTATTATTTTAGAATGTCACCAAATTCATTTTTTTTCTTTATTCCTCAAGCTTTCAAAATTTCATTCAAAGAGCAACAAATTTCTCTCAATGCTGATATAACCGAATCATGACATTTATATTCTTCTAATTGTTTGTCCCACAGCATGGGTTTCATTACAACTAATGAAATGAGCAATTAAATGTTGATATTGTCCTGATCCACGTGTTCACGATGCGAGTCAGTAGCATACTAGTCCACGGTTACTGCGCGTAGAGTAGGAAAATAAAAACTGCGTGATGTGAAGACATGTATTGGACATGTAAGTTGACTGTCACCGCTGATAGTGGGGCGCCACTCACGCAAAGTGGTGCCGCGTCTGAATTAACGCCACAGTATTGGTGTGAAAGCTTCATTCAATTTATCAGTCGAGTGCACCTCACTGCTGGCAGCAACAGTTTCAAACTGCATGGTGCGAAAGGAGCCTCAGTCATTGCTGCCAATCATTAGAAATCATGAGTCAGTAGAAGTAATAGCTGCAACCATGGACTGTTGTCGATGGTCCACAGAATTCATAAATGCAGCATGTGACTGTTGTCATTGCTCTGTTGGAATCATGGATGCAGACCTTGGTATCCATCATCAGTTAGTAGAAATCATGGCCATAGCCCTCGATCATTGTCATCAGTCAGTAGAAGTCATCACTGCAGCCTTTAACAATAATTGCCATCACAACGAAGTACATCTCGGCCTGATTATTGAGTTCTATATTTCTACCATACAGGAAGTCAAGAACTTATTTACCCTCATACTGTCTGAGGGCAAAGTTCAATATGTAACATAACTATGTTTTTATCTCACTCTTCCCGTTTGTCGGTATGCCCAGATTGTTGCAGGTACTTTGTGGAGAGAGAGAGAGAGAGAGAGAGAGAGAGAGAGAAGGCACCGGTCTTTGGTATTTCTAATACCGACTGTAGCTGTACAGAAGAGGGAAAATGCATTATACTAGGTACCTCTAACGAGACAAAACTAGATGTGATACAACTTATTGGAACCCAAGTGGAAGAGATATGTGTTTACATTTGAGAATGAAAATTTTGTGGTGTATTTGGATGCTGAACAAAGTATGGGTGTAACAATGATTCGGATCTGCATCCTAGACTAATACTGGATCAGGATTTCTACTGACCAGTAACAAAGATCAAGGGCTAAATCCATGATTTCTACTGACCAGCAATGACTAATAAAGGCTGCATTGATGACTTCTACTGACTGGTGACAATGATCGAGGGCTATGGCCACGATTTCTACTAACTAGCGATGGATATCAAGGCTGCATCCATGATTCCAACAGACCAATGACAACAGTCACATGCTGCATTTATGAATTCTATGGATCAACGTCAACAAACCATGGTTGCAGCTATTACTTCTACCGTCTCATGATTTCTAATGATTGGCAACAATGACTGAGGCTCCTTTCGCACCATGCAGTTTGAAACTGTCACTGCCAGCAGTGAGGTACACTCGACTGATAAATTTAATGAAGCTTTCACACCAACACAGTGGTGTTAATTCAGATGCGGCACCGCTTTGATTTCTACGGACCGACAATGAGGAATAAGGGCTGCATCCATGATTTCTACTGAGTGGAAACGAGGATCAAGGGCCGCATCCATGATTTCTACTGACCGACAATGAGGATTAAGGGCTGCATCCATGATTTTATTTACCAACAATGAGGAATGAAGGCTGCATACATGATTTCTACATGCCCAGTGATGATGACTGAGGTCTGTATCCATTACTTCTACTGATCAGTGACGAGGATTGGGGAATGCATATGTAATGTCTACTAACCCACAACAAGGATTAAGGGCTACAGCAATGATATATACGAGTACTGACCATTAACAAGGACTGAGGGTTACAATCATCATTTCCACTGACCAGGAGCAACAACCGAGGGCTATATCCATGATCTCTATTGACTGGCAACAAAGACCGAGGTGTTTCCTTCTATAACAATCATGAATTACCATTTCCTGTCAGTGACAAGGTAGTCATTACAAGTGTCATATATTACACTGCTTCTGCCCATGTTAATTTATGGTGCAAAGTATTTATAAATTCTGCTTTTCATATACTTTAAACTTAGAACTTGATAAGACCTCTGTATCATACGCTCCGTTAGCCCTTTGGAGTCATCCAGAGAGCAACTTCCTATGTCAAGTAAGTAGGTCCTGCCTCTCTCTTTCTAAGAGCATTTCAGTGGATGCTCAAGAGATTCCTTATAAGCTTCATTTTCAGACCTTGATTATTGGAAGTTGAACTGGGTTATGTAGAATCCCAAATATACTAAGCAATAGGGATTAGAAATTAAATTCATATATTTATTCTATATGTTATTCTATAATGCAAAGACCAATTTCTCTTTGAGAGAATAAAATTAATTGAAAAGTGGACATATCCAATTTCAAGTTATGCCATGAAAAATCTTAGCTATTCATCAAAAAAAAAACTATATGATAATGAATTAATCATATCTTATTTAGGTTAAAAATTACTGTGTTAGTGGGAAAAATACATTTTATCTTTTTGGAATATACTTCACTGCATATAAATGGTATTCTAATTTATACAGACGTTTACAAAACTGATTCTAGCATTGAGATAAATGAAGTTTAATTTTTACGGTAAAGCTCTGTCTTACCTTAACGGTGCTTTTCGACATTTTAGTCCGCAATGGTTTTTAATAGTTAAAACAATGCCCTGGGTCCATTCCAAGTACTGAGTTTTAGTGCTAAGCTTCCACCAATTGCATCAAGTTATAGTGGATATTGTTACACTACATATGCCATCATGCATGGCGCAGTTCAAGCTGCCGAGGTTTTAGTTTTTATTTTTTTTTTTTTTTAGTTTAAACAACGGTTATGAGAGAGTCGTAATTACAGTAACAACAAAATGGCAGAAGTTTCCAAAATATCTCTTTCATGAAGCTAAGATAATAAGCAAAGAAGATATGAAACTAACTGCTATAGCACTTACGAAAACTGTACATACAGATGACGAAAAGTTTTCTAGCCTGTGGTTAGCCACAGATTTTGTGATGATGGTTGACAGTCTCACACCATTTCCTCACACCTGCACCGTGAGACTGAGCCGATACAACAGACAGAAAAAAGGTGTTAAATGGGGTTTATTATACTATTTGGCCTCTTTGAAAGGAAAGGACTTGACTGAAAAGATAAGCAGTTAGCTCTCCAACTGTCGAGAAGGAATAGATAATTACCTGCTCTTCCTATACTTGGAGAGAAAACTGTGTTTAATACCAGTGGTATTTTAAGACTTGCAGAAGGGGCTAGACCTCCTTAAACTATTAAAAATTATTTATCTTTTTTATTTGAAAATTTATGAATCGGTAAAATGACATCATAATTTTTGAGAAGGATTACATGCTTGAACTATTCTAATGAATATAATAAATATTGTGAGTATCTATGTCAGAATGACCTTCCAGGTAGGTAGGAGTAAGTTGCTGTTGATGAGATCTTTAGCGAACCAAGACCTGTTGTGTCTGGAGTTCCACAAGGTAGTGCTTTTGGCCCACTGTTATTTTTAGGATATACAAATGATATGGTTGTTGGCCTGGAAAACAAGATTGATGCAACACTTGTGGGTGTAGTAAAGTCTCCCCTTGTGAAAAATGAAGCTGTTTAGTCTCCATCATGACATGGAGCGAATTAGTTGATGGCGTAGTCGGTGGTGTATTAGGTTGTACTCCAGTAAAACAAAAACACCATTGTTTACCAGATCTCATACAGATTTTCCACCCCATCCTCTTCCTCGGGTGGATGGGACTCTGCTGAATGAGTCTGAAGCTTTAACTATTCTTGGTGTAACTTTGGATTTACATCTCACTTCATAGGATTATCTAATGAAAGTTTCTGTGAACACTGCATGAAAGTTAGGCACTGTACATAAGGCATCTATTTTATAACAGTGAAAAAAATCATTGCAACCTGTTTTAGTTCATGTGGTTCGTGGTGGTGGGTTTCTGTTTCCTAATGTTATCAGGTATGATTTGGACCATCGACGGATGGTCTCATGTTTCTTATAAGTTGTATTTTAACACGAGATCTTTCACATTCACAATTGATCCCTGAACCCTTTTCCTGCTGAGAGCAACCAGATTCGCTGAATAGCAACACCATTATGCAGTAAACATGCCTCTCTGCCGAACTTCTCAGTTCCTTTGGACTGTGGAACAGGCTCCCTGAGGATGTCGTACAATTGCAACTTCAGAAGTTCAAGCAAAGATGTAATACAGTTCTCCTATTTTAATAATTTATTTACATTTTTATCGGTTTATCTATTAATTTGTTAATTTATTTTTTCCTTTTTTAATAAGTGATCTCTTTTTGTATTCCCCATTGCCTTCTGTTACTTCTTTCTAATGAACATCATATTCTTAGGAAGCTAGAATTCTATTAGGTCAATGACCCCCGTGGGCTAGTTCCATATGAAGAGGGTTCATCTCCTTAATAATAATAATAATAATAATAATAATAATAATAATAATAATAATAATATTAATAATATATGAAGGGAGTAGACCCTTTTTTAAACAGGTCTTATTAAAAAGGATGGCTGTATTATGCGAATTTATCTTATATAGTGTATTTTCTATCTTCCTTATGATTCGCTTTTCAGGCTCAGCAATGTTAGTCAGCAACTGGCCGATATTCATGTTGGAAAAGGATAGTGTGCGGAATATGGGAAGTCTTTTATTAAAATATCCAATCAGAAATCGTTCGTCTGGATTCAGGTTCTATTTTAGGTACCGTCGACATGTTTCGACCAGCTCGTTGGTCATCCTCTGGACGTAGTTGCAGAAGGTCTGAAGAAATGAGGTGCTCAGGTTGGTATTTATAGGGGGGGGTCTTGATCGGTGCTGAATTATGATTGGCTGCCCGGGGCATGTACCCTCGGGCGGAGCCTATTTTCCCAGGCCGATGTGCCAGCGGCGTTGTAGTGCTGGGGATGAATGGAAGAATTTCGATCCTCCGATGCCGAATTTTGATTCGCACGTTCGCTACGGGGATCGCTCGGTGCATGTCTCCTGGCTGCCGTGGGGAGGAGAAATATTTCCTGCGTGATGTTGAGGGTTGGTTTCTCCTTCACAATGTGCAATGCTTCCAAGAGGCGTAGGCAGCGGTGGGCAGTAGTTTGGTCAATTATTTCGATGTTCGTGATTATGTTTTTTCTCTCTATTCTCTGGTTATGGACGGTCCTGGCATGATTAAAGATAGCCCCCTCTTGGGCGTGGCAGGAAATCCTCTTGGAGAAACTCATGGTGGTCATACCGATGTAAGAACCGAGGCATCCTCGGTCGGGGCATGAGTACCGGTATACCATGTTGGTTTTCTTCAAGGGGTCCTGCTGAGGGGGGGGGGGCTGAGTTACGTATAACCAGGCTGCTCGTCTTTTTGCTCTTATAATAAATAACCAGATATATATTTTTGTTGGAGTCAACAGGGCTGACATTATTTTCGATGATGTTTTTGAGGGCGCGTTTGTCTTCTTTATATTTATGATGAAATTGTCCTTTATAGAAGAGCTCTATGCGTTCAGGGCCATCGGGGTGAGGTTCCTGACGGTACCATCTATCGATGTTCGCCTTGATAGACTCTTCTATATTCCGGTTTGGGTGTCCATTGTCGACGAGGGTCTGGGGTACACGTTCTATTTCTCCGTGTGTGTCGTTCCAGGAGGAGCAGTGTGAGAGGGCCCTCCTGACGTAGGCGCTGATGGTGGAGCGCTTATACCTCTCCGGGCACTCGCTCACCCCGTTCATACACATGCCCAGGTTCGTGCATTTCGTGTAGACCCTCGTAGAGAAAGAGGCCTCTCTCTGTTCTACAAGGACGTCAAGGAAGGGGAGGCAGCGGTTTTGGCTCTGCTCGATCGTGAAACTGAGGCAGCTATGGTTGTGGAATTCACGCCTCAGGTTTTCGATCTCCTCTTGCAAATTGGCGCTGACGAAGGTGTCGTCGATGTAGCGCACGTACATTCTTGGTTGGTGTATATCTTCGAATACCCTTTGCTCCACAGTGCCCATATAGAAATTGGCGAAGAGGACTCCGAGGGGAGAACCCATCGCCACCCCGTCGATCTGGGTGTACATATGGCCACGATGGTTGGAGAAAGGGGCCTTTTTGGTGCAGATTTCCAGGAGGGCGCGGAGGGCATGCTCAGGGATGTTCAGGGATGGGGTGGTGGGGTCCCTATACACACGGTCCAAGATCATTTGGATGGTCTCATCGACAGGGACGTTGGTAAAGAGGGACTCCACATCCATCGAAGCAATACAGCCTCCATGGGGCGCCGCTCTTAAGGCCTCCAGGAACTCTGCTGACAACTTCAGACTGTGGCTGCTCGGGACATAAGGGGTAAGGATGGTATTTAACCTCTTAGCCAACTGGTATGTCGGGGCAGGAATCTGCTTATGCGTCTTGACGTTTCTGTAGATGTACCCCAGGTCATAGTCCCCAGTGATTGGTGGTAGGTGAAGGGCGTTAGAGGCGGCGTTGACCGTCTCTATGATCCTGTTCGCCTCCCGCCTGATCTCGTCGACGGGGTTCTTGGTAATTCTTTGGAATTTGGTACTGTCCGCCAGAATATCGTCCAACTTCCGATGGTAGGCCTCGGTGTTTATGAGGACGAAAGCGGCGGTCTTGTCGGCCCTACAAACGGTGATGTCTTCTCTCTCCCTCAACTGCTTGGCCGCCTCCCTCAGGCGCCGGTCGATGATGTTACTCTTGTAGTCGCCCCGGTCGGTAAGGGCCTCAGCCAGCAGGAGGGGTTGAAGGGCGTCCGTCGTTCGGAGGTTGCCAAGGTCCTCTTGTCTTCGGATATTATCCATGAGATACTCGATCTCAAGGCGCTTGTCCAGGGGCCTCGGCCGGGTGATGTAGTGGCAGTTAAGTCCCATCTTCAGGATTTCGTCTTCTTGGGGAGTCGGAGTATATGATGTGAGATTTATATATCCCTCTTTCTCTTGCGGGAGGCGTAGCTTGCCCCCATTGAGGGCGATCAGTTTCTTGGTGATGATCCTCATCTTTTTCTCCGCATCTTTCTCTTCCAAGCGACGTAGGCACTCGATGATGTCACTGTAGTGTCCTCGCCCTTGGAGGGTGTTGTTTGCTCTTTCATCCTCTTCTGAGGCACTCGAAGGGGCTGCTTCAGGGTTGCTGCTGCGTCGGCTGAAGTCCGCCCACTCGGAGTACAAGTTTTTCTTCTCCTCGACGACTGTGGCCCTCTCTCTCTCTTTGGACGACAGCTGCCACTGCAGTAGAGTCCTTCTGAAGCTTCTCGTGCCTGGTTCTCGCTGGGCGGTGGGGTCATGCAGCCGAAGGGAAGTATATGAAGGGAGTAGACCCTCTTTTAAACAGGTCTTATCAAAAAGGATGGCTGTATTATGCGAATTTATCTTATATAGTGTCTTTTCTATCTTCCTTATGATTCGCTTTTCAGGCTCAGCGATGCTAGTCAGCAACTGGCCGATATTCATGTTGGAAAAGGATAGTGTGCGGAATATGGGAAGTCTTTTATTAAAATATCCAATCAGAAATCGTTCGTCTGGATTCAGGTTCTATTTTAGGTACCGTCGACATGTTTCGACCAGCTCGTTGGTCATCCTCTGGACGTAGTTGCAGAAGGTCTGAAGAAACGAGGTGCTCAGGTTGGTATTTATAGGAAGGGTCTTGATCGGTGCTGAATTATGATTGGCTGCCCGGGGCATGTACCCTCGGGCGGAGCCTATTTTCCCAGGCCGATGTGCCAGCGGCGTTGTAGTGCTGGGGATGAATGGAAGAATTTCGATCCTCCGATGCCGAATTTTGATTCGCACGTTCGCTACGGGGATCGCTGGGGTGCATGTCTCCTGGCTGCCGTGGGGAGGAGAAATATTTCCTGCGTGATGTTGAGGGTTGGTTTCTCCCTCCCAATGTGCAATGCTTCCAAGAGGCGTAGGCGGCGGTGGTCAGTAGTTTGGTCAATTATTTCGATGTTCGTGATTATGTTTTTTCTCTCTATTCTCTGGTTATGGACGGTCCTGGCATGATTAAAGATAGCCCCCTCTTGGGCGTGACAGGAAATCCTCTTGGAGAAACTCATGGTGGTCATACCGATGTAAGAACAGAGGCATCCTCGGACGGGGCATGAGTACCGGTATACCACGTTGGTTTTCTTCAAGGGGTCCTGCTGAGGGGGGGGGGCTGGGTTGTTACGCATAACCAGGCTGCTCGTCTTTTTGCTCTTATAATAAATAACCAGATGTATATTCTTGTTGGAGTCAACAGGGCTGACAAAAATAATGTCAGCCCGCAAGAGAAAGAGGGATATATAAATCTCACATCATATACTCAGGTATCAAGTAAGGGTTTTAAAGGATGAAGGTAGCCAGTGTAACTTTATTTTAGATTCTCTTGCTGAGGAGCTTGGTTTAGAAGTTTTGAAGAATAATGTGGTTCTCAAAGTAAATGGATTTAATGGGCCAAAACAGTATTGCACTAAAGTTGTTAGACTAAACATTAATATTGGTAAGAAAAGCTATGAAATAGAGGCTGTATGTATACCAGAAATAAAGATAAATATTAAGTTACCTGGTTTAACAGCAATAGCGGAGACTTTTGTAAGCAAAGGTTATACATTAGCAGATAAAAAACTGTATGAATGTATTGAGGCTATTTCTGATATAGATCTTGTTCTAGGATCTAATTCTGCATACTGTCTAACTTCTAATGAAATATCATTTGGCATAGATCATAACTCTGTTTATGCAGATACTCCTCTTGGAGTTATGCTGTTAGGTAAAACCAGCTCTTATTTAGGTAACTTAGCACATTTACCTGTAAAATTATGTAAAAGTGATGTATATCATAATCAGGAGAATAATTTTTCTAAACCAGTGGATTCAAATTATGATAGAACATTTGTTAATTATGATGCAGAGACAAGTACTAACTTTGTTGTGATGGATGCCCATAGTAAAATAGATAGGAGGGAACTGGAACGGGCAACTGATGATATTTTGAAGTCTTCATTTTATTCATGTGAGGTCAAGGATGATAGCACTTCTGAATTGGATAAGGGTTTAGTTAAGTTTGTTTTGGAACACACATGTCGTACAGATGAAGGTAGATTATTAATGCCACTATTATGAAGAACTGATGTTTCTCATTTGTTGGGACTTAATTTTGATTTGGCTAAAATAATCCTTGATTCTAATTTCAAGAAATTAATTAAAAAACCTTCTTACTTGTCACTTATGGATGAAAGTTTCAAAGAACAACTTAAGTTAGGAATCTTAGAACATATTCCCAATCTTGAACAATTTATTCATGAAAATCCTGGTTGTTCATTCTTGCCTCATATGGGTGTGTTCAGACTAAAAAGAGAATCTACTAAATGCAGGGTAGTTTATTTGTCAAATCTTAGTGGCAATGATAGTGATTTCCCACTTACCGTTTCTCATAATCAAGCAATGCATAGTGGTCCCTCTCTTAATCAGAAAATTTCCGTTGCACTCTTACATTTAAGGTTTGATTCTAAACTGCTGCTGTTTGACCTTAGTAAAGCTTTCAATATGATACAGTTATCTATGGTAGACTCTTCAAAACTATTATGCTTATGGTACCGGAATGTGGCTAAACAAGGCTACACAGTTGAGGCTTATATGAATAGGAGGTTACCATTTGGTTTAAGATGTTCTCCTGCCTTGTTGATAATAGGCTTATATAAAATTCTGATTGTGGATAGTGTTGATGATCCCCCTTTTATCAAGCATCTAAAGCATTTAATATATCAGTGCATATATATGGATAATGGAGCATTCACCACAAATAGTGAATTACATTTAAGTCAAGTATATGCGTTGTTAAATTCTATATTTAACCCTTATAAGTTTGAAGTACAACAAATAGTAACAAATGATCTGAATCTTCAGTCAAAGATTAACAAGGACTCAAATATTAACCATGATAAAGTGAAACTTCTGGGGTTACTTTGGGACCGTTCTACAGATACCTTAAGTACTAATCCTCTTAACTTGAATAAGAATGCAAATACAAAGAGACTTGTGCTAAAATCCATTGCTGAACAGTATGATATTTATAATTTTAATGCACCCATTTTGAATCGTGCTCGTCTTTTCATGCATAATCTGCAGTGTAATAAGAGCTTGTCATGGGATACCCCTTTGAGTGAAACTCAATACAATGAATGGAAAAATATAGCTAATCAAGTGAATTCCTCCTCATCCATTGAAGTTCCTAGGGTGCTTGGTAAGAGAGAAGATAAATTTAGGTTGGTTGCTTGTACTGATGCTAGCACAAAAATATATGGAGTAGTAATTTATGCTCATAATCTTTGCACTTATGATTTGACTTTTGTATTGTCAAAGAGCAGGATCATAAATAATAAACTTGAGACAAAATCAGTTCCTTCTTTAGAATTACAAGCCATTGCTTTAGGAGTAGAATCTTTAATAGAGATATTCAATGGTTTATCTGGACCACAGTGTACTGTACCCATCAAAGTCGTTGATCTTGCCATTTATAGTGACAGCTTAGTTGCCCTTTCATGGGTGAATTCATATTGCAATAAGTTTGAAAAAATGCAAAGGCGCACAGTGTTTGCAATGAACAGAATTCAACAAATCAGTAAATATTGTACTGTACATCCCATTAATTTTCATTTAATTTCATTTCAGGGGTTGAAAATCCAGCAGACTTGGTTACAAGATGCATTTCAAGTAAACAATTGAGTAAAAGGAATTACATAAAGGGCCCCTCATATTTAATTGAAGATAGCAGTAGTCAAAGCTGTGACATAATGTCCTTTATAGTTCCAAATCCCAATATTAATTCTAAAATTGAGTCTAAATCCTTTGTTGCCTGTAGTCAAAACATCCTTATGAAAGACCTTTAGTGGACCCAGATAAGTTTTCTAGTTTCTCGAAGGTAGTCAAAATACATGCAAGAGTTCTTCAATTTGTTCATAAACTTAAAGGTAGATTAAACCCTAACTCGCGAGAAGAAAGCATGGATTTTCAGGAATTTCATGAGCTGGCTATTACCCAAATAATTTCTGCTCTTCAACGGAATAATTTTCCAGAGATTTTTACTTACTTTGAATCAAAAAGTAAAAGGATAAAAGATATTCCTAACCTTGTGAAACAGCTCAATATTTATGTTGATAAGAATGGTTTACTTAGGGTTAAGTCAAAATTCGGGAGATGGCAAGAAGGTCGTCCATACATTTTTCCGCTGTTGCTTCCCAAGAAATCTCATGTCACTGAGTTGATAATACAAGATTTACATAAAATGCGTAATCATGCTGGTTGTTTTAGTGTCTTGTCAGAGCTCCGAAAAAGGTTTTGGATCCCCCACTGCTTTTCTGTGGTGAAAAAAGTACTCAGAAAGTGTATTGTATGCAGACGTTGTAATGGTAAATCTGTGCAATATAATCAAAATGCTTATAGAGATTTCAGGGTAGATCCTCCCTCAATTCCATATAGCTATGTTTTCATGGATTACATAGGACCCTTTGAAGTGAAAGTAAGCAATTCAAAGCAGAAGGTTTGGATTCTTTGTATAACCTGTCTATGGTCCAGGTCTGTCAATCTTAAGTTATGTCAAGATTATTCTACTAAGGAATTCCTCAGAGCATTCCAACTACATACCTTTGAATGGGGTTTGCCTCAAATGGTTTTTTTCTGACTTGGGATCACAGCTTGTTTCTGGGACCAAGATAATTCAAGACTTCATCAAAGATGCCGAAACTCAAATGTATTTCGCTGAGCATAAGGTAAAATCAATTAAGTTTGAGCATTTTGTGAAAGGCAAAAGTGAGCTAGGTTCTTTAGTAGAATCTTTGGTGAAACAGGTAAAGAAGCTTATATTTTCATCAATTGGTAAGGCTATTCTTTCCTTACATGATTTTGAATTTTTAACTCATGAGGTAGTTCATGTAATAAACAAGAGGCCAATCGCCTTTAAGGAATGTCTTAGAAATGTACAAGATGATATTGCTTCTCCAATTACACCAGAGTGGCTTACAAGGGGATATGAATTGCATTCTGTTAATATTATACCGTTATTACACCCTATAGAGGATGATCCAAACTGGTCAAGTAGAAGTCCCAATGATATTATTAGAGACAACTATTCTGAACTACGCAATGTAAGGCAAGTTTTGAAAGACAGATACCATAATGAGTTTTTAGTTAACCTTATTGTTCAAGCTACAGATAAATTGGAAAGGTACAAACCCAAACCTCATAAGAAGTTGAATGTAGGTGATATTGTTCTTATAAAAGAACAAAGCTGCAAACCTTATAATTATCCAATGGGTATAATAAAGAGTTTAGAATTTAATAGTCTAGGTGAAAGTACTAGTGCAGTTTTGTTGAAAGGAAAAACAAAAGAAATCACTAAGAGACATGTATCTACTCTTATACCCCTGTTATCGCAAGAAAAATTCGAATGAGGACACACAAGTCTACCCTAATGTTGAGAGTGATGATAAACCTAATGCAAGTTCTCGTGTTACTAGGTCTGCAGCTGTGGAAGCCAATAGAAAGATTAAACATCTATGTTCTGAGGATTTAGTATAAGTAGAATGTTGAATTTAGTTTGTATATATGTTATATTTGTTGCAATTTCATTATTTAATTCATTACATAATTTTATGTAATGTTAAATCAAATTTGTTTGCATAAATTTGATTCCCCCCGTGGGAGTGTATGAAATTTCAATATGGGGCTTATTTTCTTATATTATTTTGTTTAGAGTAATTCCTTATTGTTAATTATTTACATGGATAAACAATCTTAGCAGCTGGAGTTCACGTTAAAATTTAAACTGATAATTGATAACCCAGCTCCTAAGAGGTTGTCTGGTTGTTTGTATAAAAGGACGTAACTGCCAAACAATTGCCGTTACAGAAATATTCCAATACGAGCCAAGGTAAACAGCAACGCCTTGGAAAAAGGCAGATTCTTCTTACTGCTACCGCCACGTCAACACTACAACTCCACTTCTCTCACCTTCAAGAGGATTTTTAAATTATTGTGTTAATTTCATAGCAGCGGAGAATGGAAATTTAACTTCTCCTCCTTGGAGTGCTCCTGTTATAGCTCGGCGAATCATCATCATCGCCTCTAAACCTCAGCCATGATCTGTTCAGTACAGCAGAGAGCTTCAACTGCCGGTGGGTTCCTTCATTATCAGTTTAATTACGAGGTGAATTCTGTAGTGAGCTTAGCAATTGTTTATCTAGGGTAAATAATTCGCTGCACTCTCTGTCCTCAATTGTTACTGGAAAATTTATATATTCTTGCTCATTACGTACTTGGTGCTCATTTCAGATTTGTTTCGTGTTCACCACGCTAATTATTAATTTACAGTTGTTAAAGGATTTAATATTTTTTATTAGTACTTGCAGCTGTAGTGTGGTTTTCATGTTTAATTTTGAGTGCAATTTTGAAAGTTAGGTCATGGAATGTTAGGTGTGTAATGTGGTATTTTCTCTGGCTATTACAGCTTTAGGTGTTCGTGTTGTTAGTGAACCTATCAGTGAACCTGGAGAACTACGTACTGCCCATCTGCATATACAGAACCAACCAATGATACTTTAATTAAGTGAAGATTGTATTTGTCTTATTATGAATTATGAGTGATAATAGCAGAATATATTGTTCATTTTAAATATAATTTTGATTAAAACCTTAATTGAAATCATTCGTTTTTATAATTTTTTTTCAATATTCAATAAAAAAGCTACCATAACATCTAAGTCTTCTCCCATCCTATCAACTGTGACCAATAACCCATTTAAAGAAGTCCTTAAAGCCTCAAAAGTCTCTCGTAATTTATCATTACTATCTCGTAAATTCATCAAATTTTACCCTGGCTAGCAAATACTGCTGATATCTGTTCAATTCTCTCCAATATAAGCAACTGACATACTAGCAATCGATCCTATGATCGTAACGGCTCCAATTACCAATGCCACAGCCCTCTTACTCCTTCTAGAAGAGAACTGAAAAGTCGAAGCTCATAAATTTAGAAGCTATGTTAAAGTCTTCGTAATACTATCCTGAACCCTAGCCGCTGTACCATTAAGTTCGGTTAGCCAACCCTGTAACATATCAAACAGATTCCTTCCGATATTCATCTCACCCCCAAAAAAATTCCCTAAGCAACAGAACTTTATTCTGAAACTTTATTCTCAAAGATATTGCGTCAGACAACAAACACACATCACAATCCTCTTCTATAAAAACAACCAGGCCTAACCTCACTACAGAATTAGCCCATGCCAAGACCCGCAAAGTCATGAGCATACGGAACTTTAGCATAAAAAAGAAAAGAAAGAACCTATAAGTTACCAGATCTCGAAACGGGAAAAGGAAAAAAACTCATATATCTATAAAACCCTGTGTTATTTTCCACCTAATTTTACTAAATATTGCAACACACAAAAGCAAAAAACTGAACTCGGACAATTAAAGATTTGTATAACTCTACAGACCAACGTCCTCCCCAGTTAAAAAAAACTACAAGTCATGCCCCTTTAAAACGCATTAAAAAACAAAATAAAGAGAGGGAGAACAAATAAAAAATGATCAGAACCACACTACATCACAGGAATTAACCTGTAAGATTCCCATTAATCTGTCTTTTTAATTTTAGATATATGTGTCAACTGAGACACTCCTGTATTTTCATATAGAACAACAAATCTATTCTCCGTCTTTACTTCTACAAATCGAAAAGGACCTTCAAATTTAGGACCTAGCTTATAGTTCAATTGATTCCTGACATTTACTTTCATAATAACCCTATCTCCCACAGCAACATTAACTCTATCTGGCTTTGCATTGCTCCTGTCAACCATATCCCGAGTTTTCATTTCAAGATTCTTAGTAAGATGCTCATATCTCTCTTTCGCCGTGGAAACAAGTGCCTTTACTGTATCATCCCCCGATGGAATAGGTAACAAATCGAACGCGCCCCATGCTTGGCGACCAAACAAGCTTCGTTGGGAGACATTCTAATAGTATCACTAACCATAAAATTGATGCTATGCTGCACCTGTGGAATATATCAATCCCAATTTACATTCAATAACATTCCGGTTTGCCTGTTCACACAGCCCATTAGCTTCTGATCTATAGGGAATAACAGTGACTTTCTGAATGCCCATTACATCCACAAGACACTCTACATCTTGTTCACAAATTCCCTCCCATTATCTGTAATCAGCACCTCAGGAACCCCATAACGGCAAATATATTCATTAAAGAATGCGATTACCACCTCCTCTGCTATTTTATGCTTCAAAGGAAAAATCTCTACGAACCTAGTTAATTTGTCAACAACCACCAGCAGGTGTCTATGGCCATAACTAGATTCACATAAATTGGACAGTAGCTCCATATGACCCATAGAAAACGGTCTACTGGGAATAGGAAATGAACCCAATTTACAAGAAACGACTGTTGATGGCTTACAAGCATTACAAACTGCGTCTTTCTTCTAGGTCGGCGACCTATTCGTCCACAGCGTCTCTTCCCGTAGTCAGCAGCTCACAATTTTATTATTTAGAATGGCTTTATATGAAATGTAATGTATCTCTCAGAAAGGCATAATGGAAACGAAATGGGTAGCTTCTTACTTTAATGATGAAAGTAAATTACATACTCAAGTACATTATTATTATTATTAAAGTAGTTTAAGCAGACCACTGAGCTGACTTTCAGCTCTTACAGGGCTGGCCCGAAGGATTTGATTAAAATACTAGGTCAAGGCCTTAAGTCAAGCGCTAGGACCCAATAGATCATCCGATACAAAGATGAATGAATTAAAATGAAATTGAAAACTGCACATAGGCACATCCTCTCATACAATAAATACATTTACTCAGACTTCCTTACATACATACTAAAACGGTATATTAAAATTCAGAATATAAATTAAACAAAATTTTAAAAATTTTTCTCTTTTTTGTAAAATTCAAATGTTAAAAGTGTCTTCATACTTTTATTATTTACTTATTTTTATATTTTGTTAATTAAATTACAGTTCTTCAAGAACATCAAAATTGGAATGATTGAAAATGTGAAAGGTTCTGACAAAATTTCTTTCACTGATCTATTTCCAAAAGTAGACATTCGTTGTCGGTCATACTTTGGACATTCACATGTCTGACCGTTATTATTACTCTGCATTCTGAGCACTCGGGAGCCGGGCCATGTGGGCTGCTCATGTGTCAGACGAGTATGGAATATTCTGAGGCGTGTTAAAATTACTTGTGCATGTCTCTCTCTCTGATATGATGAGCTCCATTTTTTAACATTAGGTTTCATTTCTTTCAGTTTATTACTTTCAGGTTCTTCATCCCATATATATTGCCATTTATTTATGATACCCATTTTTATGAGAGTTGCATAATCAGTAACAGGGATATTCACATTTGACCTTGTCATGTGAGTTGCTGCTTTAGCTGCTTTGTCTGCATTTTCATTTCCTTTGATCCCTACATGCGCATGGATCCAACATATTTCTACATATTTTCCATTATTATATAATTTATGGAGATATAATTTAATTTGTTGTATTGTATTATTATTTGATTTGTAACTCTGAATAGCTTCTATAGCGCTTCTTGAATCACTGAAAATCACAAAATTATTGAATGATGATTCTTTAATTATTCTTATAGCTGATGCAATTCCATACAATTCTGCTGTAAATACAGAAGCATTATTAGGAAAAGAGAACTGATAAGTTTTGTCTTGGGACACTGCAGCATATCCTACTCTGTGTTCTGATTTAGAGCCATCTGTATATATTGCTAAATGTGGACCTTTTCGGTTTATATGCTCTATTGTATGCTGTCTATGGTGTTCTGTTGTATATGAGTTACTTTTTGATGAATACTTGAGGTGTGTGCAAATTCTCGTTTTATTCATTGTCCAGGGAGGAGGTGATTTTACTATTACAGGCACTTGTATATTTATATTCAGCGACTCAAACAATCTTCTAGCTCTAATTGGGAAAGGTGGTGGATGGTTGTTTATAAATACATCTCTTAATTCAAATAATTTTTTGGTTGGAGAATCACTAGTTTGAATTCTTAAAGCACCTTTCATTGTTACTAGCTCTCTATGGAGAGACAAAGGCAGTTCACCACATTCAACTTGTAACGATGATTTTGGTGATGATCTAAAGGTTCCTGAGCATATTCTAAAGCCTCCAGTGTGAACAGGGTCTAACATTTTCAGAACTGCGTCAGATGCCGAGCCATATACTTCGCTTCCATAATCAATGATGGACAGAACTGTTACCTTATACAGCACAGTAAGGGTACGTCTATCAGCTCCCCAAGTAGTGTTCGATAGTTTTCTAATTAGATTTAATGCTCTTTTACTTTCAGATTTTACATATGTAATGTGGGCTCTCCAGTTCAAGTGGATATCAAATACTAATCCCAAAAATTTTGCTGTTTGGCCAATTGGTATACTACGGTTTCTGATTTTTAAATCTATTTCTTCACCTTTTCTTCCACTTTTTATTTTTATAAAACATGATTGCTTGAGTTTTATCTATGGAAAATTTAAAGCCTACAGATGAGGCCCATTCATCTATTTTTACTATGCTTTTATTAATGATTCGTTCTGCATGTTTTATTCGGGATGCTGAATAATATATGGCAAAATCATCCATGTACAGGTTACTTTTAATGCCAATAGGTAGACTTTTACTGATATCATTAATTGCTAAAGTAAACAGTGTTCCACTAAGGATGCTTCCCTGTGGAACACCATTTTCAAGTGGAAATGTTCTAGACAGATCATCATCAATTCTCACCTGAAAATTGCGGTTTGTCAAAAAGTTCTGTATAAACCTAGGTAAATGTCCACAGATACCTTCATGTGGTATCGTATGCTTTTTCAATGTCAAAAAAGACAGCTACAGTAATTTGTTTTCGTTCAAAACCTCTACGTATATGGTCTTCTAAGTTACAGAGAGAATCCAATGTGGATCTGTTACACTGTGACCCAAACTGAGTGGGAGTTAAAATTTTATTTTCTCGAATGTGCCATGTTAGTCGAGCATTTACCATTTTCTCTAACAATTTGCATAAGCAGCTTCTTAAGGAAATTGGTCTGTAATTATTTACATTGCTGGGATCCTTTCCAGGTTTGGGGATAGGAATTATTATAGCTTTACGCCATTCATCTGGAAATAAATTTCGAAGCCATAAATGATTATAAAACTCTAATAAGTATGACTTTGCCAAAGGTGCTAAGTGGCTGATCATCTCAAAACCAATATTGTCACTTCCAGGAGCATATTTATTGCTCTTCGAGAGAGCATATTCCATCTCTGACATACTAAATTTTCTATTATAATATATATCGTCAATTGTTTCAAAATTTATTGTTATTAATTCTATTTTATTTTTTTTTTGTGCAGAAGTGTTTATCTAAATTCTTATCACTACTTACATTTGCTAAATTTTCTCCCATTCTATTACTTATTTCTTTTGGATCAAGTGTTCTTTTCCCATCTTTTAATATGACATGTCTAGGGGGTTTGACATGGGTACCATTTATTTTCCTGAATTTTTCCAATATTTTTTGTATGGGAGTATTATTAGAGAGATCTGATATGTATTTCCTCCATGAAATGATTCTTCCTTGAATTAATTCTTTTTTAAATTTTGCAGATATTTTGTTGTATACAGGTTTTAATGTATCAATTTCCAGTAATAATACAGTCATTTTTTGTAAACTTCTTTCTAATATCGGTAATTTTTTATTCATTTTATTGAACTTTCTATTCAAATTATCTAATCGTCTCCCTATTGAATGTTTCATATTTATGAATTCTATTAACTCGTCAGACAACCAGGGAACTTTGTGTTTTGTTGGATGAGGTTTTGACTTTGGTATTGCTTTATCAGCAGCATTTTTAATGAAATCAACAAGAAATTTATTAGTTTCATTATGGTCTTTTAAATATTCAAATTGGGGGATATTTCTAGTGTGCATTTCATATCGCTCCCAATCTGCTTTATAAATGTTATAGTGAGGGACATGTTTTGCAGGATTATTTTGCAATAAGGAAATTAATATTGGGAAATGATCACTGGTGTGCAAGTCATCAACTGTATTCCACTCCAATCTGTCAACTATGCTTGTTGTACATAAAGTTAAGTCTACTGAGGAAAATGTTCCATGTGCTTTTGAAAAATATGTGCTAATTTCGTCATCATTTATACAGCACATGTTGTTGGAATCCATGAACTCTTCTATTTTACTACCTATTCTATTTGAGTTTGTACAATAACAGTCCCGTATTGGGTTGTGGGCGTTAAAATCACCTACTATTAATGTAGGTTCCTTGGTATTGTTAAGTAAATCTTTAAGTTTATCAATATCGTAACTTTTATTAGGTTGGTTATATAAGTTATAAATTATGTAATTATCATTTTTTATTCGTATTTTAATACTTGATATTTGCAAGTCAGTAAAATTTACAGGTACTCTGTCATAACATACTTTGTTATGTACATATATAGCAGTACCTAAATTTCCTTCTTCTTCTCTAGATGTAGATACTAAGGTATATTTACCTATTGTTGATATTGTTTTGTTGACATGTCGTAAACATATTATCATTGGCTCATATTCCTTTAGTAATCGTTGTATTTCTCCCAAATGTAATCTGGTCTGTAGACCATTTACGTTCCATTGTATAATATAATTATTGAAAGTATAACATTAGTGTGTTCAAGTGTTATTTTCTTTTGTGGATCATCAATTTGCATTTTTCTAAAATCCTATTTACAATATTTATTTGTTTTTCTTTATAAGACATTATGTGTCCAATGCACATACAGCCCTTTTCGTGAGTGTCCAAACTAGTAGTTTCTTTATTTCTGTAACTTATAAAATTTCGTATAGTGTTTGTTAAACTGTCTTTTGTTATGCTTTCATTTTTGTTGCACAGTTCAATGAAACATTCATTACATCCACATGTGTTTTCGTGTGTCGTTTTTTCATTTACTCTTGTTGCACCTATTGTTGGTGATGGGGTAATCTCTTCTCCCATCACATAATCATTATTGTCAATGGTTTGTTCCTCTGCTATTTCTTTGGTGTTCTGGGTATCTGTTTCTATTGGTTTTATTATTACTTTAGGAGACAAAGGTATTTTTTTATTATTTGGTTTATGTTCTTTCTTGGGGTCTCCCGCCTTTATTTTAATGGATGTATCTCTAATAATAGTTGGTTTTTTGTTGGTCTTGGGTGGAGTTCTCTCTAAAGGTCTCTTTTTTTCTTTAGTTTCTAATTCATCATAACTTTCTTTAGTTTCTAATTCATCATAACTATCTTTTAATATTTCTGTGGTGCTTGTATTGTCTTCTAGTGATTCTATTTCTCTTAAAATCTCAAATGAATTTGAGCAAAGATTTGTATATATTTCTTGGTCTTTTGCTATATTAGCTTCTTCTTGCAAAGTGGTTATTTTTCTTTGAGATTGATCTATCAGGGTTTTGTTACTCTTATTTATTTCCGTTTTTGTTTCTTTGTTTGATCTTATTGCTGCAGAAAAAGTTCGTTTCTTAGCGGGATCATGCATTCCTCTAACCTTTAATTCTAATTTGGCCTCTTTTATAGGCATTCCTGTCCTTTCCTGAAGTAATTTCAATTCCGTATTGTATATATAATACATACATTCCTTAGATCTTGCATGGTGATTTTGTCCACAGTTCACACATTTTGGTTCACCACACCTCCACTGTGTGGCATGTTTGTCAGATCCACAGTATGCACATACAGATGTATTATGGCAATTTTTCCTTGTATGTCCATACATACTACAGTTTTGGCACTGTAGTGGTTTTGGGACATACGGTCTCAGTTCTCTGCTTTGGCCTAAGATTTTAATTTTTAAGGGTAATTCATGGCCTTCAAATTTTATCTTTGCTATTCTTAGTATTTTTCATTACTCCGTCTACTAGCTATGTTGTAAATTTCAGTCTTGTATATTGTTGTACCTTTTTTTTAAGGGAATCTAGCAATATTTTCTTTTTTATTGGTTCATCATTATCAGGGAGTACTATGGTACCCTGTACACTGTTCATATTGTCATGTTTTTTAATATTTACTTTTACATTATCAATATTTTTTATATTTAAGTAATTTTCCGATTGATTTCTTGTAGTGGTTTCTATCAACCACATCTGTTCTTTTACTTGTCTGAATGACATTTCAGTAGTTGAATGTCTATTCAATAGGAAGTTTTCTAGTTTCAATGGCGATATTTATTTCTCTGTTTCTAAGGTTAGGAATCTTGACCAACTTGCACTCCCAAAAAGGGAGTCGAAGTTGGTCAACGTTGGGTCAAGATATTTGTTTTTTTTTGCCTTGTTTTTCATTGGAGCATAGGGCTCCAGTGTAATTACGTTCGTATTTTTTTCTGATTTTTCCAGAGAGGTCAGAGGAGGTTCCTGCAGTCGTCAACTGTGCCGAGTCGCTACCATCAATGGGTCCAGGGGTACTTAAATCATTAATACAACTTTGCATTAAGACTGAAGTAAAAAATAAAAAATAAATAAATAAATAAAAAAGTAAATAAACCTGAAAACCTTAAAAAGATATCATCAGCCTTTCATGGGGTTTATTCTTACGCCAATGGCACAAGTGAGAACCGACTCCCAAATGTTCGCGTCCCTACCCTACCCCATAGGGGATGGCACAACATGATTAGAGTGGCCCAAGTGTAAGCCAAACCCACTAGCTAGGACTGAGAGTATTTCAAGAATACAATCATCCCCACCCTAATCATGTTATGGGCAAACCGGATAGAATGCCGAGAGCCCTATCCCTAGAACCAGACCCCCCTGGACTCCGTGGTCCAGGCCTTAAGAATAGTTCCGCCTGATATCTCTCAGGTCCGAACACTCTCGGGTAGATGATGGTCCTACCACAGTTCTCACTATTTAGCTTCGGATATAAACCCATTCCCAGCTATGATATCTTTTCCTATTTATCAGGTCCACCAAATTTTATCAAAAGTGGAAATTTCCACAAATCTAATCCAAAACAATATACGATGGCATATGAGACTCTTGGACTCGAACCCAGAAACAAATTCCTGGGGTTCAAGAGCCCCCTCACCATGTCAAGGTGGTCTCATATTGAGGGGGTACTCAAGTACAATTACGGTTACAGTTTTACTGTCTTGAAAACCACTCTTGCTAGTCGAAGTTCAGCTTATGTATGGTTAAGTAGCCCGCGGTCAGAATCTGGTTGGGACCGCGGAAGCTAGGGGGAAGAACTGCGTCTTCTCATGTTGGTGACTAGCAACTCTAATGATTCTTCTCTGGCTTCGTTCTGCTCTGGAACCCCTGGTTCTTCTTGCTATCTTCCATCTCCTACCTTGAAGTTACCTCATTGGAAGATTTTATCTGTAAGGCCTCCCCTCGAACAGCTTGACTGGGAGGACATTTGTGGGTGTTTTTAAAATCTCTCCTTAGAGGATTTGATTGGAAATTACCTCATGAGGAGGTGTAAATGACCCCTCCCTAGAATGTCTAATTGGAGAAATGGTGAATTACTTCA